>NW_024040596.1:2051278-2381500 GCF_014851395.1 Micropterus salmoides | reverse complement strand
TTAAACTCAAGACTCTGAGTCTAATTCTCAGTCGGACTATTTATTTTCTCGATTAATAGATTAGTTGTTGGGTCCAGAAAAATTTGTACAGTGTCAGTGATTCCCAAAGCCCAAAGGTAACGTCCTCAAATGTGTTCCTTTGTCCACAACCCAAATATTCAGATCAGCTGGGGACCACATGTTGCTATACATGAGCAGAACATCAGACAGTCCACATCAAAAGAATTATCTTTTACATTTTCTGAGGAGACTCAGACTCTTTGGAGTGTGAAGCAGCATTATGCTAATTATAGAGTCACTTCTACGTTATGGTGTTACCAGCTGGTCAAATTTAAAGAACAAATATCAAAACTGGTTCAGACAGCAGGGAAGATTATTTAAACTTCTCACTCCTCAGGACATTTTTTTAAGGTCCTGCATTCAGCAGGTTAATAGGATCTTATCTGACTCACTTAAACTCTGAGATGAGCTAATGTACACCGGAAGGAGGTTTACAGTCTCTTTATGTAAGCAGCACCTTTATAAACACTCTTTTCTTCCTGTGTCTGTTAAATGTATTAATGGGCAGCTCCTGCAGGACAGTCAGAGTAGCAGGAGAAGGTCTGTAGGACTTGATGACTGATCCTTGTTTGGGTTTTATTGCAAGACTTCTTATGGTTATTTTTACGGTAATTCTCTTTTTGTGTAACTCAGTTGCTTGGTTGTTTTCAGTGTAGCTAAGATAATTTATTGCTACGTGTTTCAGTTCATTGTGTTTTTATTGTAACGCCAGTCTGGTGAATCGGTTGTCCAACTCTAACATGAGTTTCTCTTACGGGAGACAATAAAGCTACTTTGACCTTCAGGACCATTAAAAGTTACCTAAGAAGGGACTGAAAACGAAAAACTAACTCGGGCTGGTAACTCAATGATGCCGTGGGGAAACCTGTGGATGGGGAAGAGGTTCAGGTGCAGCCCTCCACACTTCCACACCTCAAAGTTTACTTTTGGCTAAAATTGCCTTCACCAGCCTGACAAACCATGTTTTCCCCTTAATTTTCGTCTGTCAAATGGCCCGGCTGCTATATTTGTCTTTGTTGTGACACAATGGGACATTTGTGAACTCCAAGCTTATTCAAAATGCTTCAGCTGCAGGCAGAAACAAAACACTGCACCACAGCTACTGGCCTAAGAAGGAAAACATATTAAAATTGGGTGCATGCAAGTCCATGGAGGTGAAAAGTTTGCTTTGTGTGGTGTGAAATGAGGCAACACTGCGCCTCACCAGAGAAATGGCCGTACAGGTCGATTATGCAGCAGCATATTACGACCTATTTTGTGGTTCAGACCTTCATGTTCCCCTCAGGATGAACTGCAAGAACTTTGGTGATCCTCTGACTTTCCATCTAGCGCCATCATCATACCTGCAGAACTGATTCCCATCAGCCTCAGCTAATGTTAGCATGCTAACACATGAAACTAAGATGGTAAACATTGTAGCCTAACCTGCTAAACATCATCATGTTAGATCTTTCACTGTGAGCATGCTAGCATTTAGCCTCTCAGAGCTGGTGACATGGCTGCAGCGTCTCTGTGGTCAGAGCTCAGTCCTCATACGCAAACAGTCAAACCACCTGAGTAAAATAAAACCAACTTACCTTCCTCTTCCTCTTCCTCTTGTCCAGTTTGATGTTTCAGTGTGTGAACTCTGAGCCGAAGTGAATCAGCAGCCAGTGGTGCCTGACATGGATGTGATATTACAACCAAACCCAAAACAGACACTAATCCTCTCTAACCCTGCCTAATCCTCTCTCTCTCTCTCTCTCTCTCTCTCTCCTGCCCTCTCTCTCTCTCTCTCCTGCCCTCTCTCTCTCTCTCTCTCTCTCCTGCCCTCTCTCTCTCTCTCTCTCTCTTTGCTTTCTTCTGGTATTTTTAAAATCTTTGTCTCTCCCCGTCCGCTGACTTCCTGTCACTCCATCTGTCTCTCTGGTGCGCTCCACGTCTGAGCCTCCTTACCTTCCCACTCTTTCACTGTAAAGCCTCCTCGCTCTGTCATGTTCTCGCTCTCTCTCTCTTACTGTAAGTACTTCAACAGATCACAAAGCTTCTTAACTCTTTGCTGCTTTTAGCCACACACACACACACACACACACACACACACACACACACACACACACACACGGCAGGTCAGATATGATGAGCAGCAGTAAACACAGTGTTAATGTAGTTGTGATGCATTAAATCCTACTGCAACATCTGGGTCTTCAAGAGGCCAGCTGTCATCAGCTGTGTGTGTGTGTGTGTGTGTGTGTGTGTGTGTGTGTGTGTGTGTGTGTGGTTATCACAGCGTATAGGTCAGCTCCTCAGAGATTAACACTGATCCTTCAGAGACGCCGTAGAAACAATCAGATATAAGAAATCAGGGTTGCCAGAAGAGGAGCCTTGTTTTCACGCAGCTTCTTCGTACTGCTGACCGCGACTCAGACATATAATAATAATACAGACGTATTCACTTTCAGTTTGACCTCCAAAGACAGTGGTTTACATCATCTGATTGTAAATAAAATGATCTGATTCTTTTGACAATCTGTCTGACCAGTTGCCAAATACACGGATGGAGTGCAAATGGTTGCACCAGCAAAGGCCTTATATGCACATTATAGGTTGAGTCTCGTGCTGTTGTGAGCATTGATACATGTGTGTTGGTGTCTGCGTCACCAAAACGTTAGTTGGCAGTTGGGTTTCTATGTTCTACTGTGTCGTGTTTCTTCTTCTTCTTCTTCGTTGGTGTAGGCTGCTACAAACAATGGCGACTGAAAGTGAGCGGATCATGTTGTTTGTACGACCCTTGAACCGGTTGATGTAGAAGAAGAAGGACGAGCTGGAAACGTGTAGGAGTATTTGTGACACTTCCTTTCTGGGAGGTGTGCGTCAGGCTACAGCGTAGATTTGATACAGAAATATAAACTGGCCTATTTCTCTGGAGTAACTTCAGTGTTTCCATATGCAGATTTATGGCACTTGTTACTACCAACAATGATTTTAAGCACATAAAGCCTGATCCTTTTTACTCTTTTCAGGCCATGACTTTCTCTTGACTTTACTGATTTAACTTTGTAGATTGTTATCGATAATTATAGTACCTTATTTAGCCATGTGGTCAAACTGAACACACACATGCTTTCCAAGTGTATCATTACATTTTATTTTATTATGTTGTATTGCTGTGTTAAAGTGGCTGACGGTCATGTCTGTTGAGCTAAACAGGCTGGAGCTGTGTGAACGTCTTTAATTGCACTCAAAGGATAATTACTTTTCCTAACTTTGCTACCTAATTAGCAAGAGCCACAGAGTGTTTGTCACATTACGGCATGTTGGATCATTACTGAGCTAAAAGGTATTTTCTTACCAGCACATCCCCCCGAGGCCGGCCCACTGTGACCACTGGGTCATAATAAGCTGTTTGCAGACTGGCTGTAGTCAGGCCCGTCCCCTGAGACCTGGTCTGTTGTTCACCAGAGACGCACACATGGGAGATCACAGTGCAGGACACTAATGACACTCATTACACTATCCTTACATCAGCTGTGGGCTTCTGTGTGGACCGTATTGGTGTTTGCCAAATAAACTGCATCATAATAACTGGAAATTGCTTTTTTCATTGACCCCTCAGAGGCACAAAGACACACATAAAAAAAACAGTATGTTACATCACTTTCAGGATGCACTTTCTGTTAACTTTGTTACCACACTGTTTGACCTTTGACCTTTAAACATGGAGGTCTGGAAATGATACTTCTGCAGGGAAGAGGAAAGTAAATGCAGATCAAATGCATCAACAGAAGGTTAAAGACAAATGTGTTGAAGCAGACTATCAGGCACAGCAGGGCATGGAAGATTTATTTATTTTCATACTGAGGGATTTGTTTTGGCGTATATGTAGTAATTACATCTTTCAACAGCAACTGTTGAACAAAGCGTTCACAGTGTTGCTCTCTGTGCCTTCTTGGTCCATGAAGAAAGAGATATATGGACCAACGCACACAAAAACTGTAAGAGGATAAATTCAATGCAAATAAAAAAATAAAAATAAAAATCCACCACTGGTATTTTTTTGTCTCGGATCTTCTTCTCCATCACTGGGACACAATACAGGGAATTTGGAAACTAATAAAAGATGGTGACTTTAATACATAAGACATTCTGCTGCTCTTAGATTAGTTTCCTGCATAAAGTGAAAGAAAAAAGTGTTTTTTTTTTCAAATATGTTCAATGACATGGAAATAAATCTTAGTATAAATAAATATAGATGTGTATACATGTATGACGTGTGCGCTCTACCATCAGCATCATGCTCACCTCACGTTCTGATCTGTGCCATGTGTTATGACCTGGCTCAAGTGGCCACACCATGGCATCCATTTTGTAAAATATGTTTATTTAAAACACAAATGAACCAAATTAAGGCTTGCGCCAAACTAAAGGTGCTACAGAATGTGATATGAACATCCGTGGTTTCAGTCATGTCAGGGCAGGATGATGGACTGGTAATCTGGCATACCAGGCGAATGCCCGGTGGGTTAAAATGAAATTGGCCAATGTACCGGCCAAGAGAGCAGGGACGTCACGATCCTGTTCTGAGTGCTGTGTTTGTGGATTTTGATTCTGAGGGATTGGTTTTGTATCTGCATGTTAGTCCTGTCATCTGTTCCGTTTCGTTATCTGAGTTTATTCATTTATCAGTTAGGTATCTGTTATATAGTCTGTGGTCTTGGATCCAGTCTCCGTGGTCTGTGTGCCACCCTATCATATTAGTTAGAATCCCTTTTACTGTGCTGTTAGCTTAGACTTAGTTTTTAGTTTGCTTGCTACCTTTAGTGTGCGTCTTCTACCTGATGTTATTGTTTATCTGGTTATTATCTGTCAGCTGGTGTTTTCAGTTTTGTTCTAGTCTCATGTATTAGTTTCTGTCCCATCATGACTGAGTTTGCTAGATGTCTCATTATGTTCTCTGCCAGTTTCACTAATTAATCTGATTTTGATGATTGTGCTTTAGTCTCTGTGTAGCCTTTATTATTATTATTCATCCGCATCTTTAAGTTACTTAGTATCTGTCTTGTCTCGTATCGTAGTTCCTAGTCGGTGTCTTTGTTCCTTGTACTGTACCTTAGTTCATGTCTTAAGTGTTCACTCCTGGTCTGAGTTCTTCTGTGTTGTTTTGCCCATGTCTGCTCTGAGTTCTGTTTTACCTTAGCTTCTGTCTGTGATCCTCGTTGGTGTTAGTTTATTTGTGATCTGTCTGCTTGTATTAGTTTATTTATGTTACTCTGATATGTTAAGTGTTGAGTAACTTGTGTTATGTCTTTTCCCCCCTCAGTAATCTGCCTGTCTGTGTCTCATTAGTCTCATGTCTCTCACCTGTGTATCCCCACCCAGCTCGTTAACCCTGTTGGTATATATGCTTGCATGTTTTCCTCAGTCTTTGTCTGGTCATTGTGGTGTCTTACACTCAGTCATGTTTGTTTGTTTGCGTGTTCTGTCTGCCTGTTTGGATTTTCCAGACAACTGCCTGTAAGCCTGTTTACTTGATGTCATTTGGATTAAATCCCCTGAACTGAATCTCTGCCTTGGTGTTTTGCGTTTGGGCTCACACTCTTGCTTGCACTCGTTCTGTAAATCATGACATCTCTACTTACACTGGGCTGGCCCAATCACATCTCTTACTAGCCCCCAGTCCCTCCCCATCTGCCCACTGTTTCTTGTGTTGCGGGCCAAAAAAACCAAACAAATTCTTGAGTTGGCTGCTGCCAAATGTGCCCCGACAAAACGTTTGGAGATTAAACTCAGTACAAATGGAAAGTAAACTTCTTTGATCGGCCCTGTTGAGCCAATCAGATTTCAGCAAATACGAAAATCAGTCCAAGTTGGGAGGGGCCGCTGGTACACCCTCATCATATTGAAAGAATTGGTTTGGCCCAGTCAGACACAGACAGATCATAAAGTTAAAACTGAAAAATAAAAACTCCTGACCCCTGGACGATGGAGAATGGACCGGCCATTCGGGATTGCTCCCGAACACCACAATGTTCAGTCCTCCCCCGACTGCAAGTATGGTTTATTGGTGAGGAGTGTTCAACCAATTGTTGTGGGCCGCAGGCCAGCCCTGATGATGGATGCATGGAAAATGTGTTTAAGGGTGTTGTAATATGCAAAAAACAATGACTACATGTCCAGAAACCAAAGCAAATGTGGAACCTGTGGAGGGAAACAGAGGGGAGTAAGTTAGCAGGGAGGTCTGTGACCTCAGCCCAGCAGCAGCTCTTTAAGAATAAAAACAAGGGTTACAAATACTCCACAGGGCAATTGGCCCAGGTGCCCAGAGTTACTGTAATCAGTCTCTGCAAGGGATAGTGATTGGCCACGGCCACACATGACCCCACAGGGCGCTAAAAGAGAATGTTGAAGTTGAGTAATAATGGTCATTTTCTGCCACAAATCAGTTCTTCAACATTTGTCTGTCCAACATTTGCATTTTATGCAGAGTGCACCACAAAGTTACCCGGATTTATCATCAATAGTTCAGACGTGTTCACTGTCAGTTTGACCTCCAAATAAAGTGGTTTAGATCATCTTAATATCAGACTGTAAATTATCTGGTTCATTTCCCAGTCTGTCTGATCAGTTGTCAAATACTCTGGAGGACAAATAGTTGCACCAGTAAAGGCCTTTGAATGCGCACATAACACTGAAGGCCAGTTTATACTTGTGCGTTGAGTCTCGTGCTGTCGTGAGCATTTGTGTGCGGAAGTTTATTGAATAGGATGAACCCCATTACACATTACAATCATAAGAAAGACAAAAACAAAACCACAATCAACACTACAATGAAGACACAGAAATATCAAAAAGATGAGTACTTAGGTGAATACAGCCACTTGATAACCACAAAGAGGCTGAACAAATACTTGCCCAGAATAAAGAATATAGTAACTTGTAAATTATATATACAGTGGGGAGAACTAGTATTTGATACACTGCTGATTTCGAAGGTTTCCCTACTTACAATGCATGTAGAGGTCTGTAATTTTAATTTTGTAATTTTTTGTATCAAATGCTTATGTCATGCAATAAAATTCAAATTAATTATTTAAAAATCATACAATGTAATTTTCTGGATTTTTGTTTTAGATTCCGTCTCTAACAGTTGAAGTGTACCTACGATAAAAATTACAGACCTCTACAGGCTTGGGATAGTCACGGCCAGGTGAAACACAGGAAATATCAGACAGCTACATCAAGCATAACATTAGCTAACTAAATACATTTGTACTGTGGCCACATTAACTAGCAGCTGTTCCATGGTTTTTATGGTAAGTCGTCGGTTTTGTTCTAGTTATATTATACTCCCTCTCCCTCTTCGAGTTTTCATAATCTCCCCTGTCCAGTCTATTCTCCATCTTCTGTCACTACAAAGACCACACTAATAAGTACATTCTGTTTTCAAAAATCATTAGAACAGAGCATTTAAGTGCTTTATTTAAAATAAATAAAAAAAAAAGAATAATAGCGTCCCGGCTTGTATGCTTAAGCTAACAGCATGAGCGTAACTTACTGTAACTGTTGCTATATTGGAGAGTTCATGGGAGACGTGAAGGCAGTTTTTGCAGCTTTATGACGACAGGTATACAGTTCAACAACGACACTTAGTGTAGAGAGTATTTTAGATTCAGCACTGAAATCGGGGTAAATACAGATGTGAGTACCTTTTAAACACAAGCTCATTCTTTTCTCTGGAAAGCGAAGATTCTAAGATCTGCTTCTGTTCTCGAGATCCTGAATCTTATCCATCAGGTAGGCATTATCTTTAGTTAGTTCGTTAGTCCGAATCAGGAGTTCTTGTAGATTGTCCTTTGTTTGGATAGGATCCACCTTTGGATCAAGATGAGTAAGCGTATCTGTCTTGATCTGTTTTATGCCATCCCACAAAGTTTGTAAGGAAATCTGATTTTGTTGATCCACTGCCATTGTAATGACAAGCAGTGTTCTTCAGTTCTTGCGTTCTCATATGTGTTAAAATTTTGTAGGAGTTTTTAGGATAATTTGTAGAGCTAAAACAATGAGCAAGCCAACAGACCTGTGTTGCACTCACTCACGCTGCGGCCATCTTGTCACCTCTTTATACTTGTGCACTAGTTGGCGGTGGGGTTCCACCGTATCGTGTTTCTTCTTCTTCTATGTTGGTGTAGTCTACTACAAACAATGGTGACTGAAAGTGAGCGGATCATGTTGGAGTTGGAGCTGATCGATGTTGAACAGCAGTTACTTTTATAGGCTTTATGCCGAGCGTCACGTGACCAAACCGGAAAACGGGTCTCCTGACTTCGGGTTTGCTTCTGTTTGGTACTGACGGCGAGTCGGTGACAGCTATTGACTTGGCCTAGCTAACCTAGTTAGCCATTTTTACTGTTGCTGTTTTTATTTTATTTTAACATCTGAATGTTGGTGACAAGAAGAAAATGTCAAAGCCAGTAAAGTACCAGAAGCGGGATAATCCCAACAGTGATTTCTGCTGCGTGCCTCAATGCGCGATGTCAGGGAAGTTCAACTCCACCGTGAGTTTCCACCACTTCCCAAAGGAAGAAACCATAAGAAAAATATGGATACGTAATGTGAGACGTGATAATTTGGTAATTAAGAGGACCACCACAGTCTGTAGTAGACATTTCGTCTCCACGGATGTCATTCAAGGTGGACAACGACGCGAGAAAGAGGGGGCTGTGCCCGTGATGTTCGCCTGGAACGACTACTCTCTGCCGGCAGTCAGACCGAATGTCTGGGATAGAACACAACGACCAGAGGATGAATCAACTGAAGAGGAAGAGACGGATGTTGAACTGTTGCTTCAGTGCCATGATTACGATGCAAAACCAGAACCATCAGCTTTGGATATAGCATGTGAGAAAATAGAGGCCCAGCAGCAGGTGATAGAGGAGACGCAAAAGAGAATTGCTGAGGTTACGCTGAAGCAGTCGTTTGGCTTGGAGAGGTTTTTAGCATCGGATGATGACATCGGATGTCATATGATACTTAACTTGCATACCTCTGTGGTTATGACTTTCTTGCAGACCTAAATTGTGTTCAAATCCATTAATTTATGAATCACAGTAGTGGGCAGAATATCCAGATCCTTTAATTCAGTAAAAGCAGTAATGCCACACTGTGAAAATACTCCACTACCTGCATTCAAAACCTTAATTATGTAAAAGTATGTAAGTATTATCAGAAAAATGTACTTAAAAGTATGAAAAGTAAAAGTACTCATATTGCAGTAAAATGATCCTTTTCAGTGTTTATTAATGTGTATGTTTCATTTTACTGCTGTAGATGTTTAAGGTTGAGATTATTTTAACTTCTTTATATACTGTTGGCTAGTTTATCTATAAATTCATCACAGCCTGTTTGTAGCATCTCTGTTTGTGAGAACCACATATCTCAGCTTTGTGATGATGCATTTTCCAAACATCAATAAAGGGTTATGCTTTGATTTAAAGGTAATAATAATTTTCTTTCACTCTTTTAGATTTGCCACCTACAGGCATTTTGGAGACAGATTGAACCTGCTACAAGGAGAATAGTGCGTGTTGGTACCCAGTCATCCACTTCCAGCACAACAGCAGCTCCTGACAATGCCACTGATCCACCTCGTCGACCGGTAGGCATAGTTCATACTTAATAATTTTGTTTATAAAAGTAGCTTGCTGGTAAATCTGCATCCGTAACAACACAACTGTCTAATTCAATATAATTAAAACCACATACAAGTAGTATGTGTAGTAGTACGAGTATGAAATGATTATCGTTTTTACAACTAAGACTTGTTCCCCCTGCTCACCACCAGAGCTGATGCCTTCTGATGATTGATGAACTGTTCCTGTTCTTGGTGTACCTATCACTGGGACTGAAGGAGAAAGATCAGTCCACCGTCAGCAGGATAATCAAAACCTGGGTAAGTTTTTTTATTTTTGTATGTGTTTTTATTTGTAAGGTATTTACAGTCCACATAGTTCTTCACATTAGGGCACTTTATCTCAACCAGTCCAAATGGTGGCTGTGCGAATGGATCAAAAATCAAGCCATCTGGCGAGGCACCAAGCCAAGGGGCATCTGGGTGGATGACGAGGCCACAGGGTGTGTAGTTGACATTTTTCATCTGGCAGTACTCCCTTGCCACCTCAAACTCCATGTCTGCATTTCTTCTCATCTCAGCAGTCTGTCTTGTTCCTTTGAGGATTCTTTCTGCAAGAGACTCTGCAGACTCTAACACACCTCTCTAAAACGTGAGCAGGTGATCCTAGGCCTACGGAGCTGATGCCACTCCTGGTCTGCTGCCTGCTCTCTTGTCGCTGCCTCAATCTTATAGGCCTTGTCCAGTGTAACATTCAAGCTTTTAAAGTGGAAGTGCTCCTCTTCAGTGCACACATGCACACAGTCTGTCGGGGCAAGCCCGTACTCCCCAATAGGCAGCGGTGGGTAAGGTGGAGGATCCTGGTGCATCTTGACTGACTTTGTGGGCAATACAGGCTGCTGGTATGAGAGCACACTCCCCCTTTGTGCTAAGCCAAAAGCTTTCTCAACAAGGGTCTTCTCGTCACTGATTCCCATAGTTGCTGCTAGAGGTTTTTCAATAATGCTAAAGTCTTTGCACATGTCTTCCATCAGTAGCAAAGAGAGGTCTAGTGGGTCCCCAACCAAGCCCTTGTAGAGTGTACTCCTGTGAAAGAATGTATTAGTGTAATTAGTGTTAGTAATATTTGCAGGTTAGTGGCACCTATGGAATCTTTCTTTTATTTATGTGTGTGTGTGTGTGTGTGTGCGCATATGTAGACCGTATGGTGCAGTAATTGCAATAGCATCTCGCTACCTCACCTGACTCCTCCTTCCCTGAGTCGGTTAAGTCTTGGTTTGCTGATGACTGTTTTGTTTATTGGCCCAGGACAAACAACATACAATCTTAACAATAGGAGACAAAATTTAAATTATTGTCAACAATTATTGTCGCTTTACAATAATTACAAATACACATAACATAGAAACGATATATAAACGGTGAAGGATAACATAGTAGAAGAGGTACAGTACATATTAGGCCTAGAAATTGTGTCCAAACACTAACCGCGGTTCTGGGCTTGTGCCATTGCTGCTCTGTCTCAGTGCAGGTGTGGACAGGTGGCACAACCTGCACATTCAACTCTGAATAGTGTGCAGTTTGAAACAGCAACTGTGTGGTTACACATTGCAGTGCCAGCTACACATGAGCACCGATTTGATGTGAGGATGACAGGGTCCGAATCCCGAAGCACTATCTGCACAAAAGTATATGGAGAATTTGTTTTACAAACATTGACACAGATGTGAGTGTGGTTGAGTTTTAATGTATCATATTTGAGCAGTGGTTCAAAACAGATGCCACTGATTTGAGTAACAGTCTAGTTAGGTTGCTGGGGCAAGTTTGGCAATGACATTAATACAACAAACACAATAACAGAATTTGTTCATGCTGTAATGGAGGGATTTTTATAGGACGTATTATGAATAAGATGGAAAGATGGCACTCAAGAATCAAGGATGTCTAATCAGAGTTACCCCGGTAACCTCACTATACACATTTTAACAAGTAGACCAAAAATGACATTGAACTTGGAACAACTGTGCATGCGTTTACCAAGCGTCTCAAGACTAAAGCAGCTCCTGCAAGTCTGTCCATGGTGATTAGACAGTCAAGGGGACCCGCTCATGATCACTGAGTAATCCACTCTTACTTACTCCTACCCTGAGAGGCTTGATAAATACTGTCCCTGAACTGGAACATATTGAGAACTCGAACAGAACACCCAACCCATCCCCAACGTTACTCTCAGGCTGTGTGGCTTCTCGTTTTTCCTCATAGATCTGTGACTGGCTGCCCTGATGCTGACAGCACCACTCAGTCTGTCTTTGTTTGATACTGGTGAAAATAAAGTGCAAACGTGATTATGTAGGTCTCAGATTAGTAGGTTAATGTTATCGTTAGTTTAGCTACCATAGTGACATACTGCATTCTTCCCGTTCGGGAATGCTAACATAACATGAGCTATCGCTAACAGATACAAGCCTTCATAGTCAAATATGTATGAGGACTCGTAAATCAAGCTTAAATCCCTTGTCCATTTTGGTGGCAAGAGTTTTAGATGTCAGTGCCATATCCAACGTAGCGCGGTACAGCAGACCTGAACCGGATGTGGTGAGACCTGTTTCGCAGAATGCGGAAGTTAATTGCGCATATAGCCTATTGAACTTACTAAAAGCAGAAGCGAGAGAAGGCGTCGGAGGAGATGTAAGAAGACGGGCGAGCCAGTAAAGTGTAGGAGGAAGTATAGAAATATAGAGAAATAGAAATATAAACTGGCCTATTTCTCTGGAGTAACTTCAGTGTTTCCATATGCAGATTTATGGCACTTGTTACTACCAACAATGATTTTAAGCACATAAAGCCTGATCCTTTTTACTCTTTTCAGGCCGTGACTTTCTCTTGACTTTACTGATTTAACTTTGTAGATTGTTATCGATAATTATAGTACCTTATTTAGCCATGTGGTCAAACTGAACACACACATGCTTTCCAAGTGTATCATTACATTTTATTTTATTATGTTGTATTGCTGTGTTAAAGTGGCTGACGGTCATGTCTGTTGAGCTAAACAGGCTGGAGCTGTGTGAACGTCTTTAATTGCACTCAAAGGATAATTACTTTTCCTAACTTTGCTACTTAATTAGCAAGAGCCACAGAGTGTTTGTCACATTACGGCATGTTGGATCATTACTGAGCTAAAAGGTATTTTCTTACCAGCACATCCCCCCGAGGCCGGCCCACTGTGACCACTGGGTCATAATAAGCTGTTTGCAGACTGGCTGTAGTCAGGCCCGTCCCCTGAGACCTGGTCTGTTGTTCACCAGAGACGGCACACATGGGAGATCACAGTGCAGGACACTAATGACACTCATTACACTATCCTTACATCAGCTGTGGGCTTCTGTGTGGACCGTATTGGTGTTTGCCAAATAAACTGCATCATAATAACTGGAAATTGCTTTTTCATTGACCCCTCAGAGGCACAAAGACACACACACAAAAAACAGTAGGTTACATCACTTTCAGGATGCACTTTCTGTTAACTTTGTTACCACACTGTTTGACCTTTGACCTTTAAACATGGAGGTCTGGAAATGATACTTCTGCAGGGAAGAGGAAAGTAAATGCAGATCAAATGCATCAACAGAAGGTTGCAGACAAATGTGTTGAAGCAGACTATCAGGCACAGCAGGGCATGGAAGATTTATTTATTTTCATACTGAGGGATTTGTTTTGGCCATATTTGGTCTGAGCATATGAAAATATGTAATTACATCTTTCAACAGCAACTGTTGAACAAAGCGTTCACAGGGTTGCTCTTGCATAAATGCTCTCTGCGCCTTCTTGGTCCATGAAGAAAGAGAGTATATATTGTGCTCAGGTCAGGGACGTTGATCAGCTCCTCTAAACATTCAGACATTGCGCGAACAATTATTTTTATCCTTCAGAGTTAACATACTTTAGCCAGAGCACAATAATGCATCCACAAGCTCTTGAACAGAAAAAGAAAGTTTTCAGTTTTGTCAGAGATTATATCAAAAGGTAAATATGCATTTCCACATTCAGTGTTTCACTCTGGCCAGCAGAGGGGGCGGCAGCAACCTTGTTTATCTGTCTGGCTGTTGGGGCTCACACTCGGTGCTCTCATAGCATCGTTTACAGAGAAGAAGTTGTAAAAAGTTGTAGTGCAGTGCTTGAAGTGGAAAAAAATAGATGCCCACTCCCCAGTGTTTAATGTGATAATGCTATTAACTAACTTGACAATAATATCAACCATTCATGCATAACAACGAGTTCAACATTTTGACAGTATCCTGTATGTCTTTTGGTAATATATTTGAGGACTTGTTTCCCATTCTGCCCCATGATTGTCATGGCAACGCGCCTTGTTCTATCTGTTACACCTTTTCAGCATAGAACAGGCTTGCACGGCAACCTGTCCAGGGTGTACCCCGCCTTGTGCCCGGTGTCAACTGGGATTGGCTCCAGCCCCCCCGCGACCCTGTACGCAGGATAAATATTATGGAATAATAATAATAATGAGTACAGAAAGTGTTGAGGTGGCGTGTATTCAAAAATCCTTAAAAATGCGGTATTGGACAGAGAATAGAGAATATTGAACACTGAATCAGTTCATTTGGCACATTATTTTGGCCCACAACTTCTTCTCCAGTCCTGATACATCATATAGGGAAGTTGGAAACTACTAAAAAATTTACTAAAGGTTTAGTCTTTGAATGAGAAAAACTTCAGTGGGAAAAACAAAGCATATTCAGTTTCTACAGCAGTGGAGAGTATATGGTGTTTTCAACCAAACGGCGCTAAGTAAACCAGTACGACCAAATGGTAGTGATTACAGACCTTTTTTGAATATTTTATATCTATGTATGTACTATATAATCATACTATAATATACACTATATTGCCAAAGTTAAGTTATTAAGTTTTGGGTCGCTTGAAGGTCAATGACATCACATTCTCAATCCAGTTTAGTATGGAGTTGGCCCACCCTTTGCCGCTATAACAGCTTCAACTCTTCTGGGAAGGCTGTGCACAAGGGTTAGGAGTGTGTTCATGGGAATTTTTGACTATTCTTCTCAGGCACAGATGTTGGACGAGAATGCCTGGTTTGCAGTCTCCGCTCCGTAATTATTCCCAAAGGTGTTCTATCGGTGTTCAGCCATGTTGGAACAGGACGGGGTCATCCCCAAACTGTTTCCACAAAGTTGGGAGCATGAAATTCCAAAATGTATTGGTATGCTGAGGCATTAACAGTTCCTTTCACTGAAACTAAGGGGCCAAGCCATAATCCCCCTCCACCTAACTTTACACTTGGCACAATGCAGTCAGGCAAGTACCGTTCTCCAGGCAACCGCCAAAGCCAGACTTGTCCATCGCATTGCCAGGCGGAGAAGCATGATTCGTCACTCCAGAGAACATGTCTCCACTGCTCTTAAACATCAGATCTCTCTCTTCTAAAGGTGTACTAGTAAATGAACTAATATCAGATTATGATATTGATTTATTTTGTCTTACTGAAACCTGGCTGGGTGATGGAGAATATGTTAGCCTAAATGAATCCACCCCTCGACATTCCTCGAGACACAGGCCGAGGAGGTGGAGTTGCAGCTATCTTTGACTCTAGCCTACTAATCAGCTCTAAACCTAAACTAAACTATAACTCATTTGAAAGTCTTGTTCTTAGTCTTTCGCACCCAAGTTGGAAATCACTGCAACCAATTCTTTTTGTTATAGTGTACCGAGCACCTGGTCCGTACTCTGAATTCTTATCTGAATTTGCAGAGTTTTTGTCAACTTTAGTCCTTAAAACGGACAAAGTTATTATTGTAGGGGATTTTAATATTCATGTGGACGTTGAGAATGACAGCTTTAGTACTGCGTTTATCTCTCTCTTAGATTCCATTGGCTTCTCTCAGAGTGTTCATGAACCGACTCACTGTTTTAACCACACCCTCGACCTTGTTTTGGTGTATGGTATTGAAATTGAAAATTTAATAGTGTTCCCACAGAATCCCTCTTTATCCGACCACTGTTTGATAACTTTTGAGTTTGTATTGCTGAACTACTCGCCATTGGGCAAAAATTTCTATACAAGATGTCTGTCTGATAGTGCTATAGCTAAATTTAAGGATGCGATTCCATCAGCTCTAAATACATTATCTAGTCACAAAGTAACGGAGGACTCCTATGCTAATTTCAGTCCCTCCCAAATCGATCATCTTGTTGATAGTGCTGCAGGCTCGCTGCGAATGACACTCGACTCTGTAGCCCCTCTAAAAAAGAAAATACTAAAACAAAGACGGTTAGCTCCATGGTATAATACTGAAACTCGCAAATTAAAGCAAATATCGCGGAAACTTGAGAGGAATTGGCGTTCCACCAAAGTGGAAAATTCTCGTTTAATTTGGCAAGATAGTCTTAAAACTTATAGGAAGGCCCTCCGTAATGCCAGAGCAGCGTACTACTCGTCATTAATAGAGGAAAATAGGAACAACCCCAGGTTTCTTTTCAGCACTGTAGCCAGGCTGACAGAGAGTCACAGCTCTATTGAGCCAAGTATTCCCATAGCTCTCAGTAGTTACGACTTCATGAGCTTCTTTAATGATAAAATTCTAGCTATTAGAGACAAAATTCACCAAGACCTGCCCTCAACTGGCACCAACTTATCTCTTAACTCAGGAACCTTAGAAACAGCTGTAGAACCAGATACATGTTTAGACTGTTTTGCTTCCCTCAATCTTTACCAACTAACTTCAATAATTTCTTCATCTAAACCATCAACCTGCCTCTTAGACCCCATCCCGACTAGGTTGCTTAAAGATGTTTTACCGTTAGTCAGCACCTCTATACTAGATATGATCAATCTATCTTTATCAACAGGCTATGTACCACAGTACTTTAAAGTAGCTGTAATTAAACCTCTTCTGAAAAAGCCCAAACTTGATCCAGATGTTTTAGCCAACTATAGACCTATATCTAACCTTCCATTTCTCTCTAAGGTTCTGGAGAAAGCAGTTGCTAAACAGCTGTGTGACTTTCTACAGAGAAATAGTTTATTTTAGGATTTTCAGTCAGGATTTAGAGCTCATCATAGCACAGAGACAGCACCGGTGAAAATTACTAACGACCTCCTCTCTGTACTGGTTTTATTAGATCTTAGTGCTGCATTTGATACCATTGACCATCAGATGCTATTGCAGAGACTGGAACATTTCATTGGCATTAAAGGAACCGCTCTAAGCTGGTTTAAGTCCTATTTATCAGATCGATTTCAGTTTGTACATGTTAACGATGAGTCCTCCATGCACGCCAAAGTTACTCATGGAGTTCCTCAAGGATCTGTCCTCGGACCAATCCTCTTCACTTTATATATGCTTCCTTTAGGCAATATTATCAGGAAACATTCCATAAGCTTTCATTGTTATGCAGATGATACTCAGTTATATCTATCGATCAAGCCAGATGAAACTCATCAGTTAGCTAAACTTCAAATGTGCCTTCAGGATGTTAAAACCTGGAAGACCTGTAATTTTCTCATGTTAAACTCTATCTAAAGATATAGTTTCCCTGGATGGCATCGCCCTGGCCTCCAGCACCACTGTGAGGAATCTTGGAGTTATCTTTGATCAGGACATGTCGTTTAAGTCTCACATTAAGCAAATTTCAAGGACCGCCTTTTTTCACCTACGTAATATTGCGAAAATCCGGAACATCCTGTCTAAAAATGATGCAGAAAAACTAGTCCATGCATTTGTTACTTCTAGGCTGGATTACTGCAATTCCTTATTATCAGGCTGCTCAAAATTGTCCATTAAGACTCTTCAGCTGATCCAGAACGCTGCAGCACGTGTTCTGACAGGAACCAGGAAAAGAGATCACATTTCTCCTGTTTTAGCTTCTTTGCATTGGCTTCCAGTAAAATCCAGAATAGAATTTAAAATCATTCTTCTTACCTACAAAGCTCTTAATGGTCAGGCACCATCTTATCTTAAAGAGCTCATAGTACCTTACTACCCCACCAGAGCACTGCGCTCCCAGAATGCAGGGTTACTTGTGGTTCCTAGAGTCTCCAAAAGTAGACTAGGAGCCAGAGCGTTCAGCTATCAAGCTCCTCTCCTGTGGAACCAGGTTCCAGTTTGGGTTCAGGAGGCAGACACCATCTCCACATTTAAGAGTAGGCTTAAGACTTTCCTCTTTGATAAAGCTTATAGTTAGGGCTGGCTCAGGTAGTCCTGAACCATCCCTTAGTTATGCTGCTATAGGCCTAGACTGCCGAGGGATTTCCCATGATGCACTGAGCTCCTCTCTCCTCTACTTTCTCTCCCTCTGTATGCAACCTTATCCCATTATTGCATGTTACTAACACAACTTCTCCCCTTTCTGGTAGTCTTGTGCTTTCTCGTCCCTCTCCTCTCTCCTCCTATCACTTCCTGCAGGTGTTTCTGGCTCTGGAGCTGTGGAGTCTGGATCTGTGGTTGCGGGTCACCTGCTGCCCCCGTGTTCCTGCTCGACACCCTCTGCTGCAACGACTATTGTTACTAGTCTTATTGTTATTATTGTTATTATAATCATTAACATTACGATTGTTATCATTAACACTATTATAAATATCTGTACCATTTTTCATTTAGTCTATAGCAACATCACCTTCACTGTCTGTACCTCTGTGTGTGGATATTGTGTAGGCTGCCTCCCTCCCCTCTCTCTCTCCTTACATCTCTCTCTCTCTCTCTCTCTCTCTCTCTCTCTCTCTCTCTCTCTCTCTCTCTCTCTCTCTCTCTCTCCCTCCTTCACCCCAACCGGTGGAGGCAGATGGCCGCCCACCCTGAGCCATGGTTCTGCTCGAGGTTTCTGCCTCTTAAAAGGAAGTTTTTCCTTGCCTCTGTCTCCTAGTGCTGCTCTTGGTGGGAACTGTTGGGCTTCTGTAAATAGCATCATAGAGTACGGTCTAGACCAGCTCTTTTATGAAAAGCGCTGTGAAATAACTGTTGTTGTGATTTGGCGCTATATAAATTGAATTGAATTGCTCTAGTGTTCAGTGGCGGCGTGCTTTACACCACTGCATCCGACACTTTGCATTGCACGTTTAATAATGACTTTACAAGTCGACTTTACAAGTCGTTTTGTATAATCCTCTCTTTAATCCAATCATATATGGACTAAAAATGAAAGAAATTTCTAAACACATCAAGAGGCTTTTTTGTTAACACTGACAAATAATAGGCAGTAATTTCTTCTTAATAATGTTTTGAAACCAAAACAGAACCTAGTTTACTAGTAATGACATTCATATGAGTAACATTATCTCTGGGTGTATTGATGAAGTTCATAATGGCCATAAAGTAAAGATAGGAATATTTTAAATGTTGAAAAGTCAAGACATGAACACAAAAGCATGTATATGTGCGCCACTGATTTTGGTTGATTCTGGTCAACGCAACTCTGACAAAAGCTTCAGTATGAACCATGGAGAGACACCTCTGAGACTGACCATGTGTACTTGGTTTGTAAAAAGAAACATTGTGCTGCACTATTTTTAACAAAGCTGCTTTCAGGTTTTTAAGTTCAAGTTTTGTGTCTTTCTGGTAGAGCTCAAACTGTTGTTGCTGTTGTGGCCGTACACTAACTGTGACGCTGTTGGTACCCCTCTGGCGCAATATCCTGATGCGCCATCAAAGTCGTAACTTAAGTTACGCAACCAAAGCCGGAGACACACAGAATCCAGCGAGGACGCATCTGGACGCTGCATACCAATGAATGCTCCAGGTCGAAGGTGATGATTTGGGAAGTGCTGAGCTGTGGATTGTCTGTTTTCAACATAGCGGCCGGATCATATTAGAGCTAAACACTACAAAATAAAATATGTTTCTGAAAACATTTGAGGGGAGAAATAGACAATCCAGCAATCTCTGCTGCCCGCATGTGCTAATCCATTCTTTCACGTCTTTTCCTTTTTCATTTTTTATAATATTTAAACTATAAAATATAAACTATATAAAATATACTACTCCTGTTTCACGCAGGGTTTTGCATAATTTCCTGTGTCCTCGCTTGTGTTTTCTTAACAAAACATAGTTTGGAGACCTGCAGGAGTCGTCAGGTGACAAAGTTGTTGTCAGTTAGTGTTGTGCAGTGGCTCTCACGCCATGGACCCCAGGGGTCCTTGAGGGGGTATATGTATGACATTTTTCTTTGTTTGTCATTGGTTTCATACACTTTCTGTAATAAAACATCTTAAAGCAAAGTGTTGTCTAATCATATCTGGTCAAGTGCTGCTGCTGTAAAAGATCTTTCAGTTATAATGATAATGAGTGGGTTCAAACCCCGGTTGCCCCGGCCTGTTGCATGTTCTCCCCGTGTCTGCGTGGGTTCTCTCCTACCATCCAAAAAAATAAAAGGCTAGGTTGATTGGATACCCTAAATTGCCCTTAGGTGTGAGTGTGAGTGGTTGTTCGTCTATGTGTGGCCCCGCGATGGACGGGCAACCTGTCCAGGGTGTACCCCGCCTTGTGCCCGATGTCAGCTGGGATTGGCTCCAGCCCCCCCGCGACCCTGTATGCAGGATAAATATTATGGAATAATAATAATAATGAGTACAGAAAGTGTTGAGGTGGCGTGTATTCAAAAATCCTTAAAAATGCGGTATTGGACAGAGAATAGAGAATATTGAACACTGAATCAGTTCATTTGGCACATTATTTTGGCCCACAACTTCTTCTCCAGTCCTGATACATCATATAGGGAAGTTGGAAACTACTAAAAAATTTACTAAAGGTTTAGTCTTTGAATGAGAAAAACTTCAGTGGGAAAAACAAAGCATATTCAGTTTCTACAGCAGTGGAGAGTATATGGTGTTTTCAACCAAACGGCGCTAAGTAAACCAGTACGACCAAATGGTAGTGATTACAGACCTTTTTGAATATTTTATATCTATGTATGTACTATATAATCATACTATAATATACACTATATTGCCAAAGTTAAGTTATTAAGTTTTGGGTCGCTTGAAGGTCAATGACATCACATTCTCAATCCAGTTTAGTATGGAGTTGGCCCACCCTTTGCCGCTATAACAGCTTCAACTCTTCTGGGAAGGCTGTGCACAAGGGTTAGGAGTGTGTTCATGGGAATTTTTGACTATTCTTCTCAGGCACAGATGTTGGACGAGAATGCCTGGTTTGCAGTCTCCGCTCCGTAATTATTCCCAAAGGTGTTCTATCGGTGTTCAGCCATGTTGGAACAGGACGGGGTCATCCCCAAACTGTTTCCACAAAGTTGGGAGCATGAAATTCCAAAATGTATTGGTATGCTGAGGCATTAACAGTTCCTTTCACTGAAACTAAGGGGCCAAGCCATAATCCCCCTCCACCTAACTTTACACTTGGCACAATGCAGTCAGGCAAGTACCGTTCTCCAGGCAACCGCCAAAGCCAGACTTGTCCATCGCATTGCCAGGCGGAGAAGCGTGATTCGTCACTCCAGAGAACACGTCTCCACTGCTCTAGTGTTCAGTGGCGGCGTGCTTTACACCGCTGCATCCGACACTTTGCATTGCACTTGGTGATGTAAGGCTTGGATGCAGCTGCTCGGCCGTGGAAACCCATTCCATGAAGCTCTCCACGCATTATTCTTGAGCTAATACGAAGGCCTCATGATGTTTGGAGGTCTGTAGCTATTGACTCTGTAGAAAGTTGGAAAACCTCTGTGCACAGCATGCGCTGACCCTGCTTTGTGATTTTATGTGGCCTACCAGTCACTTCCACTTCATTATAATAACACTAACAGCTGACCTTGGAATATTTAGTAGTGAGGAAATTTCATGAATCAACTTATTGCCAGGTCCCAGTACCACGCTTAAATTCACTGAGCTCCTGAGAGCGACCCATTCTTTCAGAAATGTTTGTAGATGCAGTCTGCAGCCTAGGTGCTTGATTTTATAAACCTGTGGCCATGGAGGAGAGTGGAATACCTGAATTCAGTGATTTGGAGGGGTGTCCTAATACTGTTGCCAATGTAACATATACTATATGTTAAATGTGAAACAGAACACAATTTAAGGGGTGGGGGAGAGCAGGTGAAACAAGGCTTTGGTTCTAGAGTTTGAAAAAGTTGGTCACGTGTTATTGTCTCTTTTGGTGAAGAGTTTAATGAGATCCATGGAGGGAGTCTCCAGTCTGATAAAAACTTTCTGAACTCATTCTAAGTGCATTTTAAAGTCTGCTAGCTGTGAATGAATAAGATAGGATGATAGGATAAATCAACTTTCAAAGTGAGACTTACTCATTTGCAATTTCAGTATCTCATATTATCTGCCTTTAATTGATTAATGCTTATTCTTAATGGATGAAGATTCAAATGTAACGTATATAAGTCTTAGTGGGTATGTAGAAGTGGTAAAATACAGATATCTCTATTTTGTGATTATTTTCACAGTATATATTCTGATAATCTTCTGTAATTCCATCATTGTATGCATCATTGTGATTCACCGAAACCTCCATGAGCCTATGTATGTGTTTATTGCAGCTTTGTTAATCAACTCTCTTCTTTTCAGCACTGTTATCTACCCAAAGCTTTTAATTGATTTTCTTTCAGAAAGACAGATCATATCATACTCAGCCTGTCTCTTTCAATATTTTTTATTTTACACTTTAGGTGGTTCAGAATTCTTACTGTTGGCAGCCATGGCCTATGACAGGTATGTGTCTATATGTAAACCTCTGCAATATCCGACTATCATGAGGAAAACCACTGTCAGTCTTTTCTTGGTTTTGGCCTGGCTCGTGCCAGCTTGTCAGGTCGCGGGGGCTGTTGCATTTACCGCTAACAAAAAATTCTGTAGTTTTACTTTGAAAGGAATCTTTTGTAACAATTCACTTAACAAACTTCACTGTGTGAGCTCAGATGAGCTCTCTGTGTACTGCGTGATTGTTTTGCTGAACGTTCTTTTTTTCCCTTTGCTCTTTGTATTTTTCACATACACAAAGATTTTCATAATAACCTATAGAAGTAGTAGAGAAGTCAGGAGAAAAGCTGCACAGACCTGTTTGCCCCACCTGCTTGTTTTAATCAGCTTTTCATTGTTGTGTACATATGATATTATATACTTAGACTGGAATCAGATATTCCAAACAGTGCACGTTTAATAATGACTTTACAAGTCGTTTTGTATAATCCTCTCTTTAATCCAATCATATATGGACTAAAAATGAAAGAAATTTCTAAACACATCAAGAGGCTTTTTTGTTAACACTGACAAATAATAGGCAGTAATTTCTTCTTAATAATGATTTGAAACCAAAACAGAACCTAGTTTACTAGTAATGACATTCATATGAGTAACATTATCTCTGGGTGTATTGATGAAGTTCATAATGGCCATAAAGTAAAGATAGGAATATTTTAAATGTTGAAAAGTCAAGACATGAACACAAAAGCATGTATATGTGCGCCACTGATTTTTCTCTTGTAATTTGTTAATATATGGATTTGAAACAAATACATTTGCACAATGCTCTGGTCAACGCAACTCTGACAAAAGCTTCAGTATGAACCATGGAGAGACACCTCTGAGACTGACCATGTGTACTTGGTTTGTAAAAAGAAACATTGTGCTGCACTATTTTTAACAAAGCTGCTTTCAGGTTTTTAAGTTCAAGTTTTGTGTCTTTCTGGTAGAGCTCAAACTGTTGTTGCTGTTGTGGCCGTACACTAACTGTGACGCTGTTGGTACCCCTCTGGCGCAATATCCTGATGTGCCATCAAAGTCGTAACTTAAGTTACGCAACCAAAGCCGGAGACACACAGAATCCAGCGAGGACGCATCTGGACGCTGCATACCAATGAATGCTCCAGGTCGAAGGTGATGATTTGGGAAGTGCTGAGCTGTGGATTGTCTGTTTTCAACATAGCGCCGGATCATATTAGAGCTAAACACTACAAAATAAAATATGTTTCTGAAAACATTTGAGGGGAGAAATAGACAATCCAGCAATCTCTGCTGCCCGCATGTGCTAATCCATTCTTTCACGTCTTTTCCTTTTTCATTTTTTATAATATTTAAACTATAAAAATATAAACTATATAAAATATACTACTCCTGTTTCACGCAGGGTTTTGCATAATTTCCTGTGTCCTCGCTTGTGTTTTCTTAACAAAACATAGTTTGGAGACCTGCAGGAGTCGTCAGGTGACAAAGTTGTTGTCAGTTAGTGTTGTGCAGTGGCTCTCACGCCATGGACCCCAGGGGTCCTTGAGGGGGTATATGTATGACATTTTTCTTTGTTTGTCATTGGTTTCATACACTTTCTGTAATAAAACATCTTAAAGCAAAGTGTTGTCTAATCATATCTGGTCAAGTGCTGCTGCTGTAAAAGATCTTTCAAATAGTGCAGAATATATTTCAATTATATATTTATGCTTATAAAGTGACATTCAGATTGTGTTTATCAGAAGTGACAGTGTTCAGTTTGGACACCTGGTTCTAAAACTTTTATGACCCCGCCACACCATGATGTTTTTAACATTTAAAATGCTTTATGGTCATATGAACTCTGGCACCTATTTCCAGGAAAAACGACTAAAATAACATACCCAAAATAAATCAGTAATATCTCCTCAACCATTAGGCCTAGATGCATAATTCTCCTTTGAAAGGTCAGAAGCTGAGGAATATAAATCCATTGTACATTAACATATTTATTTTACCATTACAGACTACATGGAGATGAAATACAGAAAAAATATGATATTTTCATCCTCGCCTGGAAAAAAAAGCTATATTTTAATGCAATAAACCATCAAAACCATCATAAGATTATAATGCACCTGAATATCTTCTAATCCATCTAGAATACAACTGTAACTGTAAATTTGATGAAAAGAAACTGATATGCAACAGTTATTACACAATCTTTCAAAAATATACAAGGCGAATGTCCATGTTTTGGCCATATTTACTGTTTATATGTTCACTTTTATTGGGAGTTATCTTCAAAACATTATTTCTCTCCATACAATCACGTTCCAAATAACATAAAGCTTCCAAAACATTGACGTATTCATGAAAACAGTCAATATATATGACCAAAAGCACTCCCATGCTTTACAGGCCACAGCTTGAGAACAGAGCATCCTACAGGGCTGCATGTCTGTGTAGTTCCTACGGGTCGCCAGCAGCGGCCGATAAAGACCTCACCGCCAGACAGTCTCTGTTGAAACAAAGGGCCACTGTTTGGACGGAAAACAGCTAGAACAGCGAAAATCGATTACGCCCCCCGTATTGGGCAAGTCCATGTCCAAGTGTTAAGAAAGTGACCATAAACTGAATAAGTGAATGGGGTGCTTTAAAAATTTAAAACAGAATTAAGACCCTCCAGCCAAAAACTCTGGGACTGTGACTCCCCTGGCCACCATCCTGTAGAAGGCCAGGGGAGTGGAGGGTAGTGGACGTCAACCTACGATGTCCTGTTGGGCAGACCTCTGGACCTGTTCCCCCGATCTGCCTGTTGGGTCATCCTCCTTGTCGTCCCCCTGAACTGTTCTGTCCCCCTGCCCTACTCTACCTGTTGGGTGACCTCTGGGTCATCCTCCCTGAACTTTTTGGCTCCCCCTGTCCAGCCCTCAGCCCGCCTGAGCTCCCCCGTCCTGCCCCCTGTCTGCTCCCTGGACTGCCTTGTTTTTTGACCCTCCTTCTGACTTCTCTCCACCCACCCTGGGTCAGCTTGGACTTGG
Organism: Micropterus salmoides; assembly: GCF_014851395.1. Taxonomy (NCBI): domain Eukaryota; kingdom Metazoa; phylum Chordata; class Actinopteri; order Centrarchiformes; family Centrarchidae; genus Micropterus; species Micropterus salmoides. The sequence goes on along the minus strand of NW_024040596.1, from coordinate 2,356,098 downwards.
TGTGTTGAAGCTTTTTTTGTGAACTGATGATTTTGTTCTGGTTTGTTTTGGAACATCAAGGGACATTCTTTGGAGGGGGGTAATGTCACAAGTCTGCCTGTCTACCCAGTACTAGTACTGATCTCTGCCTCCCTTGTTAATTATTTGATTATGTTTGCTCTGTTTTCTGCCTGTTTTGTGTAGTTATTCTTGTCTGCTCTGTCTGTGGTTTGATGTCAGTCTGTTCTGTGTTTCTTGTTTCAGTCTGTTTCCCTGTTATGTTGTAGTCTACTCTGTGCCTTTAGTACTGGTTAGTCTGTTTCCTGTGTAGCTTGCTGTTGCTTTGTCTCAGTCTCGTGTCATTTGATGTAATTCTGCCTGGTCATTCGCGTTGCTCTTTTCTGTGGATTTTGGATTTCTATTGGATTACTTGTTCTGTTGGATTGGCTCGTTTTGTTAGGACTATTTTTGGAAACCCTCAGCTCAGCCACTCTGCCTGTAAGTGAGCTAGCCTTTTGCTCATAAATAAATCTCTGAACTGTACTTGCCTGATATGTGTCCTGCATTTGGGTCCTCCCACCTTTCTTTTTTTTTTTTTTTTTTTAAACCTGTCCTCCCCAGCAGCCTGGTATAGAGTATAATGACCTGGATACCATATTGTGCCAGACAGATTTTACTTTAACAAGAGAGTATTAAAATACTCCTTTGTCTGTTTTATTATTTATTTAATTATGTATTGATTTGTCACCGGGCCGGACAGGGGGGCAGACACGGGGATGGGGGGGGCACAAACAGACAGCACAGAGAAAGGACAACACCAGCCAGCCGACATCCCCCATGCCCAGCACGCCCCCCGGCCGCCATGCAACACCAGCCAAACCAGCAACGAGGCAAAATCAACTAGCTCAGCTGCAGGCCACCAACAACCCACCCACCCGTCAAGGGCCGAGAACTCCAGGCACAAACACAGAACAAACCGGAGCACAGCCCTTCCCCGCACCCACACTGCACATCCCAAAAAATAACTATATACCTCAGTATCCAGAGGGGTCCAACAACTGGCCGACAGAGAAATGGGGAGGCACGGATCCGAGGCCAACGAAGCAAAACAGGGATGCAAACAGGTCCCTCCAAGCCAACGAGGAGATGCCTCCCCCGGACTCCAATGCACAAACTAAACGCCCAGCAGCCATCCAGAGACTCTGCCCAGGGAAAAAGTATAATGCATCAAGATGCGCCCGCACCGCAATGCATCTAAGAATCAACCCACCCCCAGACACACCTACCGGCCGTACGGGACCCTGACCAGCAAGTCAGTACACACCCACCCCCATTAAGTGATAAAGTTGATCAAGGGGAACCAGAGAGATTGGAATTGTGTCAATTTGTTTTTTTTTTACAGCAGACATTTTCTCCATGCTAATGTGATCTATAAGGTGATTCCGATATTGGGGGATACTTATATTCTTTTTGGCCTTCCAGTTCATGAGGATAGCTTTCTGATAGTTTTTAACAGTAACATGTATACTTTTGATAACAGTTTTGGAGGCGAGAGTTTAAGAAGTCTGTTATCATTGGAGGTAAATCTAAGTCCATTATGTTATCCTTAAATCTAGCCTGAATTATGGATTTAAACTGTTGAAATTCCAGAAATCTATTATGGCTAACTCCATATTGTGCTACTAGATCCTGGAATGGAATAAAGTTACTGCCTTGCATTACATGCTCTAGATGTCTTCTCCCTTTGTCATACCACAGTGGGGAATTTAGTGTTTTCTTATTTTGCAGGATGTCAGGATTATTCCAGATTGGGGTAAATCTGCATGGGATAGGTAAAGACCCAGATATTTTGAGAAGTTGCCACCAAGCTGCCAAGGAAGTGCTTATGTTAATGCTTTTAAAGCAGGTATGACGTTTGATGCTGGAACTGATGAATGGCATATCGGAAATTTTAATTTCATTACAGAAGGTTTGTTCTATGTCCATCCATGAGTGGTCCAGGGGGCTCTGATTGATCCATTTTGAGATATATTGTAGTCTATTGGACAGGAAGTAATGATAAAAATTTGGCAGTTCTAAACCACCACAGTCTTTTGCTTTTTGCATAGTTTTTAGACTGATTCGTGGGGGTTTATTTTTCCACAAAACTTTTGAGATGTTTGAGTCCAGAGATTTAAACAGCAGACAGCAGAGGGTTTGGTGGGTAACATTGAAAACAGGTAATTGATTTTAGGTAGGACCATCATTTTTATGGTGGAGACTCTTCCCCTGAGTGATATAGGTAATGATGTCCACCGTACAAGGTCATCCTCTATAGATTTAAGTAAAGGCGTGTAGTTTAGCCATGTCAGTTCTGACAGCCTGGAGGAAATATTGACACCCAGATATTTAATATTCCCAGACTTTAGCAGTGTGGTAGATATACTCTGGAAATCACACTTTACAGGTAAAACTATGGATTTACTCTAGTTAATGGAGTAGTCCGAGATGGATGAGAATTTATCTATAAGTGTGATTGTCTCAGAAAGAGAAGTTTGTGAGTTTAGGAGGAAAAGTAATACATCATCTGCATAAAGGCTTATCTTGTGGTGTATATTTTCTGTTTGAATTCCTTTAATATTATTATTTTGTCTGATCGCAGCTGCTAGCGGTTCTATAAAAATAGCAAATAGCGAGGGAGAGAGTGGGCAACCCTGCCTGGTAACCCTCTGGAGACTAAAGCATGGAGAAGTATGATCATTTGTTTTGACAGAAGCTCTGTCTGTTTTGACAGAAGCTCTGTCTGTATAAGATTTTAATCCAATCTATGAAAGAGTTTCCAAATCCAAATTGATATAAAGTAGCAAATAGAAATTTCCAATTTACTCTGTCAAATGCTTTCTCTGCATCTAAAGAAACAACTATAGTTTCCAGGTTATGAATAGTGGCATAGTCTATTACGTTAAGTAGCCTGCGTGTATTGTTGGTGGAGTGCCTGCCCTTAATAAATCCTGTTTGGTCAGAGTGTATTATACCAGGAGTGACCTTCTCTAGCCTTCTTGCTAGGGTTTTGCAGATGATTTTAAGATCTGCGTTAATAAGTGATATTGAGCGATAACTGGGCGGGAGTGTGGGGTCTTTGTCTGGTTTAAGGAGCAGGCTGATATTAGCAGAATTCATTGTTGGAGGCAACATGCAAGTACCCCTAATTTTCATAACCATCCTATAGAATGTGGGCGCAAGTATTTCCCAGACTTCTTTATAGAGTTCAGCGGGAAAACCATCTGGCCCAGGGGCTTTATTATTCGGCATATGTAAGAGAGCTTCCTGGAGTTCAGCCATTGAAACAGGTGAATCCAGAGCCCTGATCTGTTCATCATCTAACCTTGGCAAATCTATATTGTTCAGAAATGTATTGATGTTAGAGCTAGACAGGTCAATTTGTGATGTATGTAAGTTTTTATAATAATCTCTGAATGCATTGTTGATTTCTTCTGGGTTATAAGTCAGATTCCCAGCTGAGTCCTTTAAGGAAGAAATTGCTATTTTTTCTTAATTCAATTTCAATTGGCTGGCTAAGAATCTGCCGGATTTATTGCCATGTTCAAAGTTCTCCAAGCATAGTCTTTGCAACTGAAATTGGGTCTTTTTATTAATAATTTTAATTTAATTTAAGTTTTGATTTTCTCAGATCATTCAGCATGTGTTCCTGTGGGGAGGTAGCAGGGGTAGTTTCTAATGTTTTTATTTTTTGTTCTAGCTCTAATTCACAAGATCTCTCTTTCTTTTTTTTGTATGATGAATAGGAGATTATTTTACCTCTCATGACTGCTTTTGCTGCCTCCCAAAGAAGACATGGCGAGGTTCCTGGCAGGTCATTAGTTTCCATATATATTGCCCACTCCTTTTTGAAGTAATTTATAAAATCTAGGTCTTTAAGCAATGATGCGTTAAATCTCCAACTTCTAGTTGGCCGTGTGACCCTTTTTTTAGTAAGAGTGATAGAAACCGGTGCATGATCACTGATAGTGATAGGGTGAATCTGAGTGTTGGAAATGTCTGTCATAATTGAGCTGCTAACCAAGAAATAGTCAAGGCGAGAATATGAGTGGTGGACTGGTGAAAAGAAGGTATATTCTTTAAGAGTGGGGTGGTGAGAACGCCAAACATCGCAAAGCCCAAAATCGCTCATGTATTGTTTAAGGATGTCTGTTGATTTCCAAATACGGTGACCACCTGCCGTACTGAGCCTGTCAACTCAATCTCTTTTCCCTTGAACCAACTCCGCGTACATTCCAAGAGGTGATTATAAGTGAGGTCATCATTCAACTAAGGGATGTGGTGAAGGCTAGTGTGTGCAGTGTGCGTGTTGTATCATTGTGTGTGTTGTATGCGCCTGTATGTGTGTGTCTATGTGTTCATGTTGTATGCGCCTGCGTGTGTTTGCTAGCGGTGTGCCCGACTGTTTGTGAATTAAACAATATGAAAATTGTGCAGCTGATCGATGTGTAAACGGCGGAGGAAGAGCAACATTAACAAAAGAAAGAAACAGTGAAACAAAAACAGAGGAAAATACACAAAACATTATTGGACAGTCTAGTCAGATATACCACAGTATAGGCTGTTGAGACGGTCCTCCAACCTTTCAACCACACACCACTTCGTGACATACAGACAGTGTACAGAGGCTAAAACAGGTGCAATGAGATCTTATCTGTTAGCTCTAGTTATTGTAAACTTCATCACTAGGGCTTAATTTGTACAGTTAATTTAAAGCAAAATCAAACATTCAGAATTAAACTAACTCAAACTAACTGCAGAAAATTGATGTCTTCACACTGTTGGAACGAACAATGCTCTTTATTGTGTGTGAGTTATCAGAACAAACCTTGACATTAAATACTTTCCAAGGATCAGAGAAATCACATCTCTGCATTGTTATATCAGTTCAATTGATCTTGACGTAACAACTGTTTGAGGTGTTTATTGATTTCTTTCATCTTTAGTCCATATATGATTGGATTAAAGGGATGATACAAAACCATTTGTAAAGTCATAATTAAACGTACAGATTTTGGGATATCAGATTCCAGTCTAACTATAATAACATCATACGTGCCCAACAAGGCAAAGTTTATCAAAACCAACAGGTGAGGTAAACAGGTCTGTGCAGCTTTTCTCCGGACTTCTCTACAACTTCTATAGGTTATTTTAAATATTTTTGCATATGTAAAAAGTATAAAGAGCAAAGGAAAAAGTGCTACACTCAGCAAACTGAACACACCATATATAAATATTGCTCTGGACCGCACACAATAAAGTTTGTAAATTGAGTTATTACAAAAAATTACATCCAGCTTAAAACTACAGAGCTTTTCATAAACACTTAATGTTGGTGATACCACAAGCTGACAAGCAGGTACAAGCCAAGCTAAAGCCAGAAGGGTAATGACAGTTGTTTTCTTCATGATGGTTGGATATTGCAGAGGTTTACATATAGAAACATACCTGTCATAGGACATGACTGCCAACAGTAAGAATTCTGAACCGCCTACAGAGTAAAACACAACACTCTGAAAGAGACAGGCTGAATAAGATATGATCTGTTTTTCAGATAAAAGGTCAATTAAAAGCTTTGGGTAGATAGCAGTGCTGAAAAGAACAGAGTTGATTAACAAAGCTGCAATAAAAACATACATAGGCTCATGGAGATTTTGGTGAATACAGATAAGGTACACAATAGTAGAATTACTGCAGAGTATTAGAATATATGCTACAAAAATGATCATAAAATAAATGTATCTGTATTTTTGAACTTCCACATACCCATCAAGAGTTATATATGTTACATTTAAGTCTTCATCCATTAAGAAAGTCAAATATTAAATATCAGTTAATAAAACAGGCAGATAATTTCAAGCAACATGTGAATAAAATCTGAAAAAGAGGCCTCACTTTGACGACTGGAATAACATTCTCCTGTATTGGATTACCTTATTTATTCACAGTTACCTGACCTTGAAATTAGAATGTGCTGATCTCCAAACTTCAGAAAGTAAACAGTTTGAGCCTGTGAAGTGTTTTTATCAGGTACTATACCCTCCAAGGATCTTATTAAACTTTCCACCAAGAGTGACGAGCATGTAAACAACTTTAGCAAACTGTGGAGGCGCTGATAGACTTCTTTTACTGGGGCTTGTGACTTGCAATATTTTTCAGTGCCCCATAAAATTACACCATTCTATTAATTTCTATAGAAATTGTCAAATAAATAAAAATACATCCATTACTACTCTTACCTTTTTACTCAAACTGCATCAACTGATACTATTTAATTTTGGATAAGAGCAAAGATTGTTTCTTGAGACAAAAATATAACTGTGTAAAAGGCCATGAAAGCAGCCTATAAAGGAAAATACATGGGACAATCACTCACTCACTCCTGTGAAGAAGCCATGCTGAAATGTGTACTGGCTGAAGATGTTATATCCTTTCTCATCATCCACTCTCTTACAGCATCTACTGCTAAAAGTGACAGGATAAAACCTAAAGTAAGGCAGCAAAATTAAATAAAATCAGGGTCTACTTTGTGAAATATTTATGATTTCATAAAGTATTTAAAAGAGGATAGCTAAGTGGATGTTTTATGGTGGATCAGGTCTTGGCCCTTTATAACAAAGTCTCAGTCACCTTGGCCTTCAGCCTTCATTCTTGGAGATCAGAGGCCACTGTTTGAGGATCTCACAGCTCATGAGGAGTCTACATTTGAGTAATGATACAGATGCCAGGTAGTGCTCTAAAAGTCAGCAATACAATTTAAAATAAACTAAAACTAGCTAAAACAGGAGTAATCAGATCTCATCTGTTAGTTTCAGTTATAATGATGCTAATATGTATGTTATTAAGATGTACAGTTATTTTAAAGGACAATGAAACATTCAGAATGAAAATTGTGATTTACGAGTAACGGCAAATAATTGATCAGTCATCACATTGTTGAAGCTAGCAAAGATGGAAGAAGATGCCAAAGACTCGGTACTTCACTTGGACTTGAGCCTTTTGACTTGAGCTGACTTGACACTCCCCATGCACATAAATTATGATATAGTAAAAAAAACTGTGCAGCGCATCAACGTAGCACTGTGCTATTAATTAAATGTTTATCTCAATTCCAACTTTGGCTTCCACCAATTATAAAAACGAGTTCATTGAGATAAAACGATATTTGCGCTTCAAGCCGTTTCACAATGACACTCGCTTTGTTTTATAAATCCAGCGCACCCCTTTCCTTTATAGCTAAGGCTCTCGTTCCTCCCTAAAAAAAAATGTTAACCTCTTTGGCTTCAAGAGCAAGAGAACAACAGCTTTATCATCATGCAGTGTAAGCTGTGAAAAAATGCTGTGTTAAGTTTTTGCTAATGCAAATTGAACATTTCCTGCTGCTGCAGCTTCACATTAAAAGCATGTAACGGGCAAAACACAAGTTGACTTTTATTTTGAAAGAGTTCCAGAAAATGCAATCTGTGTGTCAGTGAGATCAGCGCTGACCGCTCTCATTTGTCAAAAATGCGTCTACACAACAAGACAACTGCCATTTTCAACAGTTTTCTGAAAGCAGACCAGTTTGAAATATTGCAGTGAGTAACGCAACAGTCAGGAGCAGCAGACACAGAGAGCTGTTGGATAAAGAGCTGCCCAGCTCCTTTCACTTTTACTGTTCGCAGACCCATGTGTGCAGCATATAGTCAGATCATAACATGGTCTGCGTCTTCTAACATCTAATGTTGGTTTAAGCTACTACATCCCGTCGAAATACCAAGGTTTTAATTCAGCTTTCTGTAAGGTAACTTCGTCAACTCAAGTAGTTCACCTGTCACCTGCTCTGCCCCATGTACGTACAAATACACACACACACACACACACTTTTTTCTTTATATGTTAACCCTTCATTCAATACAGTTTGTTCATTTCCTCTGGTTATTACAGGAGCGTTGATACATTAGTTTATTTTGTCTTAATGTAACAATTGTTTGAGGTGTTTATTGATTTCTTTCATTTTTAGCCCATATATGATTGGATTAAAGGGATGATACAAAACCATTTGTAAAGTCATAATTAAACGTACAGATTTTTGGATATCAGATTCCAGTCTAACTATAATAACATCATACGTGCCCAACAAGCCAAAGTTTATCAAAACCAACAGGTGAGGTAAACAGGTCTGTGCAGCTTTTCTCCGGACTTCTCTACAACTACTATAGGTTATTTTAAATATTTTTGCATATGTAAAAAGTATAAAGAGCAAAGGAAAAAGTGCTAAACTCAGCAAACTGAACACACCATATATAAATATTGCTCTGGACCGCACACAATAAAGTTTGTAAATTGAGTTATTACAAAAAATTACATCCAGCTTAAAACTACAGAGCTTTTCATTAACACTTAATGTTGGTGATACCACAAGCTGACAAGCAGGTACAAGCCAAGCTAAAGCCAGAAGGGTAATGACAGTTGTTTTCTTCATGATGGTTGGATATTGCAGAGGTTTACATATAGAAACATACCTGTCATAGGACATGACTGCCAACAGTAAGAATTCTGAACCGCCTATAGAGTAAAACATATGAAATTGAAAGAGACAGGCTGAATAAGATATGATCTGTTTTTCAGATAAAAGGTCAATTAAAAGCTTTGGGTAGATAGCAGTGCTGAAAAGAACAGAGTTGATTAACAACGTTGCAATAAAAACATACATAGGCTCATGGAGGTTTCTGTGAATACAGATAAGGTACACAATAGTAAAATTACTGCAGAGTATTAGAATATATGCTACAAAAATGATCATAAAATAAATGTATCTGTATTTGTGAACTTCAACATACCCATCAAGAGTTATATATGTTACATTTAAGTCTTCATCCATTAAGAAAGTTAAATATTAAATATCAGTTAATAAAACAGGCAGATAATTTCAAGCAACATGTGAATAAAATCTGAAAAAGAGGCCTCACTTTGACGACTGGAATAACATTCTCCTGTATTGGATTACCTTATTTATTCACAGTTACCTGACCTTGAAATTAGAATGTGCTGATCTCCAAACTTCAGAAAGTAAACAGTTTGAGCCTGTGAAGGGTTTTTATCAGGTACTATACCCTCCAAGGATCTTATTAAACTTTCCACCTAGAGTGATGAGCATGTAAATAACTTTAGCAAACTGTGGAGGCGCTGATAGACTTCTTTTACTGGGGCTTGTGACTTGTTTTTCATTGCCTCATTTAATTACATCTTTCTATTCATTTCTATGGTAATTGTCAAAATAAAACAAATTGCATCAACTGATACTATTTAGCAGCCTATAAAGGAAAATACATGGGAAATGGTAATGGTCCAGATTTTTCCCATGGAGATGTACTGAAGGCTAAACCTTCTTTCCAAATAGCTACTCTACTGTTTCCTTTGAGATTGGAGTAATGTTTATTCCCTTTGACAGGTGTTCCAATATAGAAGGGATCATTGCTGTTGAAATAGGCTGAATTTGTGCTTTATTATACCGTTTCATTACCCTGACCTACGCAGACTTAACCCTGAAGACAAGCACTCACTCACTTCTGTGAAGAAGCCATGCTGAAATGTGTACTGGCTGAAGATGTTATATCATTTCTCATCATCCACTCTCTTACAGCATCTACTGTAAATAAATCAAACAACTTAAATGATCAAATGCCGTCAAAGTTGACCATGTTTGTTGCACAGGAGGCAAAGGAGTAAAGTTGGCATCCACTACAGCAAAGGCTCAGGGTTTGATTCCCATTAGCATTACCTGAAGCAGCATGCAGGTACCAGTAAGTCTCATGGCTGCGGCTTTGGGGTCATAGAAGGGAGGAGTTTGGTGAGGCTATAAAAGATCACTCAGGAAAGAAAAGCATGGCTTGGTTGAATCTGTGTTCAGCAGGGGAGGAGTAACTGCTGAGCCTGACTGGGGATATTTTTGAGTAGTGGAAAAAGCACTTTCAGGAAATCCTGAACCCAGCTTGGGGGAACCCTATATTCCTGGCAGAGGTCTCTAGAGGTAGTTAAAAAGCTCCTCAGCAAGGCACCAGGTGTGGATGGGATTCACCCTGAGATCCTAAAGGCTCTGGACATTGTTGGACTATCTTGTCTGACATGCCTCTTTGATGTCGTGTGGAGGTTGGGGACAGTGAATGTGGAATGGCAGACCGGGGTTGTGGTTCCCATATTTAAAAAGGGGGACTGGAAGTGTGCACTCCAGTTATCAATGTATCACTATGCTTAGCCTCCCTGGGAAAGCTTACTCAGGGTGCTGGAAAGAGACTCTGATCGATTGTTTAACCTCAGATCTAGGAAGACCAATGTGGAGTCTGTCCCGGTCATAGAACAGTGGACCAATTCTTCACAATTGTAGGGTTTGTGGTGGGTACACCCTTTGCTTCTCTGCATCAAAAGGAGTCATTTGAGGTTGTTCAGGCATCTGATCAGGATGCAAAGGGACTACTTTCTGTCTATAGGTAATCACACATCTGAGCTAACAAAAATGACTTGTGGAGTTCCCCAAGGCTCCATTCTGGGGCCTCTTCTGTTTAATATCTACATGCTTCCACTGTCTCAGATTATGAAAAACAACAAAATATGTCACCATAATTATGCAGATGACACACAGATTTACATAACCATATCACCAAGGGACAATGATCCCATACAAGCACTGAGTAACTGCATCGAACAAGTAAACACGAGCACAATTCCACCATTTTAGTCTCACTTCACTGGCTGCCTGTACATCATAGGATCCATTTTTAGATTATTTTATTTGCTTTTAAATGTCTTAATGGTCTTGCCCCACCCTACATCTCTGAGCTGCTATACCCCTATAGACCCACCCGTTCTCTCAGGTCAGCCGATCAAGTGCTCCTAAGTGTGTCCAAAACAAAGTGCTCAAAGGGGACCAGGCTTTTGCTGTAGCAGGCAGCTCCAAAATTGTGGAACGATCTACCTCTGCACATTAGACAGGCATCTTCACTGTTTATTCTTAAAACCAACCTCTTTTCCTTGCCCTTTTATAACTGAAATTGACATTTCTTGTTTTGATCTTATTGATTTTATTCTTTTATTGTATGCGTCTTATGATCTTTGTATTTAGTGTCTTATGTATTAATTTATTTATTGTTTTTCTGTACAGCACTTTGTGTCCACTTTGAAAGTTTAAAGTGCTCTATAAATAAATTTTGATTGATTGATTGAACAATTGGATGTGCCAGAATTTTCTTCAATTAAACAAAGCTAAAACTGAAGTTACTGTTTTGGAGCCAAGGGAGAAAGAATAAAAGTCAGCGCTCAGCTTCAAAACCAAGCCAGAAATGTTGGTGTAGTCATGGATTCAAGCCAGAATTTAAGAAGCCATATTAAGACACTTACAAAGCCCCCCCCTATAGGCAAGACTTGACAATTGTGATTTGCCTACGTAAATCCTTAGTCAGGGACAGCCCTCGTCAAAACTAAACATGGAGAAGGAGCGTTGAGTTTTTATACTCCATATATCTGGAACAAACTCCCAGATATCTACTGGTCTGCTGAAACTCTCAGTTCTTTTAAATCAAGACTGAAGACTTTTCTTTTTAACACTGCCTGTAATAAATTAAATTCAAGGCTGTAGGTTAATAACTAACACTGCACTATAACTTTTACTGCCCTGTTATATCCTGTTTTTTTATTTAGCTCTTTAAAAAAATGTATATTGATGTCCTTGTTATGTTTATGTTATTTTCATCATGTAAAATGCACATTGACCATATTAATGAAATGATCATAAAAGCAGTAAAATGACAGGATAAAAACTAATGTAAGAGTGCAGAGTTAATTAAAATGTCAACTTTGTGAAATATTTCTGATTTCATAAAATATTTAAGAGGATAGCTTAGTTAATTTTTTGGGGTGGATCATTACAGAGGCACTGGGCATTGACAACAAAGTCTCAGTCACCTTGGCCATGACAGCTCGTGGGGAGTCAGATGAGATAGACAGTTGAGAAATGATACAGGCCAGCCAGTGCTTTAAAAGTTAGCTAAACAATTAAAAATGAACTAAAACTAGCTAAAAAGTGTAATGAGATCTCATCTGTTAGTTATGATACTAATATGTATCTCATTAAAAGGGTTTTAGACATGTACAGTTAATTTAAAGGAAAATGAAACATTCAGAATGAAAATTGTGATTCACGAGTGACGGCAAATAATTAATCACAGTCATCACACTGTTGAAGATAGTAATGCTCTTTATTGTTTGATTTATCAAAAAAATCCCTTTCAAAATACTTTCCAAGGGTCATATGTATTGTTATTGAAAAATAAGTATTGAAAAATAAGTTATGAGTGTTGATACATTAGTTCATTTTGTCTTGACGTAACAACTGTTTGAGGTGTTTAGAGATTTCTTTCATTTGTAATCCATATATCATTGGATTAAAGAGAGGATGATACAAAACCAATTGTAAAGTCATAATTAAATGTACAATTTTTGGGATATCAGATTCCAGTCTAACTATAATAACATCATACATGCCCAACAAGGCAAAGTTTATCAAAACCAACAGGTGAGGTAAACAGGTCTGTGCAGCTTTTTTCTGGACTTCTCTACAACTACTATAGGTTATTTTAAATATTTTTGCATAAGTAAAAAGTATAAAGAGCAAAGGAAACACTGCAACATTTAGCAAAAGGAACACACCATATATAGATATTGCTCTTGAACTCACACAATGAAGTTTGTAAATTGAGTTATTACAAAAAATTACTTTCAGTGTAAAACTACAGAGCTTTTCATAAACGGTCATTGTTGCTGATACCACAAGCTGACAAGCAGGTACAAGCCAAGCTAAAGCCAGGCACGTAATGACAGTGGATTTCTTCATGATAGTTGGATATTGCAGAGGTTTACATATAGAAACATACCTGTCATAGGACATGACTGCCAACAGTAAGAATTCTGAACCGCCTATAGAGTAAAACATAAAATATTGAAAGAGACAGGCTGAATAAGATATGATTGGTTTTTCAGATAAAAGGTCAATCAAAAGCTTTGGGTAGATAGCATTGCTGAAAAGAACAGAGTTGATTAACAAAGCTGCAATAAAAACATACATAGGTTCATGGAGGTTTCTGTGAATACAGATAAGGTACACAATAGTAGAATTACTGCAGAGTATTAGAATATATACTATAAAAATTATTGTAAAACAAATGTATCTGTATTTTTGAACTTCCAAAAACCCATCAAGAGTTATATATGTTACATTTAAGTCTTCATCCATTAAAAAATTCAAACATTAAATATCAGTTAATAAAACAGGAAGATAATTTCAAGCAACATGTGAATAAAAGCTGAAAAAGGAGGCCTCACTTTGAAGATTGGAATAACATTCTCCTGTATTGGATTACCTTATTTATTCACAGTTACCTGACCTTGAAATTAGTATGTGCTCATTTCCAAAATTCAGCAAGTGAACAGTTTGAGCCTGTGAAGGGTTTTTATCAGGTACTATACCCTCCAAGGATCTTATTAAACTTTCCACCAAGAGTGATGAGCATGTAAACAACTTTAGCAAACTGTGGAGGCGCTGATAGACTTCTTTTACTGGGGCTTGTGACTTGCAATATTTTTCAGTACCCAATAAAATTACATCATGCTATTCATTTCTATGGTAATTGTCAAAATAATTTTTGAAAATGATATCAGTTATCCTTACCTTCCTACTCAAACTTTATCACCTGATACTATTTAATTTTGGATAAGAACAAAGATTATTTCATTAGACAAATGTATCACTCTGTAGAAATCCATGAAAGCTGCCTATAAAGGAAAATACATGGGAAATGGTCATGGTCCAGAGTTTTCCCATGGAGATGTACTGGAGGCTAAACCTTCTTTCCAAATAGCTACTCTACTGTTTCATTTGAGATTGGAGTAATGTTTATTCCCTTTGACAAATGCTCCAATTTTTAATGGATCATTACATCGGAAATCGACTGAATGTGTGCCATATTATGCAGATTATTTACCCTCATCTACGCAGACATAACCCTATGACAAGCACTAGCTTACTCCTGTGCAGAAACTCCCTGAAATTTGCTGTCTCAGCTACCAACACCATTTGCTTCCCGGCCAGGAGAGCAAACGAGGCTTGCCTTCTGTCTAGCACCACTTGCGACGGTGGTGCGGAGTATAGAGGCCCACACCGCTATGCTCTACGGAGAAATATTGTCACATCTGACCGCCTTCGGACCTCTGCTCTACTCTATGCACAAGGTCAGAAACTTTGGTTATCCACTAATAAGAGCTACTGAAATAGAGCACACTGCTTCAGGATGTCTTTTGGGCTTGGTTGGAAAAGGTGCCTTCTGAAGCAGCACGTGGATATTGGATGGAATACTGTCAAGTGGTGGAAAGAGCACTTCCTGAACCCAATCAAACATCCTGGCTCTGTTCAAGTGAAGGCAGCTCTGTTTACATTAGTTTCGAACAGCCTTCTAGGGCAGCACTTAGCATCAGCTAACTAGCTATTGATAAGCCAAATGGCTAATAGATGCCTCAGAAATCATATTGAACAAACTTGGTTGGTTACAGTCACGGGCTAATTTTATAGTTCAGTGTTTAGTTCTTGCAAGATTTTCAATCGAAATGAGAAAACTACTAAAAACTAATAAAAACGTATATTTGTTTACATATTTAGCTTGTTTGTCCGCCATCTTGACCAGTTTTTGAAAGCTCTGGTGGCCGCAGCTGTGCTGCTTTATGGGTAATAGTCAGCATCAAGTCACCATTGATGCTGCCTTCAAAACTGGCCGTTACTGGGGCAGCTTGAAGACATCTCAGGAGACAGGAAGAGATCGTTTGAGCTGTTTCGAACGGCACTCGATGCCTCGCTGTCCTGTTAGACACCTTCTGAGACAGCAGTTTAGCCCGTTTCAAACACAGCCCCTGCCTGTAAAGACAGCAGAATTTGAAGATAGAGTTTGGGACATCAAATTTAATTGAGTTATTTTATATTATTGATTCATAGAAAGAATAGACACCTTGCTGTCTTGTGATCAAAAGTTTTGTACAATGCCATATCAACGGTGTTTGCGGTTACTCCAATGCCTCTGTGTCACTTTGAAAAGATTCCGGACAGTCGGCAGCTATTTCTGACTCTGGTAACAGGCTGTGAATGAGGAGTGGGGTTGAGAATGCTAGTCTTACATAATGTATTTGTCAGCTTCATGTTGGCTAGTGGTGGTGTTTACACGGATTCTATTGGTTCTGAGGGTTCGATAGAGGTGTCACCCATCCAAATTGACCAATCGGTTGCCGAGATATGGCTTCGCGTAAAGCTGAAATAGCTAAACCTTTTTCTTATTTGATTGATTTTTCAGCCATTTTTTTATATTTCTGGAGAAATAATGGCCAACAGGAAAATGATTATCCACCAGAGATGGCTTCCCGGGGAGATATGTGATGGATAAGAGGGCAAGCTTCTTTTTGCAAAGTGGATGGATACCCGGGAGGTGACCATGTGCTCCACTGTGCATGTGTCACGGTTTGGTGTGGGTGAGGCCTCTCCGGAGGCTGGGCAGGGGGCGAGAGACAGAAACTAATCCTCCCTGGAGGTCGGCAGCGAAGAAGAGATCTCTCCAAAGGTCTCAGCAGGGGTTGCAGATGACGGAAGGGACCCACCAGAGGCCGAAGAAGGCGAAGAAGAAGGCGAGGCTTCTCCAAAGGTCGGGCTGGGGACCGCCGTAGGGAGCCCGGGATCTCCGGTGGCAGAGCATGGCTGAGGACCACAGGCGAGACTGCTGGGCTGAGGACCATGGACCGGACACGAGGTGCTGGAGTCGGTCTGACCACCGACTGGACAGCTGGGCTGGGGACCATGGACCGGACACGAGGTGCTGGAGTCGGTCTGACCACCGACTGGACAGCTGGGCTGGGGACCATGGACTGGACACGAGGTGCTGGAACCAGCTGGGCCACCAACGGAGCTGGTGCCGGTTGGACCACCGACGAGGGAACAGGAGTCGGCTGGGCCACCGGCGAAGCAGGTGCCGGTTGGACCACCGGCGAAGCAGGTGCCGGTTGGACCACCGACGAGGGAACAGGAGTCGGCTGGGCCACCGGCGAAGCAGGTGCCGGTTGGACCACCGACGAGGGAACAGGAGTCGGCTGGGCCACCGGCGAAGCAGGTGCCGGTTGGACCACCGACGAGGGAACACGAGTCGGCTGGGCCATCGGCGAAGCAGGTGCCAGTCGGACCACCGACGGAGCACGAGGAATGGGAGTCGGCTGGGCCGACAACAAAGCTAGTGTTGGTCGGACCACCGACGAGGAACCAGGAGTCTAGCTAGCAGACCGGTCTCCCTCCGACCAGTGGTTGGTTGGCTGGGGACTCTCCGTCTGTTCACTCTCTGGCTCCAAAGGTAAGTCCAACAGAAAGGCAGCCAGAGAGCTGGAAGTCCATGAATCCCCAACCAACCTGGAAGTTTGAGCCGACTTGGAAGGGGATGGAGCAGGCAGATGACTAGCCGCTGCAGTGCTAGCAGGCCAGGAAACAGGCAGGGAGCTAGCCGCTGGAGCACTAGCAGGCCGGGAAAAAGGCAGGCTTGGAGAGTGGCTGGACAGGCTGATGGTGCCAAGCCTGACTGATCGGGACGCAGGCTGGGAAACCGGCTGGTGGCTAACAGCTTGAGCGCCACCAGGCAGCGAACCCTCGGGAGTGTCCATGATCTGCTCCAGGTCTCTCTTCATTCGTCTGATGACAACCAACTGCTCAGCCAGGGAGGGGAGATTCAGCAGCCTTGGCTTGCTGCACAGGGTCTTCTCCATGAGGCCATAAACAAACAGTCTGCGATTTAAGTCCGTGGAATCCAGGATTGAGGAACCTAACATTTCGCAGGTCGAGGTCCACACCCTTATATCCTCTGCCAGAAACGCTAAGTTCGCTGGGTCCACACTTGGTCGGGTCATTCTGTCACGGTTTGGTGTGGGTGAGGCAGGTTGGAGGACCCAAACGCAGGACGCAAGGGAGGAAGAGGTACAGTACAAAGGGGTTTTAATGAACGAACCAAAAGCGAGCACACTTACAGGTGAGTGGCTGAATACAGATTCCAAAAACTAAGGTAGTCCAAACAGAGATCCAAAGGGAGCAGGGTAACAGGGAGAGAGCCGACAGGGAGACAGCCGACAGGGAGACAGCCGACAGGGAGACAGCCGACAGGGAGACAGCCGACAGCATACAATGACCCGACAAAGAAAAGACAGAAACACCAGGTATATATACACACGGACTAACGAGCAGGGCGGGAGCAACACAGGTGAAAGACATGAGGCTAACGAGGCACAGGTAGGGAGAGAAAGAGAGAGAGAGCAGGGGAAAATAGAGACAGACATGCAGAGGGATCACTGGGGTAACAGACATGACAAGGGTTACCGAACACTAGACGAAAGACAAGACAGACCCCCAAAACCCAACAGACCAAAATAACGCTAACTAAACACAAAAGTGCAAACACCGCATGGCAGAAAGGCAGAGTGTGACAGCATGAGGAAGGTGAAAGAGGCTGGTGTGTGGCAAACTGAGGCCATACCTGTTCCAGACACCGTAGTGGACTATAACAAAGACATGGGTGGTGTCAATAGATCTGACGCCCTGATAGGCTATTACACTGTCCACCATAAGACAATGAAGTGGTACAAGACTTTCTTTTGCCATTTTATGGACATCACGGTGGTGAGCAGTTTCCTTCTTCACAAGGAGCTGTTCAAGACAAGAAACGATCCCACACTAACAAAGCCTCTCACACAGAAATATACAAGGCAGTTGCCTTGCTGCCTCGACAAATATTTAGGGAGTGGTTGGGTGCAGAAATGGTGAGCTTTGCTGAGGCCTCAGCAGCAGCAACAGCACCTCAGCTACCTGCATGGCTGTATATTACGGGGGTGATGCCACTCAAGGATGGCGGTACTGCAGGAGGTGCCAAGGGGATGGCATCCAAGGAGTCCAAACCCCCATTTATTGCCGGAAGTGTCTGGTCCCTCTGTGCCTCACTTCTGAGAAAAACTTTTTTCAGGAGTGGCATGACAGCCATTAGTGGCATTAGCGACGACAGGATAAATATAGCTATTGCTAGTGTGAGGACATCTAAGCAGTGGACCTGTGAAGCTGTAGAGGACCTTCAGGCGTGTTTGGACTGCACTGACTGGGATGTTTTAGGGACTGCCACAAACAGTCTGGATGAGTTTACTGATGCTGTGACATCCTACATCAATTTCTGCGAGGACAGCTGTTTACCATCATGGACCAGGGTGAGTTATAACAATGACAAACCCTGGTTCACAGCTAAGCTCAGACAGTTAAGGTTGGAAAAGGAGAAGGCATTTCGGAAAAGGGGACAAAGCCGGGTGCAGGGCGGGAAAGTACAAGTTTAGCAAGGAGGTGCGAGAAGGCAAGAAGGTATACGACTGTAATCAGAGAGACCAGTTCACCAAGGCCCCATTTCAGAAAGCGGGATTAGTGATATGTTGAGCCTGAGATGAGGGAAACTCTGGGTTTTCTGTTTTCCGATGAAGATCAGATAATCCCTAGATCAGTAATTCCGGCAACTGATGCTGTGAACCTAACCTCCTCCTGCGTTCTTTCCCCTCTGCTCTTCTCCCTGTACACCAACAGCTACACCTCCAGTCACCAGTATGTCAAGCTCCTGAAGTTTGCAGATGACACCACCCTCATTGGGCTCACCTCTGGTGGGGATGAGCCCGCCTACAGGTGGGAGATTGACCATCTGGTGACCTGGTGCAGCCAGAACAGTCTGGAGCTCAACGCTCAGAAGACAGTGGAGATGGTCGTGGACTTCAGTAAGAGCCCATACCCCATCATCCTGCGTGACTCCCCAGTCGACACTGCGGACTCCTTCCGCTTCCTGGGCACCATCATCTTCCATCGCCTCCCTCACCAAAAAGTCCCAGCAGAGTATGTACTTCCTGCGGCAGTTGAAGAAGTTCAGCCTGCCAAAGACAATGATGGTCCACTTCTACACCGCCATTACTGAGTCACTTTCACCATCTGCAGAGCAAATGATACTCTGCAGCCGCTGCAGCGTATCATTGGTTGCGATCCATCAAGACCAAAACCTCTTGCCACAAAAACAGCTTCTTCCCTTCTGCAGCTAGCCTCAAGGCCCGGGCCCCCCACTGACATACTGTATATATTTTCACATTTCAATATTATTTCATTTTCACATCATTGCACCAAACCGGCATATTGCACATATTTGTTGTTTGTTGTAAAATTTATTGTACTATATTTTATATTTTGTCAATCTATCCCATATTTATATATTTCAGCATTTATTTATGTCAACTGTATGTTTGTCTATGGCTAGCACCTTATCTCCAAAACAAATTCCTCGTATGTGTAAAAACGTACAAGGCAATAAAACTCTTCCTGATTCTGATTTCAATACCCTAAATAATGAACAATCAAGGGTGCCTCTATACAAGTAGTCAGTGAGGCCAAACAGCTGAAGACGCTCTTCTGCCTTGTTCTGTCTAATGTGTGAAATAGTGTGTGATTTTAATGTTGATTACTACTTATATTTTATTGTTTGATTAATTTACTGTTTTTGACATTGCAGCGTGTGTTTTATTGTTGTTTCTTTACTTTTCTGATTGTCTCATTTCTATTATTGTACTCTTTGAAAGCACTTTGTGATCTTGAGCTGTGAAAGGTGCAGTAATAAATAAACATTTCTTACTTACTAAACTCTTAGGGGTCACACTTGATGAGCAACTAATGTTGGGATGTCACATAATAAAATAGACGCAAAAATGTGAAGTATCTGTTATAATATGATGCTTCCCATATCTTAGTCCAAGTTGCACCTTGCAGGTGATACAGGCCGTAGTATTATCTAATCTTATCTTGCTTCTGCCAAGAAATAGCTGGAAAAGCTTCACTTAGTGAACAATATTATTCAATTTTATTTTAATGCTAATAGAGTGAAGTTCAGACTGTGTTTATCAGAGGTTTACAGTGTATGATGTTCAGTTTGAACTATTCACTAAAACATTTATCACCCTGTCACACCATTTCAACATTTAAAATGCTTAATGGCCATATTCATAAACTGAACAAGTGAACATAGTGTTTTAAAACGTTTAATGAAAATATAAACAACAATAATTTGATAATACAGACTAAAAACTAGGCAGCTATAAAATAAAACAGTACAATGACGTTTTCAGCATTTACAACGCTTTGTGGCCATATTAATAAAGAGGTCATCCATTAAACAAGCAGAGTGTTTTAAAAATTAATGTAATAACAGAATAAAAACAAGACAGCTGTAAAAATAAAGTAGTTAAAAATATAAGATAAAAACTACTGTAAGAGAGCAGAGTTAATTAAAGGATCAGGGACTACATTGTGATAAATGAATTAATTCAGAAATGATTTAAAATAAGATAGCTAAGTAGATGTTAGGGTTAGGAGGTTAGGGTTGATAGAATGACTATTATTCCAGAGGCCTTGGGCTTGAAACCATTGCTGGATATCCAAGAGACCAACTCTTATACAGAGTAAGAGGTTAAAGCAGGTGTAATGAGATCTCTAGTTAATGTAAAACGTATTACTACGGTTCTGCAGTGGTACAATTAATTTGAATTCACATGAAACATTCAGAATGAAACTTCAGAGGTTACAGAGTAACTGCTGAAAACTGATCAGTCATCACATTTTTGAAGGTAGTGGTAGTGGTGTTATCAAAAGAAATCCTGACATGAAATACTTTTCAAGGATCAGAGAAATCACATCTCTGCATTGTTATATCAGAATCAATTATCAGTGTTGATACATTAGTTCATTTTGTCTTGACGTAACAACTGTTTGAGGTGTTTAGAGATTTCTTTCATCTTTAGTCCATATATCATTGGATTAAAGAGAGGATGATACAAAAGCATTTGTAAAGTCATAATTAAATGTGCAGTTTTTGGAATATCAGATTCCAGTCTAACTATAACAACATCAAAAGTGCCCAACAAGGCAAGGTTTATCAAAACCAACAGGTGAGGTAAGCAGGTCTGTGCAGCTTTTTTCTGGACTTCTCTACAACTACTATAGGTTATTGTAAATAGTTTTGCATATGTAAAAAGTATAAAGAGCAATGGAAAAAGTGCAACATTTAGCAAAAGGAACACACCATATATAGATAATGCTCTTGAACTCACACAATGAAGTTTGTAAATTGAGTTATTACAAAAAATTACTTTAAGTGTAAAACTACAGAGCTTTTCATAAACGCTCATTGTTGCTGATACCACAAGCTGACAAGCAGGTACAAGCCAAGCTAAAGCCAGGCACGTAATGACAGTGGATTTCTTCATGATAGTTGGATATTGCAGAGGTTTACATATAGAAACATACCTGTCATAGGACATGACTGCCAAAAGTAAGAATTCTGAACCGCCTATAGAGTAAAACATAAAATATTGAAAGAGACAGGCTGAATAAGATATGATTGGTTTTTCGGATAAAAGGTCAATTAAAAGCTTTAGGTAGATAGCATTGCTGAAAACAACAGAGTTGATTAACAAAGCTGCAATAAAAACATACATAGGCTCATGGAGGTTTTTGTGAATCCAGATAAGGTACACAATAGTAGAATTACTGCAGACTACTAAAATATATACAAATAAAATTATTGTAAAATAAATGTATCTGTAGTTGTGGACTTCCACAAACCCATCAAGAGTTATATATGTTACATTTAAGTCTTCGTCCATTAATAAATTCAAGCATTATATCTCAGTTCATAAAACAGGCAGATAATTTCAAGCAACATGTGAATAAAATCTGAAAAAGGAGGCCTCACTTTGAAGACTGGAATAACATTCCCCTGTATTGGATTACCTTATTTATTCACAGTTACCTGACCCTGAAATTAGTATGTGCTCATTTCCAAACTTCAGAATGTGAACAGTTTGAGCCTGTGAAGTGTTTTTATCAGGTACTATACCCTCCAAGGATCTTATTAAACTTTCCACCAAGAGTGACAAACAACTTGTGAAAACTGTGGAGGCGCTGATAGACTTTCTTTACTGGGGTTTATGACTTGCAGTATATTTCAGTGCCCCATAAAATTACATCATGCTATTCATTTCTATGGTAATTGTCAAAATAATTTCTGAAAAACACGTTACTACTGTCATATACCTTCCTACTCAAACTTTATCACCTGATACTATTTCATTTTTGGCGCAAAGTTTAGAGGCCCACACCGCTATGCTCTACGGACCTCTGTTCCACCCTATGCACAAGGTCAGAAACTTTGGTTATCCACCAGAGATTTTCACACACAGTGACTTCAGACCTGACTTGGACTCATGAACAATGTTCATGTTACGTAACACGTAACATCTGCTGAGCGCGGCCGCACGTGAGAGAGGACAACAAACACTGGCAGCGGCTGAGCCATTCATCATAAACTTTAGGCTTTAACATGTCATACAACAAGATCCAAACAACGAAGCGCTGAATGTGAATAGGTTAGTAAACTGAGGTTAGTAAACATGTTTAGCTCAGCATTGGCCATCTAACGTTAGCTTGCTTCTTGCTTTAGCTACAACCTACAAGAGGTTTACTCTGACTGTCGTTCGTTATGAAAAGCTGAATGAGCGTTGGTTTACTTGCCAAACTTGTGGTGGTCGATTAACATAATTATTTACGTCCCGCTGGCTGCCATCACATTAATTATTGCCGTTGGCTAGAAACGTCACAGTTTTATTTAGTTAACGTTACACTGGGTTTAAGAGCCTGGGGAGTGTTTGGACTTACAGAACTTAATAAGCCGTCAATAACTGAATTGTACATCACATGGTTGTGCTCTATAAATGAAAAACAGGTTACAGTTACAGAATTCCTTATAGCTGTGCAGTTTTATTAGCAACCTGGATTGAACGCTGCAGGTGATACAACATTCATTATAACCGCGGGAGACTTGAG
Source organism: Micropterus salmoides (assembly GCF_014851395.1). Taxonomy (NCBI): domain Eukaryota; kingdom Metazoa; phylum Chordata; class Actinopteri; order Centrarchiformes; family Centrarchidae; genus Micropterus; species Micropterus salmoides. The sequence continues at coordinate 2,333,093 of NW_024040596.1, read as the reverse complement.
ACTTGACTTGGACTCTAGCTCAAAGACTTGTGAGCATCTCTGTTATCCACTAATAATAGATACTGTAATAGAGCTACTGCTTCAGGATGTCTTTTGGTCTTGGTTGGAACAGGTGCCTTCTGAAGCAGCACATGGATATTGGATGGAATACTGTCGAGTGGTGGAAAGAGAACTTTGAGGAATTCCTGAACCCAATCAAACATGTCTTCTGTAAAGACAGCAGAATTTGAAGATCATCAAATTTAATGGGTTTTGTCTTTTCAGAGTAATTTGTGTACCAAACCTTTATTGATTCATAGACAGATCCATTGATCATAACAATCCTTTCAATAATCAGCCCTTTATAGTTCCAATAATCTACAGACTGTGTGAGTGCTTAGCTCTCAGACAGTCAGGAAGTGAATCCTGTTTCTTGTTGCTCTCCTCTGCAGCCTTAAGCACAAACCAGATTCATCCATATACCTTGCAGAGAGATCCTCCTCAGCAAGGCACCAGGTGTGGATGAGATTTGCCCTGAGATCCTAAAGGCTCTGGACATCGTTGAACTATCTTGTCTGACATGCCCTTCATGTCTTGTGTGAAGGTTGGGGATAGTGCCAGTTGATGGCAGACCTGAGTCATGGGGGTTCCCATATTTAAAAAGGGGGACTGGAGGGTGTACTCCTGGTATCAAGGTATCACACTCCTTAGCCTCCACAGGAAAGCTTATACCAGGATGCTGGAAAGGAGACTCCGAACGATTGTTTAACCACAAATCTAGGAAGAGCAATGTGGACTTGGTCCAGGTCATAGAACAATGAACACTTTACAATTGTAGGGTTTTTGGGGGGTACAGCCCCTGCATCAGAGGGAGGCAGTTGAGGTGGTTCGGGCATCTGATCAGGATGCCTGTTGGGTGCCTCCTTTTGGAGCTTTTTCAGGTGTATTCAACTGTTCTGAGACCCTAGGGAAAACCCAGAACACGCTGAAGAGAATATATATCTCATCAGGCTTGTGAACACCTCGACATTACTAGGATGGCTGGATTCCCTTGGTCATCCTGCAGCCATTGCAATCCTGCCCTGGATAAGGGGCAGAAAATGGATGGATGGATTGTGAAAACAGCAGTCCCTTTCATACATAACCTGGTCAAGCTAGGATTTTCAGATCTGTTCCAGCGCAAAAATAATCCTCAGTGAAGAAATGACACTTTGCTCCAGTGTAAAGGAACAAGTGTAAAACGGACAAAGTTATTATTGTAGGGGATTTTAATATTCATGTGGACGTTGAGAATGACAGCTTTAGTACTGCGTTTATCTCTCTCTTAGATTCCATCGGCTTCTCTCAGAGTGTTCATGAACCGACTCACTGTTTTAACCACACCCTCGACCTTGTTTTGGTGTATGGTATTGAAATTGAACATTTAGTGGTGTTCCCACAGAATCCCTCTTTGTCCGACCACTGTTTGATAACTTTTGAGTTTGTATTGCTGAACTACTCGCCATTGGGCAAAAATTTCTATAAAGATGTCTGTCTGATAGTGCTATAGCTAAATTTAAGGATGTGATTCCATCAGCTCTAAATACATTATCTAGTCACAAAGTAACGGAGGACTCCTTTGCTAATTTCAGTCCCTCCCAAATCGATCATCTTGTTGATAGTGCTGCAGGCTCGCTGCGAATGACACTCGACTCTGTAGCCCCTCTAAAAAAGAAAATACTAAAACAAAGACGATTAGCTCCATGGTATAATTATGAAACTCGCAAATTAAAGCAAATATCGCGGAAACTTGAGAGGAATTGGCGTTCCACCAAACTGGAAAATTCTCATTCAATTTGGCAAGATAGTCTTAAAACTTATAGGAAGGCCCTCCGTAATGCCAGATCAGCGTACTACTCTTCATTAATAGAGGAAAAGAGGAACAACCCCAGGTTTCTTTTCAGCACTGCAGCCAGGCTGACAGAGAGTCACAGCTCTATTGAGCCAAGTATTCCCATAGCTCTCAGTAGTTACGATTTCATGAGCTTCTTTAATGATAAAATTCTAGCTATTAGAGACAAAATTCACCAAGACCTTCCCTCAACTGGCACCAATTTATCTCTAAACTCAGGAACCTTAGAAACAGCTGTAGAACCAGATACATGTTTAGACTGTTTTGCTTCCCTCAATCTTTACCAACTAACTTCAATAATTTCTTCATCTAAACCATCAACCTGCCTCTTAGACCCCATCCCGACTAAGCTGCTTAAAGATGTTTTACCCTTAGTCAGCACCTCTATACTAGATATGATCAATCTATTTATTATCAACAGGCTATGTAGCACAGTACTTTAAAGTAGCTGTAATTAAACCTTTTCTGAAAAGCCCAAACTTGATCCGGATGATTTAGCCAACTATAGACCTATATCTAACCTTCCATTTCAAATCTAAGGTTCTGGAGAAAGCAGTTGCTAAACAGCTGTGTGACTTTCTACAGAGCAATAGTTTATTTGAGGATTTTCAGTCAGGATTTAGAGCTCATCATAGCACAGAGACAGCACTGGTGAAAATTACTAACAACCTCCTTATTGCATCAGACAAAGGACTTGTCTCTGTACTGGTTTTATTAGATCTTAGTGCTGCATTTGATACCATTGACCATCAGATCCTATTGCAGAGACTGGAATATTTCATTGGCATTAAAGGAACCGCTCTAAGCTTGTTTAAGTCCTATTTATCAGATCGATTTCAGTTTGTACATGTTAACGATGAGTCCTCCATGCACGCCAAAGTTACTCATGGAGTTCCTCAAGGATCTGTCCTTGGACCAATCCTCTTCACTTTATTTATGCTTCCTTTAGGCAATATTACCAGGAAACATTCCATAAGCTTTCATTGTTATGCAGATGACATTCAGTTATATCTATCGATCAAGCCAGATGAAACTCATCAGTTAGCTAAACTTCAAATGTGCCTTCAGGATGTTAAAACCTGGATGACCTGTAATTTTCTCATGTTAAACTCAGATAAAACTGAAGTTATTGCTCTGGGGCCTAAGCACCTCCGTGACGCATTATCTAAAGATATAGTTTCCCAGGATGGCATCGCCCTGGCCTCCAGCACCACTGTGAGGAATCTTGGAGTTATCTTTGATCAGGACATGTCGTTTAAGTCTCACATTAAGCAAATTTCAAGGACCCTTTTTTCACCTACATAATATTGCGAAAATCAGGAACATCCTGTCTAAAAATGATGCAGAAAAACTAGTCCATGCATTTGTTACTTCTAGGCTGGATTAGTGCAATTCCTTATTATCAGGCTGCTCGAAAAAGTCCATTAAGACTCTTCAGCTGATCCAGAATGCTGCAGCACGTGTTCTGACAGGAACCAGGAAAAGAGATCACATTTCTCCTGTTTTAGCTTCTTTGCATTGGCTTCCAGTAAAATCCAGAATAGAATTTAAAATCATTCTTCTTACCTACAAAGCTCTTAATGGTCAGGCACCATCTTATCTTAAAGAGCTCATAGTACCTTACTACCCCACCAGAGCACTGCGCTCCCAGAATGCAGGGTTACTTGTGGTTCCTAGAGTCTCCAAAAGTAGACTAGGAGCCAGAGCGTTCAGCTATCAAGCTCCTCTCCTGTGGAACTAGGTTCCACTTTGGGTTCAGGAGGCAGACACCATCTCCACATTTAAGAGTAGGCTTAAGACTTTCCTCTTTGATAAAGCTTATAGGTAGGGCTGGCTCAGGTGAGTCCTGAACCATCCCTTAGTTATGCTGCTATAGGCCTAGACTGCCGGGGGATTTCCCATGATGCACTGAGCTCCTCTCTCCTCTACTTTCTCTCCCTCTGTATGCAACCTCATCCCATTATTGCATGTTACTAACACAACTTCTCCCCTTTCTGGTAGTCTTGTGCTTTCTCGTCCCTCTCCTCTCTCCTCCTATCACTTCCTGCAGGTTTTCTGGCTCTGAGCTGTGGAGTCTGGATCTGTGGTTGCGGGTCACCTGCTGCCCCCGTGTTCCTGCTCGACACCCTCTGCTGCAATGACTATTGTTGCTAGTCTTATTGTTATTATAATCATTAACATTACGATTGTTACCATTAACACTACTATAAATATCTGTACCATTTTTCATTTAGTCTATAGCAACATCACCTTTACTGTCTGTACCTCTGTGTGTATATTGTGTAGGCTGCCTCCCTCCCCTCTCTCTCTTCTTACATCCCTCTCTTTTTCTCTCTATTCCTCTCCTGCTCTCCCTCTCTCTCTCTCTCTCTCTCTCCTTCACCCCCAACCGGTCGAGGCAGATGGCCGCCCACCCTGAGCCATGGTTCTGCTCGAGGTTTCTGCCTCTTAAAAGGAAGTTTTTCCTTGTGTCACAGCTGTCGCTGTCACCCTTGTGTTTCCCTTTTCCCTTTCTCATCTCTACCAAGTAGGCTGTGTCCCTGGGGAATGAAGACCCGCCTACTTCCTGGTTTCTGGGGTGCTGATGTCTGTACCGCCCATTGGTTCCCTCTGTTTTCCACTCAACCAATGGCTCGTCACCACCTTAATTACCTCCGGCTCATAAGGAGAGTCCACCTGTTGCTCCAGGCAGCTTGTCACCGCCTGTTGACTTGTGTGCTGCTGGTATTGACTGCATAGCCTGTCTGTTAGTTGTACTTTGTGATTAGTGGAACTATCCACCTTCCTTGCTTATTAGCTGTACATTGTGTTTAGGGAAACATTTGCATACCTTTGTATGTTAGCTCCACATTGGGTGCAGTGGAGAAATTCACTTGTTGTTTTGTTTACTATTGTGTTAGTTTTCACCAGGTGGAGTGGGTGCTGTGCTCTTTGTGTTCTTTTGTAGCAAGAATGAACTCTGCTTAAAACATAGATAGGTACAGGCCTCCTTTTGAGGACCTTTTTATTTTAACTTGGTTTGTTATTTTCGCAGCACCCTCGTCCACCCTCCTTTTGTTTTTTTTGTTACCTGTCTACATTCTACTTATACCACTATACTACTTCTGTTACCAATAAACGTTACCTTGTTAAGATCTACCAGTTGTGCCTATATGTTTATGGCCCCCACACCCCTAGACCAACAGGGGGTCGTACACCTTGCCTCTGTCGCCTAGTGCTGCTCTTGGTGGGAACTGTTGGGCTTCTGTAAATATCATCCCAGAGTATGGTCTAGACCTGCTCTTTTATGAAAAGCGCTGTGAGATAACTGTTGCTGTGATTTGGCGCTATCTAAATAAAATTGAATTGAATTAAAGTAGTGAGTGAACAGCTTATATAACTTGCTGTCCCCTCAAAATAACACCTCACACAGCTGTTAATGTCTAAACCGCTGACAACATGAGTACACCCCTAAATGAAAATGTCCAAGTTGGGCCCAATTTTCCATTTTCCCTCCCTGGTGTCATGTGACTCATTAGTGTTACAAAGTCTCAGGTGTGAATTCAATTTTACAGGTAACAGGGCTGACACGTCAGTAACTGGGTTGACAACAGTTACTGTATTGGTTATACTGGTTGATTAAGTTGTAAATCCACGTCATATAGGAATCAGATGTAGTTCAGTAATTTCACAATGTCAGTCCGTAAAAATACACGCCTGTTCCTACCACACATCAACAGGTATGAACATATTGTCCATTCCTGTTAGTAAGCTGTCACAATAACTCTTCACAACAGCTCAGTCTCACACATTAATGTCAGACTGGTTCCTCATTATGGCAGAAATGCTCTCACAACCTAGTGAAAATCAGACTGATGCGGTCCGTCCCAGTTTGGCCCAGACCTGAGCCGATGAAGTTTGCACTTTTAAATATTAGATCCCCTTCTAGGAAGATTTATATTAATGATTTGATTTCTGAACATGGTCTGGCCTGGCTTACCTCAACTGCTTCACCTACTTTGTTAAGAGGGTTCTCCTCCTAACCTTCTTTTTTTTTAACCTTTTTATAGTGTGGAATAGTCACTATTTTCTCTAGTAGTTTGACCTGCTCTTGATGTTCTTTTGGCAATTTTCTAACATTTAAATACTTAGCAATGGTCATCACAGCACCGCATTACTTTCTACATCCCATGGCTAAGTTTAAACCCCATCCTAACCATGCTGCTAAATAAATTACTATCTTAATTCAGGCATCTCAAATTCAATCTTGATTACCCAGAGCTAAACAATTATAGACCAGTTTCTATCTTTCCTTCATAAACTTTAGAGAAAACTGACAGACTTATCCAAGACTCATGGTGTCGAATGTTGTATTTGTACTTTAAGGAACCATACTTGCCCCAAATGTTAGTGGGTTGAGCTAGTGTAGCAAAAATACGCTGCCAGTAACACAAGCACCACCAACCGGAACTACATAATACGCTTACCGCACGACGTCAGGACATAACCCTCAATGTTAAATTAAACTGTGTAAAGGACACAGTTTGTTGTAACAATGAAATAAAGAGACATTGATGTTTAAGTAAAATTACTATATATGGTAATTCTCACTATGCTCTCATAATTTTTATTATTTGTATTATACTTTATTTAATTAACTCATATACAGCCTCAAAATTCACTAATTAACTAAAAACTAAAAATCACTAATTTAGTTAGCAAACTTTATCCCTGTTTACAAGTAATGACATTTGCCTGGAGCATTTAACCAGAAGGATGATTAGATTGAAGTCAGGTGTGCTGCTCAACCAGGGGCGAGTTCAATCTCAAAACGTTTTGCACCGGTTAGCAACATTTTCGGATTGAACGACAAGTTTCCTTGCACCGTTGTGCAACGTTCTGCAACGTTCTGCAACGCGCTTTGAGGTATGTTTCCTTCTGTTTGGTGGGCGTGTCACAGGTGTTACCAAATCAGCGGCGACAAGTTTGTAAACACAACGGTGTTAAGAAGGCAGGGAAATGTAGTACGCTTGTATACATAACAGGGTGTTCAGGGAACCACCGTTTCTGTTGGAAAAAAACGTTTTGCTACATTTTGTCGGCGCTGAACTTGCCCCAGGTGTCCAGAATGTAGCCACGCCCACACACATACACACACCAAGACAGACAAAAAAGAGAGGGAAACCAGGGAGCCTGGGAGTTTGTTCCAGATATACGGAGCATAAAAATTAAACGCTGCGTCTCCACGTTTAGTTTTGACTCTGGGGACAGAAAGCAGACCTGATCCCATGGCTTGTTCATAACGATGAAATAATTAAATCAAATTAAACTTGTTTAAATGTACATTTTTGTGTTATGTCATAGCAAGCTATCCTAACAATAATGCCGTTATATATAAAAGACAAACTAGAGTTTTGACTTAAAATGACTGCTGAAACTTACTGGGACAGATCTGCCAACAACCTCAGGCTGCTGTAGTTCAGAAGCGTCACGCGATATTTCCAGTGCTGGTCGTTTCAGGAGTGTTACAGTTGGAAAAAACTGATATGCCAAAATTTTCCAATCCCCCGAGTGTGCTGTGGGCATCGTTCTCCATCCCCCTGGTTGCCATTCAGTCATCAAATACAGAAGGTGCCTCCCGTTTAATGCGGCGCAAGAATGAGTTGAAAACTCTGAAGTCTTGCTCACAACTGTCAATTCCACAGTAAACTCAAAAATCCAGACTATGACCGTGAATTGCATTTATGTGGCTAAGGAGCACTTTCAGACTTAAAGCAACAAAAACTAAACAGATCATACATCTCCACGCCGCCATGATGAACAATTTGAGGGCTGTTGCCTTCTGCTATGACAATGAGCCTGAGGGACGATGGGAAAGTGAGGCAATTTTACCATTTGCTTTTAGTATTGTGCTACACTCTATGGCTACCTGGTTTTATATTATGATATTTGTTATTTTAAAACACTTTTCATTAACAAGAATATATTTTTCTTTTATGTTTTCATTTTGAATTACAGTATTTTCTGCATGTGCGCATCGTCAGTTCATGTCCGTCACATTTGGATGATGTCAGTCACTTAACGTTCCAGCGATTTCGCGGTCTGATAACCGAAAATAGTTAATTTTTGTATGGTTATTACAATAAAATGTAACTGTCCAAAATATAAATAAAAATTACATTTTCAGAAAAATAATTATTGCTGCAAGTAATGTTTCCTCAAATGCATTCTTTTATTTGAATCAGTTGACATTAATATGAATCTTTGTCTCAGGATCTACTAAAAGATATTGTTGCTGAACACTCTTTGATTTGAATTAAAGGTTCAGTGTGTGAGATTTAGTGTCATCTTGTGGTGAGGGTTGTGAATTGCAACCATCTATCCAGTTTACCACTGCCCCCTAACCTTTCAAAGAGCGTAGGACAGCTACGGTGGCTGACACAGCACAAAAAGTGTCTCTTCTGAGACAGCAGAAGTTGCCAGTCAAGAAATGAGGTTTCTTTAGGTAGATTTATTAAGAAAATATATTTACTTAATTATTCAGTAAAACCAGATGTTATTGTGACTTGGCCACTGACAGATAACATGGAAAATGTGAGCCAAGAGTGTGAAACACTGTTTCTGCACCACAGTCCATTATAAACCACACATTAGATAAAGTTTATACAAACATTCAGTCGCATTCAGTCTCTCTGTGATTATGGACCCTCGCCAAAACTGCCCACCAACAATAATATCTGGCCCGCTGCCAGATTACGGTGCTTTGATAGCGGTGCTGAGATAGATCTCAGTCATGACAGCAACAGTTACTCACATAATCACTTCCTCTTTAGTGGTTTTGCCTACAAAATAAAAGCGTGAGAAGCTTGTTTACAGAATTCTACCAGAAGTAGAACAAGAACAACGTAGTGACAGAACGCGTTCAGTAGCGCAGTTTGTCCAATTTCAGCTACTGTAGCAACATGACGACCCAACATAGCGACGTCCATGGAAGGAGGTGCCAGCGGTTATGTAGATGTAGCTAATTCTAAGGTGATAAAACATAATGGTTTATTATGTAAGGTCTTTATACACCTCTGAAAACATAGTTATGGATATTATATTGCATTTCTGTCGATAGAACCTCAGAAACATTACACACTGAACCTTTTATAATACTTATAAATACAAATTGGTGTAATGCACCACTTTATGTACTTTCAGCAATGAATATACATTTTATGAGGCTGTCAGAAGCCACAACTTAAGTGATAATGTTGTTGAAAGCCTAATTGGTCAATTTTGCCTAAGCAGTAATTTAAGGATTGCAATTCTGTCTTGGACTATATTGTGTTGGTATTTAGAGAGACAAAAACACATATATTTGTCTGATCAATTTACAGCTGCCAGTGTTGATGAGGAGGCTTTGCAGAGCCAAGTTGCCACCAGTTGTAATGGAAGTGGGATCATACCCTCAATTAGTGCTGTGCCACCTCGTCAGCCCCAAGCCTTCAACCCCATATCCCAAACTGCTGACAAAACTATGAAAAGGCCAGACCCACCAGAGAATGTGGTGTACACAGATTCAGTTAGAAATGGTGCGCAGCCAGCTATCCTGCGTGCCAGTCCCATGGTGAAAGAAGTAAAATAACCCTCCAAACGCGAAATGAGAATAATGTCACAGAAGTTTGTTGACTATTACCCTATGTTATGAGATGCTGGCACAGATATGCCTTATGTTTTTTCTTTATTACCAACTTGGTGGGATGGCAACAAGAAAAAACAACTTATCAAAACATAATTTCACCACAGCTGACCATTTACACCAAAATGTAAAGCGACAAAATATAAGCTCAAGGAAGAGGCAGGGGTCCATGCCACAATGAGGGACCTCGAAGAAGACTCTCTTCTGCTCAAACAACACAGACAGTGAGACAGATGGTGACAGAAGGGCCGACACAAGTGGTTCAAGAGATTACACCATACTTCTAGAGAGCAATGATGAACTTAGCGACAGTTGTGCAGGTGTGTGCTAAAAGCGGGAAAAAATAAAAGTGCGCCATCATTGTCCTGGTTTCTGTATGCCAGAGTACTTGTGGAGACGGGCCTGTGTTTTCTTGTTCTTTTGCTTATACTTGTTAACAAATTATTTTCCCCACCTCCACCTCTGCTGCCATCTGACTCAGCCTCAGACCCCCTTACCCAAGAGTTTGACCACTCAACTAACTGCACCTGCAGAGGATGTTGTTGGTAAGCCTTCCATTACCTTTCGCCTGTTATCGACGATGGTGGTTGTCGGAGGGCAAGACAGAGTCTAAATTGTTGGAGATGGAATTGAAATTCCTAAGCACATAATTTGTTATCTCTCGGGGCCTAAACGTTTTGATGGTTACTAACACTTTTTCTGACTCCAGTCTATCAGCTGACACCGCCATTGCCCACATTGCTGTGATCAATATCGAACAAATTATTATTATGATAAAGAATCTTAAACTTATATATTAAGTAAAACATTTAGCTGAAAAGTGTTAATATTGAAACATCTTTCCCTGACCGTCCTGTTCTAGCCAGAGAGTCTGAAGATGCTGGTGAGGCACTACAAATCACTGATGCAGATGTTACAAAGTGGATTTTGTGGATTGTATTCATGTGGCAAACCACAGCACTACTGGCAGTGTATGTGTTATGTGCAAAAGTGTTATTTATTTTTCTTTTAAAAGTTAGTATTAAATCGTCTTAAATGTAATTATATGCTGTTATAGACATTTTAATAAATGTTGACAGTACTCATACTTAACGTGGTTCTAATTCAGTCAAATCAGTTACGATGTATATTCTAAGATAAAGGACTGGTTTTAGTTTTATTATGGATTTAGGTTATTTTGAGATGAGCAAACTTGTATTAAGTAACAGCTTAATCATACTTCACTGAAACGGAGTATAACTTTACTTAAAGTAGTTATTTTTGTCTTGTTCCGAAGCCTTAATTTGCTAAAATTAAAAATACAAATATTTTTAAATAAGAATTATTTGCTTATATTTAGTATATTTCACTTATTATTGTGCTGTAGGAAGTTTGATTTCAAGTAATTTGATCTAATAATCAGACTTTTGTACTTATTTTAACCCTTTTGAATACTTATCAGATCCTTCTTATTTTTAGATTTAACAATCTTATTTCAAGATTTCTTGTGAAGTAAAATTAACTTGCTGCATGGACAGATAATTGATCTTGTTGTAAGTAATTTTCTCCTCAAATTTTGTGTTTTTTCTTTTTAGCTACCCTTATTTGCAGTGTGTCTGGTTTGGATCTGTTACCAGACTGGACTGGAACAGACTACAACAGACAGTCAGTAACAGGCAGGAAACATCACTGCAGATCTATCACACCCTTCTCCCCTGTTATAACAGAACACTATATGCCAGACAGGAACAGTTTCTCCCTTCCCCGGGCCATCACTAATAACATACACAAATATTTTTTTCCACATCCTTTACACTCTGCATCATTGTCTTGCTGTCTACAAATAGTAGCTTAATGTTTATCATTACCTTGTTGAGCTTGTTGTCTTTTTTTGTAAGCTGCCTGTGTGTATGCCTGTACGTGTACATTGAGAGCAATATAAAAGTTGAGTCAAATTCCTTGTATGCGTACAAATACCTGGACAATAAAACTTGATTCTGACTTTTTAGTTTTAAAAACTTTATTGTATTATTATAGATCATAGAAATGAGTGACATTACAAGAAACATATGTGATTAAATAAATTATGACTTTGGTTCACTTAAATATGCGACTTAAGTATCGCAACAACTATTGGATAGACTGCCATGAAATTCTGTCCAGACATTAATGGTCCCCAGAGAAACTATAGTACTGACTTTGACCCTCTGACTTTTCCCTGACAGCAGCAGGCTGACATTTTTGGCTTTTAGTTAGATGTCTCAACAACTACTGGATTGGATCGCCCTGAAATTTAGTACACACATTTATGTCCTCTCAGAATTGGAATAAATGTGTTCAATAAAATAAGTTTCTGAACATGGTAAACATACCTGATGATCATCATCATGTTAGCATGCTGATGTTGCATTACATGGTGACAAAACACAGCTGTGCTGAATACAGCCCCAGAGGACAGCTGCCATGGCTGTACACTCTTAGTTTTGTTTGTTGATTATCCTTCATCATTACAGTTTAGTGTATATATAGATAAATAGACAGAATAAACATGGAGTAACATCCAAAGTTAAAAACTGATGTTTTTTAGTCTGAGGAGCTGTGTGCTGAACCATGCATATACAAAATCAATATAATTGTTGTGGTTCAGGTTCATCTATTTTAATATTGTCTATTTTTTTCATATAAATTCTCATCTCCTTGAAAATGAATGTGATAGCAAAAAAAAATCATTACATTACTTACATGTATCTTTAACTTTTTGTCAATAACAGAGGCTTAAAGCTTCATTGTTCACTATACAGCATGTGCATGATGAGTTTTACATTTTGGCAGCAGGACCCATTTTGTGTATCTTCAAAAATCTAAATATCACTCCTTTGATTTGAGGCAAATTCAGGCCATAAACTAGAGGATTGTTTATGGGGGGGATGATCAAATACTCTAAAGATAAAACAACTGCAATGATTGGATTAATTTCATCAGTCTCAAAACGACTCAGTGACATCTCACAGAAGACAGAGAACGAATAGGTCACAAATGTCACTATGTGGGGCAGGCAGGTTTGTAACGCCTTTCCTCTGAATTCAGACGAGCTTCTCCTGCACACAAGCAGAATCTGTAGATAGGTGTACAGGACAAAGAGCAGGGGGATGAAGATGGTTGTTATCAAAACAAACTGACCTACTATGCTGTTCAGAGTTGTGTCCACACAGGAGAGCCGAACCACGGCCAGTTAGAACATAAAAGCCTGTGCAGTTTATTCCACACAAAGGCAACCGAAACGTAAGATAAGCAATGAAGCCAATTTCAAATGCAGGGTAGAGCAGAGCAAAAATCAGAAGATGTCTCACCATCCTAAAGGTCATTTTGCTGTGATAGTGTAAAGGCTGGCAAATAGCAACAAATCTATCATAGGCCATGATGCTGAGGATGGTCAATTCACATGATACGTAGGTGTAAATAACATACATCTGAATGAAACAAGATGCACGTGAGATCAAATGAGTGTCAGACAGAATGTCCATCAGGAACCTCGGGAAGAAGCCGGCTGAGCCGTACAGAGAGTTTAAACACAGACAGGAGAGAAACATGTACATGGGTTGATGCAGAGACTTCTCCAGGCAGACTGCCAGAATAATGACAAGGTTAGCAGAGATTATAGTCATGTAGATCAACAGACACAGACAGAAGAACAGATATCTGAGGGGCCCAGAGTCTGTAAACAGAGTCAGCTGAAAATACCAGGAGTAAAGCTGTTATTGCTCATCATGTCTGCACAACAGAGAAGCAAAAACAGAGATGGATACAAAGAACAAACAAGAGAGAGTGGTCAAAGATAAAGTAAAAGAAAGTGGAGGAGGAGAGGTAAAACTGCATTGAACAATAAACATATCCAATGCCTTACTATAGATTAGTATAGATTAGTTAATAGTCTTAGTGCATTATAATCATATGCATGCATAATCAAGAAGGCAAACTGAACCAGGAATTTGTCCTGTTGTGTTCAATAACAATTACACGTCTACTACTACAAACATCAACTGACAAAATATCAAGTTTCAAAGATCAAACAAATCATTAATAATAATGAAAGCTTGCTCAAAACAGTGTTTGTTAATCAACTTGAGAGTGCCTCCACAGATGAACCTCTACCCTGTAATGATCCACAGTGAAGCAGCTGTAGAAACTTTTATCTTCTTCTGTTGCTAGGATGCGAGCAGCAACATGTACAGTGCAAAGGGAGGTAAAGCCTCTCACCTGATGTCAGCTGTCATTTGTGTTTAATGCATCCATTTTGTTTCAGTGTTGATTAGCTTGTGCATGTGCTCAACTTTAGTGATTCAAAGGGATTTGAAGGTCAGAAAATGGTGAATGCAGCTGTGAAGTATGAAGTCTAGGCAGACAACCTTCCAAACAGTGATATTTTCCCTCAACACGGTAAATGTGCCATTGTCACCACAGTTTTGTTCTGTGTTTCCTGCCTGCCACTCCCAACCTGCCCTGATGCTGCACAATCCTAGTCACATGATCAAGAAAACAGCTTTTGTACCTTCAACTGTTCGGACTCTGAGACTACTTATGGATCTAAACCTCTGTGTTCAGACCCCTTACAGTACGGTCTGGCCAAATGACGATATGGACATCTAGTAAATTGCATATTCATTAATATATAAATATGAGAATGACAGTGTGTCACTGCAGGAAGGGACTGAGAGGCAAATGTGATAAACTGCAAGAGGCGGATTCCAGAAATCCCAACAGGCCAGTCTTGTGAAGACTTTTAGTGTTTCTCTTTAAATATTATTTAATTAATAAAAATCCTTATTTGTTTGCACATTAGAATCAGAAACAGCTTTATTTGCCAGGTATGTGTACACATACGAGGAATTTGACTCTGAATGTACATTGCAACCGATGTGCTTACTCATACAATAATACAATAATAAAACTACAATAAAATTAAACACAGGCTACAGAATAGAGAACACAAATATACACACTATGAATATATACATATTGACAACTAGTGCAGTATGCAGAGTGCAAAGGATGCAGGAGTAAATTATTATAATCATTATTATTATTATTATGTACATGTCGGGAGGTGGATATGATATATAGGTACACATACATGTACACGGTGTGATGGAGCAGAGTGCAAAGGATGCTGGAATAAATAAGTATTATGTGCAGGTGACTTGAGGTAGGTGGATTTGGTATACAGTATATACAATATGAAAATATACCAATATGAACAGCACTGAAATAGTGAAAACCAGTGGAAACCAGTAAACAGGTGTCTGATTAGAGGCAGAGTTACTGGGTTATTGCACAGGAATTGTTCCTGACACTGTGAGTCAGAAATCAGCTGTTCATCAGAGTGATGGCTTGAGGGAAGAAACTCTTCCTGAGTCTGTTGGTTTTGGCGTACAGTGCTCTGTAGCGCCTACCAGAGGGGAGGAGCTGGAACAGGTTGTGACCGGGGTGAGATGGATCTGCAGTGATGTTTCCTGCCCATTTCCTGACTCTGGAAAAGTCCTGAATGAGATTATCTTTTCTGAGGTCCTGACTGTCCGTTGTAGTCTGCTCCTGTCCTTTTTGGTGGCAGATCCAAACCAGACAGTGATGGAGGTGCAGAGGACAGACTGGATGATGGCTGTGTAGAAGTGAATCAGCAGCTTTTGGATGTGGAGAAGAACACAGAACGTTCAATAACATTAGATTCTGACTGATCCTGTTGGCGTGTCGGGAGATTTAAACATTGAGTTCCCCTTCGAGGGAACTCGAACTGCGTCGGTTATGACACTATGGGAACGCCTCTGTGCCAGCAATAACTGAGAGCACTGCTGTTTGCGGGCAGAGTTTGGACGCGACCTTTTGTGACCACATTTTCGCACAAGGCACAGCAGAATAACGTCTCGGGTTACGTATGTAACCCTGGTTCCCCGAACCTGCCACCATCGAGTCCGCGCCGTACTGCCTGCCCCGAGGGTCTGCAGGCGGACGGCATCCCGACTCACTCACCGTGGATCTTTGGCGGCTCCCCCCTGCCGTTCTGGGGCTTCAGGGGTCCACCAGAAGATCACACGAGACACCGACCACCAGCCCCGAGGGGCTGGTTTCGTTGGCAGACTTTGCAGACGCTTGGCGGAGCCTGACGAACATTTCTCCGCGGGTCCTGCGCACTGCCATAGATGGGTATCGACTACAGTTCAAAACCCGCCCTCCAAATTCAACAGAAGAGAGGGGGTGGTTTGGACTGTGGTCCGCACGGAGCAAGGTCCGGTGTTGGGACAGGAAGTTTGTACTCTGCTGAGGAAAGGGGCCGTGGAACGTGTCTCCCCCCCAGACAGAGACGCCGCTTCTACAGCCGGTACTTCATAGTCCCCAAGAAGGACGGAGGGCTGCGTGCCCTATTTTGGATCTGCGGGTTCTAACCGGTCTCTGAGGAGATTCAGGTTAAAGATGCTCATCATCCCCGCCACCGTGATGCACATCCAATCTGAGGATTGGTTCATCACGATAGATCTAAAGGACGCCTATTTCCAGGTCTCCATCCGTCCTTCTCACAGGAAGTTCCTGAGGTTTGCCTTCGGGGGTGTGGCTTACCAGTATTGGGTTCTTCCTTTCGGCCTGGCACTTCCCCTAGCACATTCACCAAGTGTATGGATGCAGCACTGGCCCCGCTGAGGCTCCGGGGCATCCGGATTTCAACTTCATCGACGACTGGCTCATCCTAGCCCAGTCTCGAGAGTTGGCGGTTCGGCATCGAGATGTCGTTCTGGCTCGTCTGCGGCGTTTAGGGCTGAGGCTCAACGCAAAGAAGAGCGTGCTGGCGCCCACCCAACGGGCTACGTTCCTAGGGGTTGCATGGGATTCGACAACGATGCGGGCACAATTGTCTCCGGCACGTGTCGACACCATATTGGCTGCCGTGAAAGGGGTGAAGTTAGGCCACGCCATCACTATGAAACACTTTCAACGAGTGTTGGGTCTCCTGGCGGCTGCGTCCAGCGTAATACCATCTGGACTGCTGCACATGAGACCCCTGCAGTGGTGGCTAAGGAACCAGGGTTTTTCCCCGAGGAGAATCCTCTCCGTCTGGTTTGTGTTACGCGCAAGTGTCTTCGTTCCCTATCAGTTTGGAAGGAAACTTGGTTCCTGTCCCAGGGGCCCGTGCTGGGAGGGTCTTGTCGCCGGCTGGTTATTTCGACAGACGCCTCCCTCACGGGCTGGGGCACGGTCATGGACGGCCGCTTTGCAAGGGGATCCTGGCAGGTGCATCGATCCGAGTGGCATATCAACTGTCTCGAGATGTTGGCGGTGTTCCAGGCTCTAAGGAGTTTCCTGCCCGATCTCCAAGGCCACCACGTCCTGGTTCGTTCCGAGGAGAACAACACAGCGGTGGTGGCCTATCTGAATCACCAGGGCGGTCTGCGCTCGCGCCCTCTGGACAGACTGGCGCGTCAGATCCTCCTGTGGTCCCAGCAGAGGTTACTATCGCTCAGGGCGATGTATCTCCTGGGGACGCAGAATCAGGAGCAGACCTGCTGTTGAGGCAGGGGCTGAGGCCTGGGGAATGGAGACTTCACCCCGAAGTGGTGGAGCTCTTGTGCGAAGAGTTCGGCCCCATAGACGTGGATCTGTTTGCGTCTCAAGAGACTACGCACTGCCCGCTATGGTTTCTCTCATTCCTCCAGCCCCGTTGGGTCTGGACGCCATGGTACATTCGTGGCCGAGGCTACGTCTGTACGCTTTTCCCCCAGTCGCTCTGCTCCCGGGGTTCTGGAGCGGGTCCGCCAGGACTATGTCGGCCTACTGCTCGTAGCCCCGTTCTGGCCAACCCGGGTGTGGTTCTCGGACATCATGTTGCTCCTGGACGGCCCGCCGTGGCGGGTCCCTCTGAGGAGAGACCTGCTGTCCCAGGCGCAGGGCCGGGTTCTTCACCCTTGCCCCGCCATATGGCGACTGTGGGTCTGGCCCCTGAGGGGGCACAGTACCTAGAGGTGGGTCTAACAGCCGGAGCAGTCGAGACCCTCCTGAGCTCCAGGGCCCCATCCACACGGAGGATATACGGCCTGAAGTGGAGTGTTTTCTCCACTTGGTGTAGGGAGCGGTCGGTGGACCCTGTTACCTGCCCGGTGGTTCAGGTACTTGAGTTCCTCCAGGTCCGGTTCTCTGCTGGTCTTTCCCCTTCCACCCTCAAGGTGTACGTGGCAGCTATTTCATCTTTCCACACCCCTCTGAGGGAGGGGTTCTTGGGGAAACTTCCCTTGGTTGTACTTTTCCTCCGTGGTGCCCGGAGGATGAGACCTGCGACTCGGTCCAAGGTTCCCACTTGGGATCTGGCAGTTCTTTCTCCTTGCTATCACCTCTCTGAGGAGGGTGGGGGAGCTCCAAGCGCTTTCGGTTTCCTCGCAAAGCCTGGAGTTTGCCCCGGGGAATATTAGGGCTATCCTGCACCCTCGTTCAGGATACATCCCTAAAGTGCCTTCTTGTGCGGCAGGGTCCACAGTGCTGCAGGCATTTCACCCTCCACCTCATGTGACGGCGGAGGACGGGAGACTTCATCTGCTCTGCCCTGTCAGAGCACTGAGTATTTACACTCTGAGGTCCTCCCGTTGGAGGAAGGCTGACCAGCTGCTAGTGTGTTTTGGGTCTCCGAGGGCCGGCTCCCTGCATCCAAACATACTATTAGCAACTGGATTGTTCAGACTATTTCCCTGGCCTATCAGGTGCGCGGTTTGCCTTCACCTGTGGCTGTGAGGGCTCATTCTACCAGAGGCAAGGCGGCCTCTCGAGCCCTCCTTTCCGGGGCCTCTTGCAGGATGTTGTTTAGCGGCTGGCTGGGCCACTCCGCACACATTCATTCGGTTTTACAGTCTTGACCTTCCTTCGGCACCTGGCACTCGTGCGCTCTCCTCTTAGTAGTGCCACTTTATTGCACACAGGGGCAGGCGGGGTTTTCGGCACGGTTTAGTGGGTATCTCGTTCCCATAGTGTCGTAACCGACGCAGTTCGAGTTCCCTCGAAGGGGAACGTCTCGGGTTACGTATGTAACCCTGGTTCCCCGAGAAGGGGAACGAGAGACTGCGTCGGCCCGCCGCACCTCTCTCCCCGCCTGAAGCGCCTGCTTCATAGTTTAAGCTAATGATGAGTGTGTACAGGTGTGCTTTATACTCCTCCGGTTATTCCGTCACACCTTACCGTTCTAGCAACAGGCCAATAGGATTGGAGTGATTTCATTCACGTTCAGACCTGCTTCGCCTAGAGGCGTTCACATAGTGTCGTAACCGACGCAGTCTCTCGTTCCCCTTCTCGGGGAACCAGGGTTACATACGTAACCCGAGACGTTATTCTGCTGTGCCTTGTGCGAAAATGTGGTCACAAAAGGTCGCGTCCAAAACTCTGCCCGCAAACAGCAGTGCTCTCAGTTATTGCTGGCACAAGGGTTTCATGTGCTTCATGTGTTTCCCCTGAGCGTGGAACCGTTCTACCATCAAAAACAAATTGAACCGTTTTGTATTTGTATTTGATGGTAGAGGCGTAGGCTAATAATCAGCTGTGCCCGCATGCCGTTCATTTAAGTTGACTGTGTTATCAATGCTTGTTATTTGAATGATTTTATTTAGCCTATGTAATGGCAGATCTTTCTATTAATCCTTTTATTATTTTTTTATTATTATTATTATTAGGCTATACATACAGTGGGTAGAAAAAGTCTACACACCCCTGTTAAAATGCCAGGTTCTTATGATGTAAAATAATGAGACAAAGAAATCAAACCTTTAATGTGAACAATTCAATTGAAAAACAAATTGAAATCTTCGAGGGGGAAAAATGAAAAATAAAAACCCTCAAATAACCTTGGCTGCATAGGTTTGCACACCCTTAGACTAATACTTTGTTGAAGCACCTATTGATTTTATTACAGCAGGCAGTTTTTTTGGGTAGGAGTCTATTAGCATGGCACATCTTGACGTTTTTATTTGCCCACTCTTCTTTGCAAAAGCGCTCCAAATCTGTCAGATTGTGAGGACACCGCCTGTGCACAGCCCTCTTCAGATCACCCCACAGATGTTCAGTTGGATTCAGGTCTGGGCTCTGGCTGGGCCATTTCAAAACATTAATCTTCTTCTGGGGAAGCCATGCTTTTGTGGAATAGGATTGGGTCGTTGTCGTGCTGAAAGGTGAACTTCCTCTTCAGCTTTCTAACCGACGCCTGAAGGTTTTATGCCAAAATTGCCTGGTATTTGGAACTGTTCATAATTCCCTCCACCCTGACTAAGGCCCCCGGTTCCAGCTGAAGAAAAACAGCCCCAAAGCATGAAGCTGCCACCACCATGCTTCACTGTGGGTATGCTGTTCCTCGGGTGATGTGCAGTGTTGTTTTTGCACCAAACATACCTTTTGGAATTATGACCAAAAAGTTCTACCTTGGTATCATCAGACCTAACACATTTTCCCACATGCTTTTGGGGGACTTTTTCTTTGTAAGAAAAGGCTTCCGTCTTGCCACCCTACCCCATAGCCCATTCATATGAAGACCACGGGAGATAGTTGTCACATGTACCACACAGCCAGTACTTGCCAGAAATCCCTGCAGTTCCTTTAATGTTGCTGTAGGCCTCTTGGAAGCCTCCCTGACCACTTTTCTTTTCGTCTTTTCATCAATTTTGGAGGAACGTCCAGTTCTTGGTAAAGTCACAGTTGTGCCATATTTTCTCCACTTGATGATGACTGTCTTCACTGTGTTCCATGGTATATCTAATGCTTCGGAAATTCTGTTGTTTTTTTGTTTTACATCAAAAGAACCTGTGTTGAAGGAAAGTGCGTGCCCCCATACAGTCTATCATGTGTGCATTTCTACTGTAGGCTACAGCACCCCAAGCCACTTAGCCTACTGCTATCCATAGCTTCTGGGTCACAAAAAACCCAATGCAAAATTGAGGAATAAGATTTTTACAATTGTATTTGATTCCGATTTCATCTATAAACACAAAGAAAATCGGATAATGAGATAATTTTTCATTTTCCGTTTAATATTAAAACTAAAAACGTTTTTTTTCCCTATTTACTAATGGTAATTGGGAAACAAGCCTTTTCTGTTGTTTTTTTCGTTTCAAAATGAAAAAAGGACATGGACCTGGATGTATTATGGTCGATCATGATAACAAAGCCTCAGTCACCTTGGCCTTCAGCCTTCATTCTTGATATCAAACAGGCCACTGTTTGAAGATCTCACAGCTCATGAGGAGTCTACAGTAATAATATACTCAGTTACAGGCCAGGCAGTGCTTCAAAAGTTAACAATATCATTTTAAAATAAAAGAAATAAAATATCTTTCATTTTGAGTCCATATATGATTGGATGAGAGGGATGGTACAAACCATTTATAAAGTCATAATTAAACGTACAGATTTTGGAATATCAGATTCTAGTCTAACTATAATAACATCATACGTGACCAACAAGGCAAAGTTTATCAAGAGTTTATTTCAGCAGTTACCCACCCAAACCCTACGCAGAGTCGCAGTTTAACACACTTCTCTGCCCTTCTAATTCAGCAGTTACCCACCCAAACCCTACGCAGAGTCGCAGTCTAACACACTTCTCTGCCCTTCTAATTCAGCAGTTACCCACCCAAAACCCTACGCAGAGTCGCAGTTAACACACTTCTCTGCCCTTCTAATTCAGCAGTTACCCACCCAAAACCCTACGCAGAGTCGCAGTCTAACACACTTCTCTGCTCCTCCTTTCAGAGTTACCCACCCAAAACCCTACGCAGAGTCGCAGTCTAACACACTTCTCTGCCCTTCTAATTCAGCAGTTACCCACCCAAAACCCTACGCAGAGTCGCAGTTAACACACTTCTCTGCCCTTCTAATTCAGCAGTTACCCACCCAAAACCCTACGCAGAGTCGCAGTCTAACACACTTCTCTGCCCTTCTAATTCAGCAGTTACCCACCCAAAACCCTATGCAGAGTCGCAGTTAACACACTTCTCTGCCCTTCTTTCAGCAGTTACCCACCCAAAACCCTACGCAGAGTCGCAGTTAACACACTTCTCTGCCCTTCTTTTTCAGCAGTTACCCACCCAAAACCCTACGCAGAGTCGCAGTCTAACACACTTCTCTGCCCTCTAATTCAGCAGTTACCCACCCAAAACCCTACGCAGAGTCGCAGTTTAACACACTTCTCTGCCCTTCTTTCAGCAGTTACCCACCCAAAACCCTACGCAGAGTCGCAGTTAACACACTTCTCTGCCCTCTAATTCAGCAGTTACCCACCCAAAACCCTACGCAGAGTCGCAGTCTAACACACTTCTCTGCCCTCCATTTCAGGAGTTACCCACCCAAAACCCTACGCAGAGTCGCAGTCTAACACACTTCTCTGCCCTCATTTCAGGAGTTACCCACCCAAAACCCTACGCAGAGTCGCAGTCTAACACACTTCTCTGCCCTTCTAATTCAGCAGTTACCCACCCAAAACCCTACGCAGAGTCGCAGTTAACACACTTCTCTGCCCTTCTTTTCAGCAGTTACCCACCCAAAACCCTACGCAGAGTCGCAGTCTAACACACTTCTCTGCCCTTCTTTCAGCAGTTACCCACCCAAAACCCTACGCAGAGTCGCAGTCTAACACACTTCTCTGCCCTTTTTCAGCAGTTACCCACCCAAAACCCTACGCAGAGTCGCAGTCTAACACACTTCTCTGCCCTTCTTTTCAGCAGTTACCCACCCAAAACCCTACGCAGAGTCGCAGTTAACACACTTCTCTGCCCTTCTTTCAGCAGTTACCCACCCAAAACCCTACGCAGAGTCGCAGTCTAACACACTTCTCTGCCCCTCTAATTCAGCAGTTACCCACCCAAAACCCTACGCAGAGTCGCAGTCTAACACACTTCTCTGCCCTCTAATTCAGCAGTTACCCACCCAAACCCTACGCAGAGTCGCAGTCTAACACACTTCTCTGCCCTTCTTTCAGCAGTTACCCACCCAAAACCCTACGCAGAGTCGCAGTCTAACACACTTCTCTGCCCCTCTAATTCAGCAGTTACCCACCCAAAACCCTACGCAGAGTCGCAGTCTAACACACTTCTCTGCCCTTCTTTTTCAGCAGTTACCCACCCAAAACCCTACGCAGAGTCGCAGTCTAACACACTTCTCTGCTCCTCCATTTCAGGAGTTACTTAGTGAAAATCCTATAGTGATGGTGCCTGTCCCCCGACCATCGAAATTATTTAAAAGGTAAACAGAAGAGGAGCTGTGCATAAAAACCTCATAAAAATTAAAACCACAAGAGCAATAGTGCAAACGAATAGGAGAGTTAAATGTGGACTCTTAAACATCAGATCTCTCTCTTCTAAAGGTGTACTAGTAAATGAACTAATATCAGATTATGATATTGATTTATTTTGTCTTACTGAAACCTGGCTGGGTGATGGAGAATATGTTAGCCTAAATGAATCCACCCCTCCCAGTCATATTAATACTCACATTCCTCGAGGCACAGGCCGAGGAGGTGGAGTTGCAGCTATCTTCCACTCTAGCCTACTAATCAGCTCTAAACCTAAACTAAACTATAACTCATTTGAAAGCCTTGTTCTTAGTCTTTCGCACCCAAGTTGGAGATCCAACTTCATCTCTCTTCATAACCACACCTCTGCTACAGTCACAGTAAAAAATTTGCAGTCGATTGGTCTAAATCCCTAGGAGGAGTTCGTCAAAGTTGGATGACCACCAGAAATGTTGTACATCTAGGTGAAACTTTACCTGGGGGCTGGCCTGTAGGGGGCACTAGCGAGCCATTTTGCCACGGCCATGTACGAAACCCATAAAATATGAAATTTTTCGCTGCACCTGAATTATGTGCAAAGTTTTCAACATTTCAGCTCGGGCCCTAATAACAGATACAAAACAGACTAAAATAACATAACTGAGAATTGACTAAACAGGCACACAGTGTGATACTTATCTTGTCAAGTGCTGCTGCCAAAAATGAGCTGGAAGAGCT
The DNA here is from genome assembly GCF_014851395.1 of Micropterus salmoides. Classification (NCBI taxonomy): domain Eukaryota; kingdom Metazoa; phylum Chordata; class Actinopteri; order Centrarchiformes; family Centrarchidae; genus Micropterus; species Micropterus salmoides. Next base: position 2,309,564 of record NW_024040596.1, on the reverse strand, counting down.
TCACTTAGTGAAGAATATTATTCAATTTTATTTTAATGCTAATAAAGTGAAGTCCAGACTGTGTTTATCAGAAGTTACAGTGTATGATGTTCAGTTTGAACTATTCACCTTTCTAAAACATTTATAACTCTGTCACACCATGATGTTTTCAACATTTACAATGCTTTGTGGACATATTAATAAATTGGCCATGCATTGAACAAGCAAACAGAGTGTTTTAAAAATGTAATACTGAACTGAAACAGTAATGAGATAAACTAAAGAATAAAACAAGACAGCTATAAAAATAAAGCAATTAAAAAATACAAAATAACTACTGTAAGGGAGCAGAATTAATTAAAATCACAATCTACATTTTGATAAATGTATGAATTCAGAAATGATGTAAAAGAGGATAGCTAAGTGGATGTTGTCCTTGGGTTTGAAACTGTTACTGGATATCCAAGAGGCCTTCTCTTATACAAACAGCGTAAGAGGTTAAAACAGGTGTAATCTGTTAGCTCTAGTTATTGTAAAAGGTATTACTAGGGTTCTGCAGTTGTACAGTTAATTTAAATTCAAATGAAACCATCACTCTGTAGAAGCTAGTAAAGCTCTTTACTGTGTGTGAGTTATCAAAAGAAATACTGACATTAAATACTTTTCAAGGATCAGAGAAATCACATCTTTGCATTGTTATTACAGAAGCAGTTATCAGTGTTGATACATTAGTTCATTTTGTCTTGATGTAACAACTGTTTAAGGTGTTTAGACATTTGTTTCATCTTTAGTCCATATATGATTGGATTAAAGAGAGGATGATTCAAAACTAGTTGTAAAGTCATAATTAAAGTTGTAAAGTCATAATTAAATTCACAATTTTAAGAATATCAGATTCCAGTCTGAGCAGCTCAGGAGGTAGAGCGGGTTGGCTGTTAATTGGAAGGTTGGCGGTTCAATCCCCGGCTCCCCCAGGCTGCATGTCGAAGTGTCCTTGGGCTGTTCCGCCAGTGTATGTGTGTGAATGTTAGTTTCTGTTTGAGCACTTAGGCTCAGTGTATGAATGTGTTTGTAAAAGTGCTTTGAGTGGTTGAAAAGAATAGAAATGTGCTATACAGAGCATTTACATTTGTTTGTTAATTGAGTTATTGCAAAACATTTCTTTAACATTTACTGTTGGTGATACCACAAGCTCACAAGCAGGCACAAGACCTGTTTCTTCCAACCCAAACACACAACTATCTATGAGACCTTCTCAATATTTTACTTTGCTGTCATCAATTAGCAAAATTTAACCCTGATTACAAGTAATCACATTCAAATTACTGACATTGGATCTGGGGTATTAATAAAGTTAAATATTATATTTCAGCTCCAGAGAAACTCTCCAAAACTTATTGTCGTGACTCACCGACACATTCTCACTCCGGACTCGTCACATATGGACCCTTGGTCAAGGCCCTTTGGTGTCGCTTTTTAATGCCCTGGGTACCCCTTTAGCATAATTTTTTGACGTTAAACGTTCTGCGTTCAAATTAGCAACGCTTAGCAACAACAAATATGCAACATCCAGTAAAGTTAACAACATTACATTTGCAATGTCCAGTTACACTTTCAAAATAAAACCCAAGCGTTTCAAACACGGTATTAAAGTAGTTAAACGTTGCAATTTGGTTAGGTTTAGGCACAAACAGTACTTGGTTAAGGTTAGGAAAAGATCATGGTTTGGGTTTTCTGTCAAATATCATAAACCTACCTTTACCATCAAAACTGATGCTACAGGTCTTCCTCCCCTGCGTTGAACTATACACTATAGGGATCCCCAGTGCGTTACAAACTGACACCGATAGATCTTGACCATGCGTCCATATGTGACGAGTCTGGTAGTGAAAACAGGTTGGTCTCCCCACTGCCCAGGTCTTTGCCCTCGCTGCTGCCCAGTTTCTGAACCCGGCTGCTGCCCAGCCCCCAAGAGACTTTGCTGACCAGCTTCCCAGAAATTCAGCTACCATCACCCCAGCTGCTAGTCTCTGGTTCTGCACTCCAGCTTTTCTGCCAGCATCTGGAAAGGTAGTGCCTTTGCCACCAGCTTCCAGAGGGGTACCGCATATGCCGCAACTTTTTGTGCTACACTCATTTCCAACAGCGAGTCAACAAAGGCCTTAATGAAGTGTTTATATTAATTAAAAAACATGTTTTTCCCTAAACCTAACCAAGTTGTGTTTGTGCCTAAACCTATCCAAACATGGACAAAAACATATTTTGTTGTCACGTATTCATGCCATGTTTATCGCCCAAGCATTGTAAAAAAAATATAAAGTATATAATTTAATTAATTCCTTATTTTGTTGTATTTGTTGTTTTAAGTAGTATTAAGTAAATAAGGTTGAAAAAAGCCTGTAGGCTCAGGCATCCAGAGTAGGATTCTGTTGTAGCTGTCGAGGGGCCATATGGTGGCTGCACAATGTTGCAATAAAAAATTTGTTAAGTTTGGTCCTGACTTTTGTGATGAACAACACAGCACTCTGTTCATTGCTAGTAGGACTTACTGCTTGTGAAACTCGTGAAACTGTGCAGTGTAACTTTAAGTTGAACAGGACCTAGAGTTTTATGTGTGTGTTACTATGGTTAGTGTACACGCAGGACAGTGATTAGGGCCTCGCACCAACCCAGCAACAGCTATTGGTGGAGGAGTTAATGACATCGATGGAGGCTGAAGAAATGTTATAAAATATGTGGCCTGACTCAAACTGTTCACTTTCAGAACTCAGCAGTTTAAGGTCAGATATGTTTAAATGAATAGGAATCAGATCCATATTTTATGCTAATACAGTCTTTATATTAAGAATTTTATTAGTTTTTTCATTTATGCTTGAATATATAGTAGGCCTATTTTTTCATCAATACTTTAATTTGTGACATTCTTCATGGATGACGGATTAAATGTAACATATAACTCTTCGTGGATATGAGGAAATGGGAAAATACAGGTATTTTTATTTTTTTATAATGTTTACAGTATATATTATGATAATCTTCTTTAATGTCACTGTTGTGTGCCTTATTTGGATACACAAGAACCTTCATGAGCCGATGTACATTTTCATTGCAGCTCTGCTGCTGAACTCTGTTGTATTCAGTACTGCTATGTACCCAGGGTTGTTAATTGACTTTTTATCTGAAAAACAGATCATATCATATTCAGCCTGTCTCTTTCAGTTTTTTCTATACTACTCCTTAAGTGGTTCAGAATTCTTCCTGTTGGCAGCCATGGCCTATGACAGATATGTGTCTATATGTAAACCTCTGCAATATCCAACTATCATGAGAAGAGCCAGAGTGAGTATTATGCTGGGTTTAGCTTGGCTTGTGCCTGCTTGTCAGATCACAGTCTCAGTAATACTGAGTGCTAAAACAAAACTCTGTAATTTATCTTTAAATGCAATTTTTTGTAACAATTCTATTTACAGTCTCCACTGTGTAACTTCCAGAACACTCTCTTTATTTGGTATGTTTGCTCTGGTAAACATTGCTCTTTTCCCTTTTCTCTTCATACTTTTTACATACACCAGAATACTTGTGATATCCTGTCAAAGTTGTAAAGAAGTCAGGAAAAAAGCTGCACAGACCTGTTTACCACACGTGATAGTTTTAGTTAGCTTTTCCTGTTTGTGTGCATATGATGTCATGATAGTTCGACTGGGATCTGATTTTCCAAAAACTGTACGTTTTATAATGACTTTACAAGGGGTTTTGTATCATCCTCTCTTCAATCCAATTATATATGGACTAAAAATGAAAGAAATCTCTAAACATCTGAAGAAGTTGTTCTGTCAAATCTAACATATTAAAAGTGATGTTACAGTCTTTTCTTCTCTAATAATAATGCAGACATGTGAATGGATTTTTACTTTGTCTCAACAATGTTGCTGACGTGGGCTTGAAAGCCTGTTGAAATTGTACTGGACTAATTAAAGACTATGATGACTCCATTCTCCAGTTCCCAAAAAACATGGCAAGGCAGGCTGTTGGCTCAAAAGGGAGACTCATGGGGCACAAAAAAGGGAAAACCAACAAGGCCAGTAACAATACCAGTAACAACAAAAACACCAAGTTTAAACCCTGTGTGCCATGTTCTTTGAACAGGAGCATAGTAATAAAGAGATTTGCAGATGAAAAATACATTAAACAGAACTTCTTGCCAAAACATTCTGCTCAGAGCAGCCACACAAATCCAACCTAGTGTACACATAAGAGCCAGATAGCTCCTGTGAAACAGAAGCAGTATTAATTTGACATTCACGTCATGTAGGAATCAGATGTAGTTCAGTCATTTCACAAAATACTCGTCTGTTCATACCACACTTCAACAGTTATGAACGTATTGTCCATTCCTGTTTGTTAGCTGTCACAATAACACAAATGCTGAGGTGAACTTCACAACAGCTCAGTCTCGCACATTAATGTCAAACAGACCTGAGCCCATGAAGTTTGCACTTTCAAATATTTCCTTTCTAGTAAGATTTATATGAATGATTTTATTTCTAAACATGTTCTTAGCTTTTTATTTATGAAGCCTGGCTTACTTCAACTGCTTCACCTACTTTGTTAAGAGGTTTCTCCTCCTAACTTCACCTTTTTATAGTGTAGTAATCAAAATAAAAGACGGGTAGGAATTGTCACTATTTCCTCTAGTAGTTTGACCTGCGCTCTTTTGGCAGTTTTTTGGCAACATATGAATACTTAGCAATGGTTATCACAGCACTGCATAACTTTCTACATCACATGGCTGTCCAGAGAGATGCATTAAGCTTAAACCATATCCTATTGCAATAAAAAGACTTCAACGTGTAAGATCAAGTATAATTATATATGGTATGGTTGCTCTATTACATCTTGCAATTCTCCCTATGCTCTTCATAATTTTTATTATTTGTATCACCTTTTATTAACAGGCTCAAAATTAAATCCATTTAAACAACTCAAGAAGTTGTTTACAGTCAAGATCCTGTGATGTATTAAAGAGGTGGTATTCTGCTCATTTTCAGGTTCAAAATCTTATTCAGAGGTTGTACCAGAGCAGGTTTACATGGTTTAGTTTTCAAAAAGCACCATATTTTTTGTCATCCTGCACATTGCTGCAGCTCCTCTTTCCGGCCTGTGTTGAAGGCTTCGTTTTAGCTATGGAGTGATACATCTTGTCTCTAAATGATCTTTGTTGGGAGTTGCACATGCTCAGTTCCTAGTTAAGGACTACTAGCCAATCAGAAGCAGAATAGGACGAGTCAGCGAGAAGCCAGTAAACAGCTCGGGTTCAGCCTGTACGTGTTGCCGACCGGCTTGAAGCGAGAGTTTCAGAGCGGTGAGTTATTAATCTGTATCCATAAAGTTTTAACTGAGCTCTGTCTCTACATCACAGGAACAACTTTATGTCCACTGACTGCCTGGAGGGTAGCTAGTGTTTGGAAGGGAGAGGAGAGCTGTGTGCTGCAGCTCTCTGTTTTTCCACAGGTGTTTCTGAGGGCGTGTCGGAGTAGCCGCTTGGTGAGCGTATATGAGGCGCATTTAGCTGCATTCGTCACAGGATGAAAGGGAAGCGGCTGGACTACAAACGAGCTGTTTTCAGGCAGTTCAGAGCAGAGTTTTCTGTGGGAGATGGGAACTCCTTTTGGGCTGGACTTTGGGCTTTTTCACTTTGCAAACCTGTTACATGCACACAAAAGATATAGAACTCAATAAAGGAGAGGGGAAAAGTCAAAAACCAGAATACCACCTCTTTAACACTTTTCTTTAGAAATAATCATGCAGAGATGTGAATTATTAAGATGCATGTAATGTATGCACTTTTTGCAGGAGAAGTGCTCACTACCACAGATTTTGACAGATTTGAGAGAAACAGGCCTTTTGTGTTCATAGAGAAAGTCTTTGATTTCAGCTCATGATGAATGGGGGCAAAAACAAAAGTGTTGCATTTATAATTTTGTTCAGTGTACAGTATATGCCTAGCAGGCTATTTAATCACCTAACAGCAAATCACAAACTTCAAATCGAACACAACATGATTATTATTGTTACCCTAATAATGAAGGACCCCTAACCTCACTGAAGTACCAAAAATCCCAAACCATGATCTTCCCCTAAACCTAACTGCAGCCCTGTATGATGTTTAAGCGGACACAGAAGAAAGTTGAGAAATTACACCCATGTAAACAAAGTTCAGCACCTATGGGCTCAGGCCTCCAGTGTTTGGTGAAGTTGTTCACATGATAACAGCTCTTGGTGGAGGAGTTAATGAGCTCCATGGAGGGTGAAGAAAAGTCATAAAATATTTGGTCCGACTCAGACAGTTCACTTTCAGAACTTTGAAGATGAACACACAGCAAGTGCAGTTTAAGCTCCAGTATCAAATACAAATACATGTACTGTGTTAATGTGATCTTCATATTAATAATTATTTTCTCAGATTATTAATTTATGCCTGATTTACAATCTGCCTTTCTGATTCATAAAAGTTTAATTTGTGATATTTTTCATGGATGATGAATTCAATGTAACATATATAACTCTTGTTGGGTATGAGGAAATGGGAAAATACAGGTATTTGTTATTTTTATTATGTTTACAGTATATATTCTAACAATCTTCTTTAGTTTCATCATTGTGTGCCTTATTTGGATACACAAGAACCTCCATGAGCCTATGTACATTTTCATTGCAGCGCTGCTAGTGAACTCTGTTGTTTACAACACTGCTATGTACCCAAAGTTGTTAGTGAACTTTTTATCTGAAAAACAGATTATATCATATTCAGCCTGTCTCTTGCAATGTTTTCTATATTACACCTTATGTGCTTCAGATTTCTTCCTGTTGGCAGCCATGGCCTATGACAGATATGTGTCTATATGTAAACCTCTGCAATATCCAGTTATCATGACAAAAACCATAGTGAGTATTGTGCTGGGTTTAGCTTGGCTTGTGCCTGCTTGTCAGGTTGCAGTCCCAATAATACTAAGTGCTAATATGAAGATCTGTCATTTAACTTTAAATGCAATTTTTTGTAACAATTCAATTTACAGTCTCTACTGTGTGCCTTCAAAAGAACGGTCTATATTTGATATGTTTTCTCTTGTAAGCATGGCACTTCTCCCTTTGCTCTTCATACTTTTTTCATACACTAGAATACTTATAATTTCCTATCGAAGTTGTAATGAAGTCAGAAAAAAAGCTGCACAGACCTGTTTACCTCACCTGTTGGTTTTAATCTGCTTTTCCTGTTTGTGTGCATACGATGTCATTGTGATTCAACTGGATGTGCGATCTGATATCCATTCAATAATGACTTTACAAGCATTTTTGTATTATCCTCTCTTCAATCCAGTTATATATGGACTAAAAATGAAAGAAATCACCAAACACCTGAAGAAGTTGTTCTGTCAAACCAAAGCAATCTAATGTATTAAAAGTGATGTTACAGTAGTGATGTTAGTGATGCAAATGTCCAGTCATGAGATTTGAATGTTCAGATCTTTGAACGGTATTTAATGTACAGATTTCTTTCCATGCTGTATAAAACATCTACACAATTTGTCATGGAAACAGTAGCTTTGAGTAGTCATTACATTATTCAATTTGCTGCAGATATTCAAAAATATGTTAATGTCAGCTGCAGCTTTGTTAGTCATTCACAAGCTTTCTAGATGTCTGAAGAGGGAGCATGTCACAGGTTTCTCCTGTTTGTGTGACCATTATTTAATTACGTTTTAGAAATAGGGATATACAAAGGTGTGTTGACGACACAGGCCAAAGGACAAAGGACAACAAGCAAATCAGCAACAATAAGAAATAACGGTACTTGTCCAGGAATAAGCAGAATCCCAATAATAGAGAATAAACAATAATTGAAATAAAGTAATGGGAGGAATATGTCGTGTTTTTTTCTGGTTTATCAAGCAGGCAACCTAGCTGCTGCTGTAGCCATAAATAATACATGTTTTCATGAATGGACAGATTAAACAAATAAGTGTTGTGATGTAGTAAAACTGACTGTGAGTATGTGACAATTCATATCATATGTATACAGGAGCCCTATGTATCAAATTGACAGACAGTGCAGAGACTGGGGAACATTTGGCCTTTGGTTCAGAAATAGGCTATGGAGTTGTACATTTTTAATTTGGGGGTTGGATGAAGAAGACATACTTTAGATGAGACAGAGATACTATTCCAGACTGTCAGTTCAGACCTTCTTCTGAGAGCTAGATGTCATTTGTCCAAACATTGTTCAAAGAAAGAGGCACAAAAAAAGCCTAAATTAAAACTGAATAAAGTCATTTGTGCATACAGACGAAGAAGGAAACAAGCTTGACAACTATGTTCAGATATAAATAAACATATTTAACATAAAAAAAAATGAATGTGAATTATATCTATATATAAAAAATAACTAACATTTCTAGACAGTAAGACAATGGTGCAATGCAGCAGACTGCAAAGGATAGTGAATTATTGTTTGTGTAACAGGTTGCTTATAAACATGAGGCAAGCGGATATGAACCTGAAAACAGTATGCACAGCGTGCAGAGATTTTTATTAGGGTGACGATGTTTACATGTTAAAAAAGCAAACCCTGTGTATTTAAAAAATGAGAATAATAATTTACAGGTCCAGAGGATGTTTCAGTCACAGGGTTATGGCACAGGGATCATCACTGACACTCTGTGTCTGGTGTTAATCAGGGTGATGGCCTGTGGGCAGAAACTGTTTTTTGCTACACAGTGTACTGTAGCATCTAGCAGAGGGGAGACGTTAGAACAGGTTGTATCCGAGGTGTGCAGTGATACAGTCTGCACTCTGTTCGTGTATAAGTCCTGACCTGAGGGCAGGTTGACCCCAGTGATTTGCTCTGCAGTCCTAATTGTCCGTTGTCATTTCCAATAAACGATCCAAACAGATAGAAAAATCCATTTAGCTACTGTCTGGGGATCATGAGAAAGGCGCTAGTTCTGCCAGGTGGATGGCTAGAGGGCTGGACAGAAGCGCATCTGGAGACCCCAAGTGGACGACTTGGGAACAGGAAAGAAGCGGAGCTATAGACATCAGGCGGATGGCCTGGGGTCAGGACCATAGCAGACCTGGAGATCGCTGGCGGACGGCTTGGGGGCAGGACAGAAGTGAAGTTGGAGACCTCAGGGGAGCAGCCTGGGACAGAACACATAGGCGGAGCAGGTCTAGAGGCTGACCAAGAGGCAGGACCAAAAGGGCAACCAGAAGACTGGACCAAAATGCCAAGCAGGTCTGGAGGGAGACCAGGTGACTATTGGTAAAGGCTGTTTCCATTAAGAACCCGGGAAGAATTGCTCTGGAGGCCAGTGCGATGTGACTGCAGATTGGGACCAGAGTCTAGTGGCTGTAGTGCAGAACCAGAGAACTGTGGATCTGAGCAGAGGGCCAATGGGGAAGCAGGAGTGAAGGGCAGCAACAACAGACAAGAGCCAGGAAGAACGAAGGCAGCTGAAGCACAGGAACAGATGACTGCTGTGGGCTATTGCAGCTCAGGAGCAACAGGAGATTACTGCAGCTTAGCAGGACCAAGGAACTGCAGCAGCCCAACAGTTGGCTCAGCGCAGGATGAGGTCAAGTCAAATTTTATTCGAACAGTAAGAGTAAGTTTGGTGGCAGTCAGGTATTTTAACGCATTCAATGCATCATAAATACAACATAAAGACATCATACCCGACAGGACACAGGGACAACCCTAACCCCTAACCAGACCAAGCCTGTTCTCATTCAGATTCCGGTTCCAAAACCACGTCACAATACATAAAGGCAGCACCAAGTAAAAAGGGCTGTGGAACAGAGCCATCATATTAGTGCACACATAAAAATGGTACTTTTTCTCAAGGAGTAATTATTTAGTTGTAGCTTTTTAGAAATGGCATCTGCATTAGCCTGAAAGCACAACCTGTTATGTCTATGAAGATTCTCAGTCATCCAGGTCATAGTTATCCAACGAAGGTTAAAATCAAGGGCAACTGGATTTGGTTGAAGATACTGGAAGACGTTTCATCCCTCATCCAAAGGACTTCTTCAGTTCTGACTGACTGGCAGGGAAACTCAGCTATTTAACCTCAGTGGGGTCGTTATCCTGGGTCATCGATACTGCTGGTTCGTTAGTGTTCCTTGTTGCTGTGACGACAGTCGTTACAGTCGTTAAGACTACCTGTGGCCAAGATTGAACGACCCTCTTTGGTATCTTCACCTGAGGCCAAGAGGTTACGTTTGTTGAGTTTCCTGGGAAGTGATGAAAGGACAGCATTGTAAGTGGTGGCGTAGACCCCCTCCCCTGTTCAATGACGGCTTCTCGACCCTGGTGTAGATGGCTTCCTTGACACCTCTTTCAAACCATCCATCTTCTCTGTCTAAAATGTGCACCTGGTGGTCCTCAAACGAGTGTCCTCTGTCCTTCAGATGTAAGTAGACAGCAGAGTCTTGACCTGAGGAGTTGGCCCTTCTGTGTTGAGCCATGCGTTTGTGTAGTGGTTGTTTAGTCTCCCCAATATACAGGTCTGTGCATTCCTCACTGCATTGGACCGCATACACTAGATTGCTTTTCTTGTGTTTGGGTGTGCGGTCTTTGAGGTGTACCAGCATCTGTCTTAGTGTGTTCTTGGGTTTAAAAAACACAGGGATGTTATGTTTGAGTTTCTCTGATACTCCAGACACATATGGAATCACAATGTTGTTGCGTTTGACCTTCTTTTCCTCCTCCCCTGTAGTTTTCTTCTTCTTGGATCTTGTGGCTGTTTTCACAAAGGTCCATTTAGGGTATCCACAGACTGTAAGTGCCCCCTTCAGGTGGTTCCGTTCCTTCTCTCTGGCTTGGGCGCTCGTTGGTATGTTTTCCGCTCTATGGTGCAGTGTTCTCATGACCCCTAGCTTGTGCTCCAGTGGGTGGTGGGAATCGAAGAGTAGGTATTGGTCTGTGTGTGTGGGTTTTCTGTAAACACCAATCTGCAGGCTCCTGTCCTCTTCAATGTGTACAGCGCAGTCCATGAAGGCCAAACTGTTGTTGTGAACATCTTCTCGTGTGAACTTGATGTTACTGTCCACAGAGTTGATGTGTTCTGTGAAGGCTTGCACTTCCTGGCTTTTAATTTTGACCCAGGTGTCGTCCACATATCTGTACCAGTGGCTCGGTGCTATTCCTCTGAAGGAGTTGAGGGCTTTACTCTCCACTTCTTCCATGTAGATGTTTGCCACAATCGGGGATACTGGTGAGCCCGTGGCACAGCCATGCTTCTGTCTGTAGAATCCACCGTTGTACTGGAAGTAGGTGGTGTTTAGACAGAGGTCGAGTAATTTGCAGATTTGGTCAGGGCTGAGGCTAGTTCTGTTGTCCAGGGTGTTGTCTTGTGTTAGCCGTTTCCTAACGGTTTCTACTGCCTCTATGGTGGGGATGCAGGTGAACAAAGAAGTCACGTCATAGGATACCATGGTTTCATCTGGATCCAGTTTTAGTCCTTGAACTTTGTTTACAAAGTCAATAGAGTTTTGGACGTGGTGAGGCATGTTTCCCACCAATGGAGCTAAGATGGTAGAAATGTGTTTGGCAATATTGTAGGTGACCGAGTTAATGCTACTGATAATCGGCCTGAGTGGGGCTCCTTCTTTGTGTATCTTGGGTAGTCCATAAATGCATGGAATGGCTTCTCCAGGATACAAACGGTAATATTGTTCACGGGTGATGGAGTTGTCCTTCTGTAACTGTTGTAGACATTCTATGGCCTTTTTCTTGTATCCGCTGGTTGGGTCTTGTGTCTCAGTGTCTCATACGTGTTTGTGTCCATTAGTAGTGTGTTGACTTTGTTCTGGTAGTCCGCTGTGTTAAGTACTACCGTGCATCTTCCTTTGTCAGCAGGTAGGATAGTGATGTTTTGATCCTTGCTCAGAGATGTCACAACATACTACCCAAATATGTTATGATTTAAGGATTTTGGTCTTGTTTTAGTTCCCTGTCTGTGTTTTGAGTTTTACCGTTTTGCCTTGTTTGTTCTTGTGAAGATTTTGTGATGGTTCTCATTCTGTTTTCTTGTCTTACTACTTAGTCCTGCATTTTAGTTCTGTGTCTTAGTGTTTACTCATGGTCTCTGTACTTCTGTGTTGTTATTTTGCCTATGCCTGCTTTGTGTTCTGTTTGATCCTAGTTCGGTCTGTTTCCCTTGTTACGTTTGTAGTCTATCTGTATGATTAGTTTTTAGCCTGGTCTGTGTTCCAGCTCCAGTTTGTATTCTGCATTTTGGTTTGGTCTTGGTCTGTTGTCGCCTGCTTTACTTCCTGGTTTATTTTGAAGTTGTCTGTGTCTAGTGTTTGTGTTTAGCTTGTCCCTGTGTCTGATTAGTCCCTCATGTCTTTCACCGGTTGACCACCTCCCTGCTCGTTACTTAATGCCTGTGTCCCATTCTGTCTGTGTCGGATTATTGTGGTTGTTGCATGAAGCTGTATTGCTCTGTCTCTTGCGTTCTGTGATCCTACCCTGTGTATCTCCCTGTGTTTGGATGTATGTACTCCGTGCCTTTGGTTTTTGTTCCGGACTCGGCCACTGCCTGTAAGTGTGTCGCTTTGATTTAATAAATCACTGAACTCTGCCTGCTCAGCTCTGGTGTCTTGGGTTTGGGTCCTCAACTTGCTCACACATACTGCAGCCCCCTAACAAAATATGTGGTTATCCACCAAATCAATCTTAGTTAAGTTTTGGGATGGGTGCCGACTTCCTAAAATCAATAATCATGTCCTTGGTTTTGGACATATTCAGTTGAAGGGCTCTAGGAGTCTTTACACTATGACACAAAGTAATTGATGATTAGCCCATGATCTAGTCCCCCCTCCCATTCCGCAGGCTAACTATGATATCTGTTCTCAAACTTGCTCTGTGTAGAGAATATAAAGATGGGTGGAGAGAGCGTATCCTTGGGGTGAACCAGTGGATGAGTGGAGCTTAAATGAGAGGTCACCATTAACTCTCACACACAGTTCAGCAGCGTCAGGGTGGTATCCTGTACACCTCTGCCCATTCTATAAGCAAACTGCAGGGGATCTTAAGAACCCTAGTGCTACAGGTCTAAAATCATTTAAGGACTTTGGGTTTATACATTTGGCGACAGGGACAATAATTGAGTGTTTCCAGATTGCTGGTATCTTTTGTAGCTCCAGAGATTCCATAAAAATAATGTCAAAAATACTGCAAAGCTCCTCAAAAGAGGTTTTAAGCACCTTTCCACAGATTACATTAGGGCCCAGGTTCTTTCTGCTATGGGTGTGCCTAAACAATTTTGCAACAGTGTCAACATCCATGGTAATTTGGACCTAACCTAGTCCTGCTCCTCAGCTCATCTGTCTGCTCTTTAAAATTGTGTTTATCGAACTTATATTAGAACTCATTTAACTGTCAGCTACTTGGGTATCAGAGTTAAAGCCATCAAGACTAACTGCCTTATTATTCATTAATCTAATAACACCTGGGCATTTTCTTGCAGCTCTTGGGTTATTTCTTCTAAATTTTGTCTCTATATTGTCTTTCTAATTAATTGTAGCTTTCTTAGTTTCAGCCCTTTTTTTTAACCCTTGTTACATCACTTCTCTTAAAAGCTTTTCTTTGACGTCTGTGTTAAGTTAAATCATGTAGTTCTAATTGGAACAAAGGCTACCTGACCTTTAATGAAGTATCAATTTAAACCCAAACTATGATCTTCCCTTAAACCTAACCAAGTCGTAACAAAATCCAAATCTGTTTTATGACTTAACTACAATGATACAATGTTGGATGATCTTAAACATGGCCAAAGCTTCAAATAATGAGGTTAAAGTATTACAAAGAAATCCCTGTGAGCCAAAACCTCAGATTTCCTCCTGTTCTGAACGCTCTGTTTTCAACTGCTTTTTCTACCAACAGCTCTGAGCTAGACTGAGCCGGTATTCCGTATATAGTCATTTACACTCAGTCTGCCTGTACCGCTCAGCGACAGCAACAGCCTGGTAACATGCTTCAGGTCTTGGCCAATCAGAAGACAGTGGGCTTGGAGAGGGGGGCGGGGGGGCTCAAAGAGACAGGAGCGTCTACAGCTTGTTTCAGACAGAGGCTGAAACGAAGGCCTACGTGAAGGGCCTGTATAAGACAGAAAATTATTTTTTGGAACTTTAAGTCATGCAAAGCTGCCATACAGGAGTCACAGAACTACAATATGGGACTGGAAATGCAGTATAATAGGTTTCCTTTAACCACAGCTGTGTCACTTATAAAACAGATTCATTTTCCAACAGTAATTTGTAACTGTTTTGGAAGGTACAAATAAATAATAGTGCCCTACTGATAGGGGTGTTGGATAGAAAAACCCTTCTATGTGGCGTTCCAGCCTGCAACTAATTTTGATATTTAATGTGAATAGCTTGTTATCTGCACATAAATATTTGCACAGCTTCCTACACATTGCACTAATGATGTTCATGGTCTAAGCATTGTAATATACACTCACCAGCCACTTTATTAGGTACATCTTGCTAGTACCAGGTTGGACCCCCTTTTGCCTTCAGAACTGCTGTCTTCGTTGCATACTTTCAGCAAGGTGTTGGAAACATTTCTCAGAGACTTTTGTCCATATTGACATGATAGCATCATCCAGTTGCTGCAGATTTGTCGGCTGCACATCCATGATGCGAATCTCCTGTTTCACCATGTCCCAAAGGTGCACTATTTGAGTGAGATCTGGTGACTGTGAAGGCCTTTGGAGTTCAGTGAAATTGTCGTGTTCAAGAAACCAGTTTCAGATGACTTGAGCTTTGTGACATGGTGAATTATGCTGCTGGAAGTAGCCATCAGAAGTTAGGTACACTGTGGCCATAAAGGGATGGACATGGTCAGCAACACCACTCAGGTAGGTTGTTGTGATTAAACAATGCTCAATTGGTACTAAGGGGCCCCAAAGCGTGCCAAGAAAATATCCCCCACATCATTACGCCACCACCAGACTGAACTACATGGCAGGATGGATCCATGCTTTCATGTTTTTTACATCAAACTCTTACCCAGCCATCTGAATGTCGCAGCTAAGATGGAGACTCATCAGACCAGGCCCCATTTTACCAATCTCCTATTGTCCAATTTTGGTGAGCCTGTGTGAATTGTAGCCTCAGTTTCCTGTTCTTCCTGTGGTCTTCTGTTGCTGTAGCTCATCTGCTTCAAGGTTGGACGTGTTGTGCGTTCAGAGATGGTATTCTGCATACCTTGGTTGTAACAAGTGGGTATTTGAGTTACTGTTGCCTTTCTGTTATCTTGAACCAGTCTGCCCATTCTCCTCTGATCTCTGACATCAACAAGCCATTTTCATCCACACAACTGCCGCTTTCTCTGTAAACCCCAGAGATGGATGTGCGTGAAGTTTCTGAAATACTCAGACCAGCCTGTCTGGCACAAACCACCATGCCACATTCAAAGTCACTTAAATCCCCTTTGGTCCCCATTCTGATGCAAGCAAATTCTGTTGACCATGTCTACATACCTAAATGCATTGAGTTGCTGCCATGTGATTGGCTGATTATTGGCAAATTGTGTTAACAAGCAATTGAATTGATGTACCTAATAAAGTGGCTGGAGAGTGTATATAATGAATATAATTTACTTGATTTATTTGAAATAGATCTTTATCTGTTTCCAACCTCTTAATAGTGTTTGTTGTACCCCAGAAACACGTGAATTAATAATGTCTTATCTTCACAACAATGCCTGTGTCTTCAGGCCTCCAGAGTTTGACACAGAAGAAAGTTAAAAGAAATTACATCATGTAAACAAATTTCAACACCTATGGGCTCAGGCCTCCAGAGTTTGGTGAAGTTGTTCACATGATAACAGCTCTTGCTGGAGGAGTTAATGAGCTCCATGGAGGGTGAAGAAAAGTCATAAAATATTTGGTCCGACTCAGACAGTTCACTTTCAGAACTTTGAAGATGAACACACAGCAAGTGCAGTTTAAGGTCCAGTATCAAATACAAATACATGTACTGTGTTAATGCCTGCCTTTCTTTTTCATTAATAGTTTAATTTGTGACATTCTTCATGGATTTATGAATTCAATGTAACATATTTAACTCTTGTTGGGTATGTGGAATTGGACAGATACAGGTATTTTCTTGTTTTTATGATGTTTATCGTGTATATTCTTACAGTATTCTTTAGTCTCATCATTGTGTGCCTTATTTGGATACACAAAAACCTCCATGAGCCTATGTACATTTTCATTGCAGCTCTACTAGTGAACTCTATTGCTTACTGCACTGCTATGTACCCAGAGTTGTTAATGAACTTTTTATCTGAAAAACAGATTATATCATATTCAGCCTGTCTCTTGCAATGTTTTCTTTTTTACACCTTATGTGCTTCAGATTTCTTCCTGTTGGCAGCCATGGCCTATGACAGATATGTGTCTATATGTAAACCTCTGCAATATCCAAATTATCATGACAAAAACCATAGTGAGTATTATGCTGGGTTTAGCTTGGCTTGTGCCTGCTTGTCAGGTTGCAGTCCCAATAATACTAAGTGCTAATATGAAGATCTGTCATGTCATTTTAAATGCAGTTTTTTGTAACAATTCAATTTTCGGTCTTTACTGTGGGACTTCAAAAACACGGGATATATTAGTAATGTTTGCTCTTGTAAGCATGTCAGTTTGTCCTTTTCTCTTCATACTTTTTACATACACTAGAATACTTGTAATAGCCTATCGAAGTTGTAAAGAAGTCAGGAAAAAAGCTGCACAGACCTGTTTACCACATGTGATAGTTTTATTTTCTTTTTCTTGTTTGTGTGCATATGATATCATAACAGATCAACTGGATCTGCAATCTCATTTACGTTCAATAATGATTTTACAGTCGTTTTTGTATTTTCCTCTCCTCCATCCTGTCATATATGGACTAAATATGAAAGAAATCACTAAACACCTGAAGAAGTTGTTTTGTCGAACCAAAGCAATCTAATGTATTAAAAGTGATGTTACAGTAATAGTGATGTTAGTGAGCAGTCCTTTCTTCTATAATAATGCAGAGATGTGAATTTTCTGATCTTTGAAAGGTATTTATGTACAGATTTGTTTCCATGCTGTAAAAATCTTCTTTACTGTTCATCATGGAAACAGTGGAAAGGATCTTCACTTTGAGTTGTCTTTACATTGTTCACTTTGCTGCAGTTATTAAATCTTTTTTTTGCTAATGTCAGCTGCTGCTTTGTTAGTCATTCATGGGCCATATTGGAGCTACTTCAAATGGCATCTCCCAGGGTTTCTCCTGTTTGTGTGACCATTTTTTAAATTATGTTTAACAAATAGGGATATAAAGAGGTGTGTTGACTACACAGGCCAATGTGGACAGTCCACACTGAAAGCAAAGGACAACCTGCAAATTAGCAACAATAAGAAATAACAGCACATATCCAGGAATCCCATTAACAGAGAATAAAGGAAATAATAGGAGGCATGTTTCATCACTAACAGATAATAATAATAATAATAATAATAATAATCTTTTATTGTAGAGCACGAAAACAAGTTACAAAGTGCTTTAACAAGTGTAAAGACAATAATACCCAAAAAACAATAATACAGAAACAATATAAGATAAAAGCAAGAAGACATTGAAAAGACTAAAATACACGTTAAGATAAATATAAAATAAGTAAAATAGAATAAAATAAAAGGGATAAAATAAAGTCAAATAAGATCGGGAAAAGCTCTCCTATAAAAGTATGTTTTAAGAAGGGACTTAAAAGAGTTCACTGACTCAGCCGACCTGATTTCCTCGGGCAGGCTGTTCCAGAGCCTCGGGGCCCTGACAGCAAACGCTCTGTCCCCTTTCATTTTCAGTCGAGACTCTGGAACAGACAACAGACCTCTGCCCGAGGATCTCAAGCTATGGGCTGGTGTGTATGGGACTAAAAGGTCAGAAATATAACAAGGTGAGAGGCCAATAATCCAGGAGATGAAGGCGTGTAAAATGGTCTAATAGATAACTAACAGAACAGGTCATGTTTTGCTTGCATTAACTGGCAGGCAACCAAGCTGCTCCTGTAGCCATAGATAATACATGTTTTCATGAATGGACAGATTAAACAAATAAGTGTCATGAAGTAGTAAAACTGACAATACAAATCATATGTATACAGGAGCCCCATGCATCAAATTGACAGAATGTGCAGGATCCACATTCAGAGCATTTGGCCTTCATGAGAAATAGTCTATGGGTTGTTTCACAGTTTTTAAAAAACGTATACATTTATAATAAATAAACTAATGATTGGGGTTGAAAGATGAGACTGACATACTATTCCAGACCTGCTGCTGAGAGCTACATGTTGTTTGTCAGTGTTCAAAAAAAGAGGCATGTTGAAAGCTTCTATTAAAACCGAAGAAAGTCATTTGTCATGTATAGGGAAGGAGACATGGTTATGCCAGTACAGGGAACTGTTAGCTTCCATAGCTGATTGCAACAGGAGATAACAGGAAAAATAAGGAGTCAGAAGACTTGAAAAATGCATCAGAATCACAGGCAGAAAAGTTTTTATAGGCCAGATATGTGTACACATTCAATTCATTTTTATTTTATTTATATAGCATACCAAACAGAAAAAGTAAAACAAGCTCAAAACCCTTGCTGGGTGGTGTGTGTCATCCTCAAGCTCGGGTCCTCTACCAGAGGCCTGGGAGTTTGAGGGTTCTGCGCAGTATCTTAGCTGTTCCTACACTCATCTGGACAGAGACCTCTGATGTTTTACCTGGAATCTGCTGTAGCCACTCTCCCAGTCTGGGGGTCACGGCCCCCAGTGCTCCGATTACCACTGGTACCACTGTTGCTCTTACTTTCCACATCTTTTCTAGCTCCTCTTTCAGCCCTTGGTATTTCTCAAGCTTCTCGTGTTCCTTCTTCTTGATGTTGCTGTCGCTTGGGATTGCCACATCTATCACTGCAGCCTTCTTCTGCTGTTTGTCGATCAACACGATGTCTGGTTGGTTAGCCATCACCAGTTTGTCAGTCTGGATCTTGAAGTCCCACAGGATCTTAGCTCGGTCATTCTCAACTACCTTAGGAGGTGTCTTCCATTTTGACCTTGGGACTTCCAGCCCATACTCATATCAGATGTTCCTGTACACTATGCCAGCTACCTGGTTATGGCGTTCCATGTACGCACTTCCTGCCTGCATCTTACACCCTGCTGTTATGTGCTGTACTGTCTCAGGGGCCTCCTTGAACAGTCTAGGGTCCTGCCTGGTGTGGTAGACCCCCGCCTCTATTGATCTTGTACTGAGTGCCTGTTCTTGTGCCGCCATGATTAGTGCTTCTGTGCTGTCCTTCAGTCCAGCCTTTTCCAGCCACTGGTAGGATTTCTTGATATCAGCCACTTCTTCTATTTGACTGTGCTACATGCTGTGCAGCGGCTTGTCTCTCCATGAAGGTTCTTCATCTTCCTCGTCCTCATCCTAGTGTTTCTGCTGCCTGAGGTATTCACTAAGCCCTTCATCTTTGGGGGCCATCTTCCTGATGTATGCTTGGATCTTTGTCATTTCATCCTGTACAGTGGTCTCGACACTCACTAGCTTGGTGTACAATCTCAGGGTGCTGGATTTGGGATGAAACCCTCCATGCATTGTGAGGGGCTCTCTTGTCTTTATGTCAGTAGCTTCTATCTCCTCATTTGGCCAGTTTATTATACCAGTGGGGTATCTGATGACTGGCATTGCGTATGTATTGATGGCTCGGATCTTGTTTTTCCCATTCAGCTGACTTTTCAGAACCTGCCTTACTCTCTGTAGGTATTTGGCTGTGGCGGACTTCCTTGCTGCCTTCTCATGGTTTCCGTTACACACCAAGGTATTTGTAGCTGTCCTGAACATCTGCAATGTGGCTTTCTGGTAGTTCAGTCCCGTCAGTTCTGATCATCTTCCCTCTTTTTGATACCATGCGACCACACTTGTCCAGTCCGAACGATATTCCAGTGCTGTTGCTGTAGATCCTGGTTGTGTGGATCAGTGAGCCGATGTCTCGCTCATTTCTGGCATACAGCTTGATGTCATCCATGTAGAGGAGGTGACTGATGGTTGTTCCACTTCGGAACCTGTATCCGTAGCCAGTCTTTGTGATGATCTGGCTGAGGGGTTTCAGGCTTATGCAGAACAGCAGCACTTAATGATGACTTGTGCAATTGGCTTTGATTTGGCTTCCAGACTTGTTTTCCACAGCCCCATTGAGTTCTTGATGAAGGCTATTAGTGTCCTGTTGATCTTGTACATTTCCAAGTGTGGCAGGTCGAGGGTTTTTCTCCCTCTCACCACTATATGGCACTGCACTGGTGCCCTGACAACCGGATGCCGCTGCCGTGGCCTATAAGTACAGGTGAGTATGCACCTGTCTCGGGCTCTCTCTTACCTGGGTTGGGCGTCTCAACTGTTGGCGACGGTGGTCCAGCGTTGTGGTGTGCTGATGCGAGTGCTGTCACGGCTGTCATGGCCTGTGGCGCAACAGTTTAGCTGATGGTTAACAGCTGAATTTGGGATTTTCATTAGTTGTCAGTTTTAGTCATCACAATTAAATGAAATAAACATTTGAAATATATCAGTCTGTGTGTAATGAATGAATATAATATCCAAGTTTCACTTTTTGAATGGAATTACTGAAATAAATCAACTTTTTGATGATGTTCTAATTATATGACCAGCACCTGTAGAATCAGACCCTCGTCTTGCCACACAAGCATTCCAGTATCCATGTATGTGGCATTGAGTTGTAGGCTTTCTTATAATCAATCCAGGCGGTGCACAGATTGGTCTGCCTGGTCTTGGAGTCTCGAGTGACTGCTCTGTCAACCAGTAGCTGGTGCTTGGCTCCCTTGGTATTACTGCCGACTCCCTTCTGGGCCCTGTACATGTATTGAACCATGTGCCTACTTATCTTAGCCGCTATGATGCCTGACAGGAGCTTCCATGTTGTGCAGAGGCAGGTTATTGGCCGGTAGTTGGATGGGTTTGTTCACTTCTGGGGATCCTTCATGATCCTTGGGTTAACCATTCTGGGTAGATCCCATCCATCAGCAGTTGGTTCATTTGTGCTGCCAGCCGTTCATGGAGAGCAGTTAGTTTCTTCAGCCACTAGGTGTGGATCATGTCAGGGCCTGGTGCTGTCCATCTCTTGGTACCTGCCTCTTTAGGCAGGTAGCCAGAGCGGTAAGTCTTTGTTTGGCAGTTTCGAGAGCCTCAGGTATCGACAGCTTGTTGTATTTCTTAGGTAGCCCCTTCTTTGCACCTTTCTGTAGCTCAGAGAGCTGACTAACCTCTCTTCGTGTTGCCTTGATCTTGGCCTCTAGCCTTCTGCTCCATGGGGGGTAATGCTCTGTGTGGCTTGTGGTGTTCATCTTAAAGCCAAGAATCTCTAGAGCTGCGTTTCGACCAGAGGAACTATACCCCGGAACTAAGAACCTTTGGAGGAACTCACTCCGTTCCCACCAGAGGGACCAGGGTCTAAATGTAGTTCTATGGTCTTCATTTTACCCCCTAAAAAGACCCTGCTCGGGGGTAGTACCTTCCAAAAGTACCGGTACTTTGGGGGGGTGGGGCTGTAGTGCTGAACATTTCTGACTGGTCGGGTAGAGGCTCGCACAGAAGGTTTGGAACCACTATTTCTAAAAGTCTGTGGCCATCGTAATTTGTCATTATTTGTGACTGAAGTACTGATAACAGAAGATGGAGAAGAAATCAGCCGACCGATGTCTAGGCCTTACTGAGTATTTATGCCGAGGACGAAATCCAGCGGGAATTAGAAATGGCGATTTGCAATGATAAAGTGTATGCAAAAATATCCAGCATGCTACGCTAGCTTAACATTATTCACACGGGGAAAGCTAAAAAAACTGAAACAGGACTACAAGAAAATCAAGGACCACAACAACAGAAGTGGCTCTGACTGGTGGACCAGCAAGTGGTTTGACCGTCTGGATGCATTGCTTGGTCACAGGCCAGCCTTCTCTGACACCGCCGCAACAATAGACTTGGCTACTGCCTTGCTGGAAACCCTCGAAGACAGAGAAATGGACAACGTGTCTACTGAAGGTACGTCTCATAATGTTTCACATGAGGCATGTTAAATGCTGTAACGTTTTACAGTCACGGTAAATTGTATAAGTTAACACTATGTAATTGTTCCCCTAGCCAAAAGCAAACGTTGGCCACATGTCCATTAGCCTACATGCTAACAACAAACCCTAGCGGTGTTGAATCGTGGTGTTCGTCACAAACGTTAATGTTTATTTTTGTTTTTCTGTTGAAACAGACGGGCACACTGAACCACAGCCGGCAGAGATTAGCGTATTTTCCCCTGCGACCACCAGCAGCCATTGTCCCATGTATCCTGCAGACAAACCCCAAGACGTTTCCACAGTCTGTGTTGGTTTGGGGAGCCATGTCATCTGCTGGTGTTGGTCCACTGTGCTTTATTAAGTCCAGAGTCAGCGCAGCCGTCTACCAGGACATTTTAGAGCACTTTATGCTTCCTTCAGCAGACGAGCTTTATGGAGATGCTGACTTCATTTTCCAGCAGGACTTGGCACCTGCCCACACTGCCAAAAGTACCAAAACCTGGTTCAGTGACCATGGGATTACTGTGCTTGATTAGCCAGCAAACTGGCCTGACCTGAACCCCATAGAGAATCTATGGGGCATTGCCAAGAGAAAGATGAAAGACATGAGAGCGAACAATGCAGAAGAGCTGAAAGCTGCTATTGAAGCATCCTGGTCTTCCATAACACCTCAGCAGTGCCACAGGCTGATAGCATCCATGCCACGCCGCATTGAGGCAGTAATTCATGCAAAAGGGGCCCAAACCAAGTACTGAGTACATATGCATGATTATACTTCTCAAAGGGCTGACATTTCTGTATTTAAAATACTTTTTTTTTTATTGATTTCATGTAATTTTCTGAGATTTTGAATTTGAGGTTTTCATAAGCTGGATGCAATAATCATTGAAAATATATCAAATAAAGGCTTGAAATATCTCACTTTGCATGTAATGAGTCTATATAATATATTTAGTTTCACCTTTTAAGTTGAATTACTGAAATAAATGAACTTTTGCACGATATGCTAATTGTTCGAGTTTCACCTGTAGCAAAGTCATGTCATTTCTTCAGTGTTGCCACATGAAAAGACATAATCAAATATCTACAAAAATTTGAGGGGTGTACTCACTTTCATGCAAAACTGTATCTACACGCCATCTACTGAAAACAGGCGGTAAGTACTGTGTGACACTCGTGATTTGAAAGAATTGTGTGTTCCCAACTTGACGTACTGGGATATAATGTGTAATTTACAGGTGTTCTCTAGCACCACATTGGGGACACAGAAAGTGACATTTAACTCTTTCATGCAGCGTCCGAAGTGCATGAAAATTCTTAGTCTCATTGGTCGATGGCAATTGTACGCGTGTCGCGGTGAGAGGGCCCATCCAATGTTGCTTGCAGCTTTAATGTTGAAATTGTTTTTTAAAATGGTTATTTATGTTTCCTACCACTTTAGAATGTAATTTATTTAATAAAGTCTTACCTTAAGTAAAGAAGGTCAGACAATGCCTGTGGGTTTAGGCCATCAACAGGTTGATTTTGTTGCTCACACATTTGCAGTTGTAGATGTTGTAGGAGCCCATTACTTTTGATTAAAAGTAAAGCAGTGTTTTGTTGGTCATTGTGTGTAGAACTTCAAACTGCATTTTTATGAACGCAGTGAAAGTTCAACTTGATGTGTTGTTGACGTGTTGTACTATGATTAGTTCACATGCAGGTCAGGTTGCACCAAGTTTAAGGAGACAGAAAAATGTAAAGAGAAAACAAACCGATAAATAAAGTTCAGCACCTATGGGTTCACGGCCTCCAGAGTTTGGTGAAGTTGTTCACATGATAACAGCTCTTGGTGGAAGATTTAATGAGCTCCATGGAGGGTGAAGAAAAGTCATAAAATATTTGGTCCGACATTCAGAACTCTGAGGATGAACACACACCAAGTGCAGTTTAAGGTCAAGTATCAAAGAAAAACACGTACTGTGTTAATGTAATCTTCAAATTAAGAATTCTTGTCTCAGTTTATTCATCTGTGCTTGTTATAATTCCGGTGTTATTTATTAATGGTTTAATTTGTGACATTCTTCATGGATGATGAATTCAATGTAACATATATAACTCTCATTGGATATGAGGAAATGGGAAAATACAGGTATTTGTTATTTTTTATTATGTTTATAGTATATATTCTAACAATCTGCTTTAGTTTCATCATTGTGTGCATTATTTGGATACACAAGAACCTCCATGAGCCTATGTACATTTTCATTGCAGCGCTACTAGTGAACTCTATTGCTTGTTGCACTACTCTGTACCCAAAGTTGTTAGTGAACTTTTTATCTGAAAAACAGATTATATCATATTCAGCCTGTCTCTTGCAATGTTTTCTATATTACACCTTTTGTGCTTCAGATTTCTTCCTGTTGGCAGCCATGGCCTATGACAGATATGTGTCTATATGTAAACCTCTGCAATATCCAGTTATCATGACAAAAACCATAGTGAGTATTATGCTGGGTTTAGCTTGGCTTGTGCCTGCTTGCCAGGTTGCAGTCCCAATAATACTAAGTGCTAATGTGAAGCTCTGTCATTTAACTTTAGATGCAATTTTTTGTAACAATTCAATTTACAGTCTCTACTGTGTGCCTTCAAAAGAACGGTCTATATTTGATATGTTTTCTCTTGTAAGCATGGCACTTCTCCCTTTGCTCTTCATACTTTTTACATACACCAGAATACTTATAATTTCCTATCGAAGTGGTAGAGAAGTCAGAAAAAAAGCTGCACAGACCTGTTTACCTCACCTGTTGGTTTTAATCTGCTTTTCCTGTTTGTGTGGATATGATATCATTGTAATACATCTGGAAGTGCGATCTGATATCCATTCAATAATGACTTTACAAGCATTTTTGTATTATCCTCTCTTCAATTCAGTTATATATGGACTAAAAATGAAAGAAATTACTAAACCCCTAAAGAAGTTTTTTTGTCGAACCAAAGCGATCTAATGTATTAAAAGTGATGTTACAGTAATAGTGATGTTAGTGATGGAAATGTGCAGTCTCTTCCTTAATAATGCAGAGATGCTAATGTTGAGATCTTTGAGTTGCTTCCATGCTGTATAAAACAGCTACACAATTTGTCATGGAAACAATAACTTTGAGTAGTCATTACATTGTTCTATTTGCTGCAGTTATTAAAAAATATGTTTAGTTTATGTCAGCTGCAGCTTTGTTAGTCATTCACAAGCTTTTCAGACGTCTGAAGAAGAAGCATGTCACTTTGAATGGCCCATTTGTGTGGCCATTTTGTTTAATATGTGCATTGACTACACAGGCCAATGTGTACAGTCCACACTGAGAGCAAAGGAAAACCAGCAAATCAGCAAAAATAAGAAATAACGGTACTTGTCCAGGAATAAGCAGAATCCCATTAATAGAGAATAAATAATAATTGAAATAAAGTAATGGGAGGCATAGATCATGTTTTTTTCTGCTTTAACGGGCAGGCAACCTAGCTGCTGTGGTAGCCATAAATAATACATGTTTTTCATGAATGGACAGATTAAACAAATAACTGTTGTGAAGTAGTAAAACTGACTGTGAGTATGTGACAATTCATATCATATGTATACAGGAGCCCTATGTATCAAATTGACAGACAGTGCAGAGACTGGGGAACATTTGGCCTACATGAGAAATAGGCTATGGAGTTGTACAACATTTTTAATTTGGGGGTTGAATGAAGAAGACATACTTTAGATGAGACTGAGATACTATTCCTGACTGACTGTCAGTTCAGACCTGCTTCGGAGAGCTAGATGTCATTTGTCCAAACATTGTTCAAAGAAAGAGGCATAGAAAAAGCCTGAATTAAAACTGAATAAAGTCATTTATGCGTACAGACAAAAAAAAGCAAACAAGCTTGACATGGTAAACATAAACATTAACCAACTATGTGTCACACTGTGGGCGTGTCTGCTCTGTTTTGGTTCCCAGTCGGTCTTATTTGTAGTCTTTTATTATCTAAATAGTAAAGTCTTATAGTATGTTGAGTTTTGGGTTCTGTCCTGTATATTGCCCTGTCTCCAGTATCTGTTATATAGTTAGTCTTTGTTTTGGGATTCAGTCATGTCTTGTGTACTCTGTACTCTGTGTTCTGGCTCTGTGTTCTCATTGGGTTTTGTCTGTTATGATCCTTGTGTTATAGTTGGTCGGTGTTTGTCTGTTTACATAAGTTTCTGTTATTGTCTGAAGTTGGATTCTTGTCTGGTATTTTGTAACATGTATTCTGTCAGTGTTGGTTATGTATCTTGCCCCATGTCTGCCTGTAAAGTGTTCCGTCTGTTTGCCCAGTTATCACTCTGCCTGCCTGCCTCTCTGTTCCCCTTTGCTGTCTCTGCCTGCCTGCCTTTCTGTTGCCCCCTGTTGTCTCTGCCTGCCTCTCTGTTTTCCCTACTGTCTCCCTGCCTGCCTCGTTAACCTTTGTCCCTGTCACCTGTGTTGCTCCCGCCCTGCTCATTAGTCCCTGTGTGTGTGTGTGTATATATACCTGGTGTTTCTGTTTAGTCTTTGTCTGGTCATTACAGTGTGTTGTCCTGTTTAGCTTGCCTTGCTTGTCTTGTCACCCTGTTGTTTTAGATTGTGGATTTCTGTTTGGATTACCTTGTTTTGGACTTTGTTTTATCAGCCACTCTGATTTGTAAGTGTGCTCGCCTTTTGTTGCATTTGGGTCCAACAACCTGCTCACCACACAGACCCTGACAGAGTGACCAGACCACATTTGGACCCAGCAGACATTATCAAACTGCCCAGCACCTGGGAGGCTTTGGTGGTGCCCAGAGAGGTGCTGGCAGACGAGGAGCCTCAGTTTTTTCGGTTGCTTTCTACCATGTGGGGCACGGATTCGGAAATGGCCTTGCTCGTGGCCTCTTCAAGATGGAGAAAAAGTTTCGCTCTGGAGACTGTGTCAAAGTTCTGCTCTGCAACCCCCCTGTGTGCTAGAGCTCAGCCTGTTACCTCAGTGCCAGCTAACAGGCTGCCAGCTAGCACCAGGCCGCCCGATCCCCAGCCTACTAGCTGCCGGCTGGAGACTCAGCCAGCTCACACCAAGCCTGACCCCTGGCCTGTGAGTACTGAGCACCAGTCTGCCAGCCCCCAGTCAGCTAGCCTCCACAGGTCTAGTTCCCGGCCTGCTAGCTGCCTACTGGGAAGCATCCTCTTGTCCTGCCCGGCTAGTGCTGCTAGCCCTCCGCCTGTCCTGCCTGTAACCTGCCCGGCTTGCGCTGCTAGCCCTGGTGGGAGGCTTCTTCCTCCCGGCCTGCTAGTCCCAAACCAGTCGGCCAGCTAGCCCCATGCCTGCCCTGCCTGATTCCCGGCCAGCTAGCGCTTGATCCACATGATCCAGACCACCAGCATTCATTTGAGAGGACTCGCCTGGTCATCTTCCCTGGTGGCCATAGGAGGAGAAGTGGTCATCACGGTTCCTGTCACCAGCAGTCTCAACCAGCACCAGCTTCGCCAGAGGTCGGACCCATTCCCGTCCCTGGTCCCTCGTTGGTGGTCCGACCAGCACCAGCTCCATTGGCGGCCCAGCCAACTCCTGTTCCTTGTGCCCCTTCGGTGGTCCGACAACACCAGCTCCATTGGTGGTCCCGCCAACTCCTTGCTTCCTGTTCTCCATCGGTGGTCCGACCGGTAACAACTCCGCCGGTGGTCCAGCTGACTCCTGCTCCTCGTTCCCTGTTGGTGGTCCGATCGGTACCAGTCCCGCCGGTGGTCCAGCCAACTCCTGCTCCCTGTGCTCAACCCTCGGACCTCAGCCCAGCTGTCTCGCCGGTGGTCATCAGCCCAGCAGCTCAGTCCGTGGACCTCTGCCCAGCCATCCAGTCCATGGACATCTACCCCATTGTCCATTTGCCGGCCTTCAGTCCAGCTCTGCTGCTTGAGGTTCCAGGCCTCCTAGGATGAGGTCAAGTCACATTTTTTTTGGAACAGTAGGGTAAGTTTGGTTGCGGTCGGGTATTAAAACGCATTCAATCCATCATAAATACAACGTGAAGACATCATACCCGACAGGACACAGGGACAACCCTAACCCCTAACCAGACCAAGCCTGTTCTCATACAGATTCCGGTTCCAAAACCACGCCACAATACATAAAGGCAGCACCAAGTAAAAAGGTCTGTAGAACAGAGCCATCATATTAGTGCACACATAAAAATAGTAATTTTTCCTAAAGGAGTAATTATGTTGTTGTAGCTTTTTAGAAATGGCATCTGCATTAGCCTGAAATCACAACCTTTATCAAACATACTACCCAAATATGTTATGATTTAAGGATTTTGGTCTTGTTTTAGTTCCCTGTCTGTGTTTTGAGTTCTACTGTTTTGCCTTGTTTATTCTTGTGAAGATTTTGTGATGGTTCTCATTCTGTTTTCTTGTCTTACTACTTAGTCCTGCATTTTAGTTCTGTGTCTTAGTGTTTACTCATGGTCTCTGTACTTCTGTGTTGTTATTTTGCCTATGCCTGCTTTGTGTTCTGTTTGATCCTAGTTCGGTCTGTTTCCCTTGTTACGTTTGTAGTCTATCTGTATGATTAGTTTTTAGCCTGGTCTGTGTTCCAGCTCCAGTTTGTATTCTGCATTTTGGTTTGGTCTTGGTCTGTTGTCGCCTGCTTTACTTCCTGGTTTATTTTGAAGTTGTCTGTTTCTAGTGTTTGTGTTTAGCTTGTCCCTGTGTCTGATTAGTCCCTCTTATGTCTTTCACCTGTTGACCACCTCCCTGCTCGTTACTTAATGCCTGTGTCATTCTGTCTGTGTTGGATTATTGTGGTCTGTCTCTTGCGTTCTGTGATCCTACCCTGTGTATCTCCCTGTGTTTGGATGTATGTACTCCGTGCCTTTGGTTTTTGTTCCGGACTCGGCCACTGCCTGTAAGTGTGCTCGCTTAGATTTAATAAATCACTGAACTCTGCCTGCTCAGCTCTGGTGTCTTACGTTTGGGTCCTCAACTTGCTCACACATACTGCAGCCCCCTAACAAAATATGTGGTTATCCACCAAATCAATCTTAGTTAAGTTTTGGGATGGGTGCCGATTTCCTAAAATCAATAATCATGTCCTTGGTTTTGCACATATTCAGTTCAAGGGCTCTAGGAGTCTTTACACTATGACACAAAGTAATTGATTATTAGCCCATGATCTAGTCCCCCCTCCCATTCCGCGGGCTAACTATGATGGAGTCATCTGCAAAACTTTATATGTCTATTCTCAAACTTGCTCTGACAGCTATTTGGGTAGAGAATATAAAGATGGGTAGAGAGAGCGTGTCCTTGGGGTGAACCAGTAGATGAGTGGAGTTTAAATGAGAGGTCACCATTAACTCTTACACACAGTTCAGCAGCTTCAGGGTGGTATCCTAAACACCTCTGCCGTTCTATAAGCAAACTGCAGGGGATCTTAAGAACCCTGTACCTGCTTCTGAGTGCTTCTCTAGTGCTACAGGTCTAAAATCATTTAAGGACTTTGGGTTTATACATTTGGTGACAGGGACAATAATTGAGTGTTTCCAGATTGCTGGTATCTTTTATAGCTCCAGAGATTCCATAAAAATAATGTCAAAAATACTGCAAAGCTCCTCTAAACAGGTTTTAAGCACCTTTCCACAGATTACATCAGGGCCCAGGTTCTTTCTGCTATGGGTGTGCCTAAACAATTTTGCAACAGTGTCAACATCCATGGTAATTTGGACCTAACCTAGTCCTGCTCCTCAGCTCATCTGTCTGCTCTGTAAAATCGTGTTTATCAAACCAAAATTATAACTCATTTAACTGTCAGCTACTTGGGTATCAGAGTTAAAGCCATCAAGACTAACTGCCTTATTATTCCACATCTAATAACACCTGGGCATTTTCTTTTAGCTCTTGGGTTATTTCTTCTAAATTTTGTCTCTATATTGTCTTTCTAATTAACTGTAGCTTTCTTAGTTTCAGCCCTTACCTCTTTTTTTTTTTACCTTTGTTACATCACTTCTCTTAAAAGCTTTCCTTTGACGTCAGTGTGAAGTTAAATCGTAGTTCTAATTGGAGTATCAATTTAAACCCAAACTATAATCTTCCCTTAAACCTAACAAAGTCGTATTTTTGCCTAAACAAATCCAAATCTGAAAGGAAACCTATTATGCTTTTCCGTATTTTATGACTTTTCTACAATGATGACGATGATAATGAGGTTAAGTAGAAATCCCTGTGAGCCAAAACCTCAGATTAACTCCTGTTCTGAACGCTCTGTTTAAAAGCTTTTTCTACCAACAGCTCTGAGGTATATTCCATAAATGATCATTTGTACCGCTCAGCGACAACAACAGCCTGGTAACATGCTTCAGGTCAGGGGGGGGTTCAAAGAGACAGGAGCGTCTACAGCTTGTTTCAGACAGAGGCTGAAACGAAGGCCTACATGAAGGGCCTGTATAAGACAGAAAATTATATTTTTGAACTTTAAATCATGCAAAGCTGCCATACAGGAGTCACAGGAGTCCTTTAACCACAGCTGTGTCACTTATAAAACGGATTAATTTTCCAACTGTAATTTGAAACTGCTTTGGAAGGTACAAATAAATAATATTGCCCTGCTGATAGGGGTGTCGGATAGAAAAACCCTTCAATGTGGCGTTCCGGACTGCATTGGCCTGCAACTAATTTTGATATTTAATGTGAATAGCTTGTTATCTGCACATAAATATTTGCACAGCTTCCTACACATTGCACTAATGATGTTCATGGCATAAGCATTGTAATATACACTCACCGGCCATTTTATTAGGTACATCTTGCTAGTACCAGGTTGGACCCCCTTCTGCCTTCAGAACTGCCGTCTTCGTTGCATACTTTAAGCAAGGTGTTTAAATTTCTCAGAGACTTTGGTCCATATCGACATGATAGCATCATGCAGTTGCTGCAGATTTGACACATCTCCCGTTCCACCACGTCCCAGAGTGCACTATTGGATTGAGATTTGTTGACTGTGGAGGCCTTTTGAGTACAGTGAATTCATTGTGATGTTCAAGAAACCAGTTTCAGATTTGAGCTTTGTGACATGGTGAATTATCCTGCTGGAAGTAGCCATCAGAAGTTAGGTACACTGTGGTCATAAAGGGATGGACATGGTCAGCAACACCACTCAGGTAGGTTGTTGTGATTAAACAATGCTCAATTGGTACTAAGGGGCCCAAAGCGTGCCAAGAAAATATCCCCCACATCATTACACCACCACCAGAGTGAAGTGCTCATCTGCTTCAAGGTTGGACGTGTTGTGCATTCAGAGATAGTATTCTGCATACCTTGGTTGTAACAAGTGGGTATTTGAGTAACTGTTGCCTTTCTGTCATCTTGAACTAGTCTGCCCATTCTCCTCTGATCTCTGACATCAACAAGCCATTTTCATCCACACAACTCCTAGAGATGGATGTGAGTGAAAATCCCAGTAGATCAGCAGTTTCTGAAATACAACCATGCCACATTCAAAGTAATTTAAATCCCCTTTCGTCCCCATTCTGATGCAAGCAAGTTCTCTTGACCACGTCTAAATGCATTGAGTTTTTGCTGTGATTGGCTGATTATTGATTATTTGTGTTAACAAGCAATTGAACAGGTGTACCTAATAATAAAGTGGCGGAGAGTGTATATGAGTGTATAATATCATTTACTTGATTTATTTGAAATAGATCTTTATCTGTTTCCATCCTCTTCAGAGTGTTTGTTGTACCCCAGAAACGTGAATTAATAAAGTGTTATCTTCACAACAATGCCTGTGTCTTCAGGCCTCCAGAGTTTGACACAGAAGAAAGTTAAAAGAAATTACATCATGTAAACAAATTTCAACACCTATGGGCTCAGGCCTCCAGAGTTTGGTGAAGTTGTTCATATGATAACAGCTCTTGGTGGAAGATTTAATGAGCTCCATGGAGGGTGAAGAAAAGTCATAAAATATTTGGTCCGACTTTCAGAACTCTGAGGATGAACACACACCAAGTGCAGTTTAAGGTCAAGTATCAAAGACAAATACATGTACTGTGTTAATGTAATCTTCATATTAAGAATTCTCCGTTTATCCGTTTATTCACCTGTGCTTGTTGTAATTTCTGTGTTATTCATTAATAGTTTAATTTATGATATTATTAATGGATGATGAATTCAATGTAACATATATAACTCTTGTTGGGTATGAGGAATTGGACACATACAGGTATTTTTTTGTTTCTATTATGTTTATAGTATGTATTTTAACAGTCTTCTTTAGTCTCATCATTGTGTGCCTTATTTGGATACACAAAAACCTCCATGAGCCTATGTACATTTTCATTGCAGCGCTGCTAGTGAACTCTATTGCTTTTTGCACTGCTATGTACCCAGAGTTGTTAATGAACTTTTTATCTGAAAAACAGATCATATCATACTCAGCCTGTCTCTTGCAATGTTTTCTTTTTTACACCATATGTGCTTCAGATTCCTTCCTGTTGGCAGCCATGGCCTATGACAGATATGTGTCTATATGTAAACCTCTGCAATATCCAATTATCATGACAAAAACCATAGTGAGTATTATGCTGGGTTTAGCTTGGCTTGTGCCTGCTTGTCAGGTTGCAGTCCCAATAATACTAAGTGCTAATATGAAGATCTGTCATGTCATTTTAAATGCAGTTTTTTGTAACAATTCAATTTTCGGTCTTTACTGTGGGACTTCAAAAGCACGGGATATATTAGTAATTATTGCTCTTGTAAGCATGGCAGTTTGTCCTTTACTCTTCATACTTTTTACATACACTAGAATACTTGTAATAGCCTATCGAAGTTGTAAAGAAGTCAGGAAAAAAGCTGCACAGACCTGTTTACCACATGTGATAGTTTTATTTTCTTTTTCTTGTTTGTGTGCATATGATATCATAACAGATCAACTGGATCTGCAATCTCATTTACGTTCAATAATGATTTTACAATCGTTTTTGTATTTTCCTCTCCTCAATCCAGTCATATATGGACTAAATATGAAAGAAATCACAAAATACCTGAAGAAGTTGTTTTGTCGAACCAAAGCAATCTAATGTATTAAAAGTGATGCTACAGTAATAGTGATGTTAGTGAGCAGTCCTTTCTTCTATAATAATGCAGAGATGTGAATTTTCTGATCTTTGAAAGGTATTTATGTACAGATTTGTTTCCATGCTGTAAAAATCTTCTTTACTGTTCGTCATGGAAACAGTGGAAAGGATCTTCACTTTACATTGTTCACTTTGCTGCAGTTATTAAATTTTTTTATTTGCTAATGTCAGCTGCTGCATTTTTAGTCATTCATGGGCCATATTGGAACTACTTCAAATGGCATCTCCCAGGGTTTCTCCTGTTTTTGTGACCATTTTTTAAATTATGTTTAACAAATAGGGATATAAAGAGGTGTGTTGACTACACAGGCCATTGTGTACAGTCCACACTGAAAGCAAAGGACAACCCGCAAATTAGCAACAATAAGAAATAACAGCACATATCCAGGAATAAGCAGAATCCCATTAATAACAGAAATAAAATAATCACTAACAGATAATAGATAACTAACAGAACAGGTCATGTTTTGCTTGCATTAACTGGCAGGCAACCAAGCTGCTCCTGTAGCCATAGATAATACATGTTTTCATGAATGGACAGATTAAACAAATAAGTGTCATGAAGTAGTAAAACTGACTGTGAGCATGCTTGTCCAGGAACCACATTCAGAGCATTTGGCCTTCATGAGAAATAGTCTACGGATTGTTTCAAATTTTGAAAAACGTATACATTTATAATGAATAAACTAATGATTGGGGTTGAAAGATGAGACTGACATATTATTCCAGACAGATCGTCTGTTCAGACCTTCTGCTGAGAGCTACATGTTGTTTGTCCAAACAGTGTTCAAAAAAAGAGGCATGTCGAAAATTGTTGATAATGTAGGCAGATAAAGCCAGTTGAGAGTGTTTTCACTAACAAGGACCACTCCATTTAATAAAGGAAATTAGTATATTGGAATGAACATGTTTGTTGTAACACAACTTTATTCCATCTGGCAAAGTACTTTATTTAACGTTAGAACCACTTAGACGTGTTGACAGACCGTAAGGGTAGATAGATAACTGTTTAAATAAAAACTACAAGCCTGTCAGGCCATGACTTTTCCTAAATATGTGTTTGGTGTTTTCTGAGGCTTAGAAGGTACAAAAATAAACACAAGATTTCTGAGGGTTTATACCTCTGACTGCCACTGCGGTCATATAGAACGGAGTTGTCACATTATTACGTGTGTGTGTGTGTATTCCTTTTTTTATTGGGGATCTGTCTGCCTACAACATGGAAAGCATACAATCAAGATGGAGAGAGCTCCATCTTGATTGTTTGGTCTCTGCGATGTTTGGTGTTCTCACCACTCCACTCTTAGAGAATATACCTTCTTTTCACCAGTCCACCACTCATATTCTCGCCTTGACTATTTTTTGGTTAGCAGTTCAATTATGACAGACATTTCCAACACTCAGATTCACCCTATCACCATCAGTGATCATGCACCGGTTTCTAGCACTCTTACTAAAAAAAAAGGGTCACACAGCCAACTAGAAGTTGGAGACTTAATGTATCACTGCTTAAAGACCTAGATTTAGTTATTTCAAAAAGGAGTTGGTAATATATATGGAAAGTAATGAGCTGCCAGAAATTTTGCCATGTCTTCTTTGGGAGGCAGCAAAAGCATTCATGAGAGGTAAAATAATCTCCTATACATCATACTATTAGAGCTAGAACAAACAATAAAAATATTAGAAACTGACGTTGCTGCCGCCCCACAGGAACACATGTTGAATGATCTGAGAAAATTAAAACTTGAATTAAATGAAACTATTGATAAAAAGACCCAATTTCATTTGCAAAGACTACACTTGGAGAAATTTGAACATGGCAATAAATCCAGCAGATTCTTAGCCAACCAATTGAAACTGAATAAAGAAAAAATTATAACAGTTTCCTCCTTAAAGGACTCAGCTGGGAATATGACTCATAATCCAGAAGAAATCAACAATGCATTTAGAGATTTTTATAAAAACTTATATACATCACAAATTGATCCATCTAGCTCTAACATCGATGCATTTCTGAACAATATAGATTTTCCAAGGTTAGATGATTAACAGATCAGGGCTCTGGATTCACCTGTTTCAATGGCTGAACTCCAGGAAGCTCTCTTACATTTGCCGAATAATGAAGCCCCTGGGCCAGACAGTTCTACACTTCCACAAGGAATTCTGGGAAATACTTGCATCCACATTCTACAGGTTGGTAATGCAAATTAGGGGTACTTGCATGTTGCCTCCAACAATGAACTCTGCTAATATCAGCCTGTTTCTTAAACCAGACAAAGACCCCACACTCCCGTCCAGTTATCGCCCAATATCACTTATTAACACAGATCTTAAAATCATCTGCAAAACCCTAGTAAGAGGGCTAGAGAAGGTCACTCCTGGTACACCCTGACCAAACAGGATTTATTAAGGGCAGGCACTCCACCAACAATACACGCAGGCTACTTAATGTAATAGACTATGCTACTATTCATAACCTGGAAACTATAGTTGATTCTTTAGATGCAGAGAAATCTATTAGCTACTTTACTACTTATAAAATTGAATTTGGAAACTCTTTCATAGACTGTATTAGAATCTTATATAGTTCCCCAAGAGCTTCTGTCAGGATAAATAATCTTACTTCTCCAAGCTTTAGTCTTCAGAGGGGTACCAGGTAGGGTTGCCCACTCTCTCCCTCGCTATTCGCCATTTTTAAAGAACCGCTAGCAGCTGCTATCAGACAAAATAAAATTATTAAAGGAATTCAAACAGAAATTGTACACCACAAGGTAAGCCTTTATGCAGATGATGTATTACTTTTCCTAAACTCACAAACTTCTCTTTCTGAGACAATCAAACTTAAAGATAAATTCTCATCCATCTCAGACTACTCTATTAACTGGAGTAAATCCACCTGTAATGTGTGATTTCCAGAGTATATCTACCACACCGCTAAAGTCTGGGAATATTAAATATGTGGGTATCAATATTTCCTCCAGGCTGTCAGAACTGACATGGCTAAATCAGAATCAGAATCAGCTTTATTGCCAGGTATGTGTACACATACGTGGAATTTGACTCAGGATTGTGCATTGCTCATGATGTGCTTACTCATAGAAAAATACCATAACACAATAATAAAATCAGACACAAACAACAGTATAGACAACACTAATATACACACTATGAATATAGAAATATTGACAAATAGTGCAGTGATCAGAGTGCAAAGGATGCAAGAGTAAACTATTATTCTCATTATGTACATGTTGAAGGTGGATATGATATACAGGTACACATTCACATACATGCGTTCATGTACACATGTACACAGTGTGATGGAGCATAGTGCAAATGATGCTGGAAAAAATAAACAAGACCTATAACCTTATGACCTGAGGTAGGTGTATTGGTATACAGTATATACAATATGACATAGTATGAACAGCACTGAAATAAAGGTGAATAAATAATAAGTGGAAACTAGTAAACAAGTAGCTGATTAGAGACAGAGTTACTGGGTTATTGCACAGGAATTGTTCCTGACACTGTGAGTCAGAAATCAGCTGTTCATCAGAGTGATGGCTTGTGGGAAGAAACTGCTTCTGTGTCTGTTGGCTTTGGCGTACAGTGCTCTGTAGCGCCTACCTTAGGGGAGGAGCTGGAACAGGTTGTGTCCGGGGGGAGATGGATCTGCAGTGATGTTTCCTGCCCGTTTCCTGACTCTGGAAAAGTGTAAGTCCTGAATGGAGAGCAGGTTGGCACAGATTATTTTTTCTGCAGTCCTGACTGTCCGTTGTAGTCTGCTCCTGTCCTTTTTGGTGGCAGATCCAAACCAGACAGTGATGGAGGTGCAGAGGACAGACTGAATGATGGCTGTGTAGAACTGGATCAGCAGCTCCTTAGGCAGGTTGAGCTTCCTGGGCCTTCTTGATGATAGTGTCAGTGTTGGGCTCCCACTTCAGGTCCTGGGATATAGTGGAACTCCAGTCTGGTGATGGGGGGCAGAGTGGGGGGGCTCCTCCTGAAGTCCACGTTCATCTCCACAGTTTTGAGCGTGTGAAGCTCCAGGTTGTTCTGACCGCACCAGAGAGCCAGCTCCCATCTGTAGGCTCACTCATCACCGTCCCGGATGAGGCCGATGACCGGTGTGTCGTCAGCGAACTTCAGGAGTTTGACAGATGGGTCTCCTGAGGTGCATTCGCCAGTGCTAATAGTCCGGGTGCTGTATGTGATGTTCCCCCAGCCTCACCTGCTGACTCCTGTGATGGGGTGTAAGTGACCATAAAAATGATGGTCCTAACTAAAATCAGTTACCTGTTTTCAATGTTACCCACCAAACCCCCTGCTGTCTGGTTTGAATCACTGGACTCAAACATCTCTAAATTTGTGGAAAAATAAACCTCCACAAATCAGTTTAAAAACTCTGCAAAAAGCAAAAAGATTGTGGTGGTTTACAACCTGCCAAATTTTTGGTTGACCATGGCGAGGCCTGTTCTGAGTGGAACCTGTCCTGGTGAACCGCTGTATGGTCTTGGTCACCGTGCTGCAGCTCAGTTTCCGTGTCTTGGCCCTCTTCTTACAGCCTCGGCCATCTTTATGTAGAGCAACCTTTTTTTTTTTTAAATCCTCAGAGACTTCTTTGCCATGAGGTGCCATGTTGAACTTCCAGTGACCAGTATGAGGGAGTGTGAGAGCGATAACACCAAATTTAACACTCCTGCTCCCCTTTTACACCTGAGAGCGAGTCACATGACACCGGGGAGGGAAAATGTCTAATTGGGCCCAATTTGGACATTTTCTTTTAGAGGGTGTACTCACATTTGTTGCTGTGTAATGTGTTTTTGAGGCGACAGCAAATTTACACTGTTATACAAGCTGTACACTCACTAACATTTTATTGTAGCAAAGTGTCATTTCTTTAGCGTTGCCACATGAAAAGACATAATCAAATATTTACAAAAATTGAGGGGTGTACTGACTTTTGTGAGATACTATATCTCAATGCCAAAGTAGTGCCACCAACTGAAAACAGGCGGTAAGTACTGTGTGACACTCATCATGTGATTTGAAAGAATTGTGTGTTCTCTAGCACCACATTGGGGACACAAAGTGACATTTAACTCTTTCTTGCAGCGTCTGAAGTGCATGAAAATACTTAGTCTCGTCGATCGACCTTCTGGCAATTGTACGCGTGTCACAGTGAGAGGGCCCGTCCAATGTTGCTTGCTGCTTTAATGTTGATTTTTTATTTATTTTTTAATGGTTATTTATGTGTTTCCTACCACTTTAGAATGTAATAATTTATTTAATAAAGTCTTACCTTAAGTAAAGAAGGTCAGACAATGCCTGTGGGTTTAGGCCATCGACAGTTTGATTTTGTTGCTCAACACATTTGCAGTTGTAGCTGTTGGAGGGACCGTACAATGTTTTCAGACATTACTTTTGATTAAAAGTAAAGCAGTGTTTTGTTGGTCATTGTGTGTAGAACTTCAAACTGCATTTTTATGAACGCAGTGAAAGTTCAACTTGATGTGTTGTTGACGTGTTGTACTATGATTAGTTCACATGCAGGTCAGGTTGCACCAAGTTTAAGGAGACAGAAAAATGTAAAGAGAAAACAAACCCATGTAAATAAAGTTCAGCACCTATGGGCTCAGGCCTCCAGAGTTTGGTGAAGTTGTTCACATGATAACAGCTCTTGGTGGAAGATTTAATGAGCTCCATGGAGGGTGAAGAAAAGTCATAAAATATTTGGTCCGACTTTCAGAACTCTGAAGATGAACAGACTCCAAGTGCAGTTTAAGGTCAAGTATCAAAGAAAAACACGTACTGTGTTAATGTAATCTTCAAATTAAGAATTCTCCGTTTATCCGTTTATCTGTTTATCCGTTTATTCACCTGTGCTTGTTGTAATTTCTGTGTTATTCATTAATGGTTTAATTTGTGACATTCTTCATGGATGATGAATTCAATGTAACATATATAACTCTTGTTGGGTATGAGGAATTGGACAAATACAGGTATTTTTTTGTTTCTATTATGTTTATAGTATGTATTTTAACAGTCTTCTTTAGTTTCATCATTGTGTGCCTTATTTGGATACACAAAAACCTCCATGAGCCTATGTACATTTTCATTGCAGCGCTACTAGTGAACTCTATTGCTTACTGCACTGCTATGTACCCAGAGTTGTTAATGAACTTTTTATCTGAAAAACAGATTATATCATATTCAGCCTGTCTCTTGCAATGTTTCCTTTTTTACACCTTATGTGCTTCAGATTTCTTCCTGTTGGCAGCCATGGCCTATGACAGATATGTGTCTATATGTAAACCTCTGCAATATCCAGTTATCATGAGAAAGTCCATTGTGAGTATTATGGTGGCTTTATCTTGGCTTATACCTGCTTGTCAGATTGCAATCTCTTTAACAATGAGTGCTCACATGAAAATCTGTAATTTAACTTTAAATGCAGTTTTTTGTAACAATTCAATTTACAGTCTTTACTGCGGGACTTCAAAAGCACGGGATATATTTGATACGTTTGCTCTTGTAAGCATGGCACTTTCCCCTTTCATCTTCATACTTTTTACATACACTAGAATACTTGTAATAGCCTATCGAAGTTGTAAAGAAGTGAGGAGAAAAGCTGCACAGACCTGTTTACCCCACGTGATAGTTTTACTCTGCTTTTCCTGTTTGTGTGCATATGATATCATTACTGTTCAACTGGATCTGCATTCTGATTTACATCCAATAATGACTTTACAGGCATTTTTGTATTTTCCTCTCCTCCATCCAGTTATATATGGACTAAATATGAAAGAAATCACTAAACACCTGAAGAAGTTGTTTTGTCGAACCAAAGCAATCTAATGTATTAAAAGTGATGTTACAGTAATAGTGATATTATTGTTGCTAACATGCAGTCTTTTCTTCTTTAATATGCAGAGATGTGATGGGTCTTTTAAAAGGTATTCAATGTAAGGATTTCATGTTGTAAAAATCCTCTTTATAATTTGTCACAGAAACAGTAAAGAGGATTTTCACTTAAGTAATTATTGCATTGTTCAATTTGCTGCAGTTATTCAAAACTATATTTTGCTTTGTTAGTCAGTCACAGGCAATCTAGTCCTCTGAAGAAGTTGGCATGTCACTTTAAAACCAATGAGGAGAATCCAGACTGAGAACACAGAAAAAGTAACAAATCTGCTTTAACTGGCAGGCAATAAAGCTGCTGTTGTAGCCATAAATAATGCATTTTTATCATGAAAGGACAGGTTAAACACAGACGTTTCATGAAGTTGTGAAACTGACTGTGAGCATGTGACAGTTTCGGCAGGAAAATACCATATCACATGTATAAAGGAGCCCTATGTCTGTAATTGACAGAAAGTGCAAAGGCGGGGAAGGTTTGGCCATCAGAATCAGAAATACTTTATTGATCCCAGAGGGGATATTCTGTGTTACAGTTGCAAACATTGCACAAAAGGCAAAAGGAATATAAATAAAGATAGCGGTATATAAAGAAATATAAATATCAGAGTAAAAATATAAAATGAAAGAAAACATAACATGAGATCCTCTGGCAGAGGTCTGTTGTCTGTTCCAGAGTCTCGACTGAAAACTAAAGGGGACAGAGCGTTTGCTGTCGGGGCCCCGAGGCTCTGGAACAGCCTGCCCGAGGAAATCAGGTCGGCTGAGTCAGTGAACTCTTTTAAGTCCCTTCTTAAAACATACTTTTATAGGAGAGCTTTTCCCGATCTTATTTAACTTTATTTTATCCCTTTTATTTTATTCTATTTTGCTAATTCTATATTTATCTTAAATGTGTATTTAGTCTTTTCTTTATCTTGTATTGTTTTTGTATTATTGTTTTTTGGGTATTATTGTTTTTACACTTGTTAAAGCACTTTGTAACTTGTTTTTGAAAAGTGCTCTACAAATAAAGATTATTATTATTATTATAAAGGAGTGTGGATATGTACAATATTTACATAGTTAAAGGAATTGTTATGGTGAACAGTAATAATGAATAAATAGTAGCAGCAGAATTGCAGCAGAGAGTATTGCACATTAAGTAATTAAGCAGGTGTTATCGCACAAAACTAATAAAGTCCAGTTTAAAACTAAGTGTCTGTGTGTCAGACACTTAGAGGGAGGAGTTATAAATTTTGATGGCCACAGGCAGGAATGACTTCCTGTGGCGCTCTGTGGTGCAGTTTCGGGGAATGACTCTTGCGCTGAAAGTGCTCCTGTGTTTGAGCAGCACGTCAGAGTGGTTGGGAGACATTGTCCAAGATGATATGTAGCTTGGACAGCATCCTTTTCTCTGACACCACCGACGAGAGTCCAGCTCCGCCCCCACAACGTTTCGGGCCTTGCGGATCAGTTTGCTGAGTCTGTTGGCGTCCGCTACCCTGAGCCTGCTGCCCCAGCATGCAACAGCAAACAGGACAGCACTGGCCACCACAGACTCATAAAACATCCTCAGCATCGTCCTGCAGATGTTGAAGGACCTCAGCCTCCTCAGAAAATAAAGACGGCTCTGACCCTTCATGTAGAGGGCCTCAGTGTTCTTGGCCCAGTCCAGTTTATTGTCGATGTACTCCCAGGTATTTGTAATCCTTCTCAAATGTCCACACTGACCACCTGGATGGAAACAGGGCTCAGACCATGCGACAAAGGCCCCCGCCACAGCTCTGTACTCAGTCTCATCACCCTTGATACATCTAACCACAGCAGAGTCATCAGAAAACTCCTGAAGATGGCAGGACTCTGTGTGATAGCTGAAGTCCATGGTGTAGATAGTAAAGAGGAAGGGAGAGACGACAGTCCCTTGCGGGGCACACATAGTGTTGCATGCGCACATACTTTGGTCTGCCAGAAAGGTAGTCAACAATCCAGGACACAAGGGGGGAATCCACCTGCATCACTGTCAGCTGATGGTGTTGAAAGCACTGAAGAAGTCAAAAAACATGACCCTCACAGTGCTCGCCGGCGTGTCCAGGTGGTCGTATATGTGGTTGAGCAGGAAGATGATGGCGTCCTCGACTCCCAGTCAGGGCTGGTAGGCGAACTGGAGGGGGTCCAGGAGAGGTCTGACCATGGGCCACAGCTAATCCAGAGCCAGTCTCTCCAGGGTCTTCATGATGTGCGAGGTCAGTGCCACAGGTCTGTAATCTTTGGAGTCACTGGGACGTAGCGTCTCTGGCGCAGGAACGAGGCAAGATGTCTTCCAAAGCACAGGGACCCTTTGGTGACTCAGGCTCGGGTTGAAAGACTCCACATAGCTGGGGGGCACAGGCTTCGTGAGTATTAGTCCATGGGGTTGGACAAAGCAATTAAATAATATACATTTATAATGAATCAAGTGATTATTGGGGTTGAAAGATGAGCCAGAGCTAGACTGCCAGTCAGTTCAGACCTGCTGCTGAGAGCTACATGTCGATTGTTCAAACAGTGTCCACAGAAAGAGGCATATAGAAGGCCTTAATTAAAACTGAATAAGGTCATTTGGGGTGGGTGTGTAGGGAAGGAGACATCATTCTGCCAGTACAGGAAACACTGTTAAGAATTAGAATTTAGCTGCAATGCAAGTCACTGTC
Organism: Micropterus salmoides; assembly: GCF_014851395.1. Taxonomy (NCBI): domain Eukaryota; kingdom Metazoa; phylum Chordata; class Actinopteri; order Centrarchiformes; family Centrarchidae; genus Micropterus; species Micropterus salmoides. Next base: position 2,266,690 of record NW_024040596.1, on the reverse strand, counting down.
CTGGCCATTGAGAGCACCTTGAGGTTCATTGATTTGCTCAAGGACACATGTACAGGAGGAGCCAGGGATTTAATGCTAATGCAGGGATTAATGGACGTCCCATTTTACCTCCATAGCCACAGCAGACTCCACATGAACTAATCATATCCAGACTATGCTGAATAATGAAAGAATTAAACTGTGAGGCTTTGGTAGACAGAAATCAGATATGTATAAAACCAAATATGTAGGTCTTGTAGGGCCCGAAATTTTCAGTAGTAAACCTGTAGAGCCAGTAGTAGATCATGTATTAATCAGACCAACATGCTTTACATTATTATTACTGGAAAATGTTAGTGGCCTGCATGTACAATATTGTGGTGAAACAATAATGATTACATTTTATTAAAGACATTTATCATGATGTGTCGGACAAATCACCACAGCCAGGTAAGGATGATAATCATATTTTTATCATTCACATATTTAGGAGAACGTATGAGAAATTTGACAAGTGTGGGAAAGAATCTCAATGTTGAAAAGAGGGCTATCAGTCTGATAGTGTGCATTGTGACAGTTTCTTTTGCTGGATATATTTGCTAAGCTAGGGGAACCAAAATCCACACTAACCTAGCTAACCTAACTCAGCCTAGCAGGCTATCTAATCACCTGCGACCTGCCAAGCGCTAAGTGCCTCAAGTTAAAACGTGATTCCATTAAGAACCAACGAAGGTCACCTAAACTTAATGAACCCAAACCATAATCTTCCCTTAAACCTAACCAAGTTGTGTTTTTGCCTAAACATATCCAAAGCTGTGTCACTTGATGAAACTGATTCATTTTCCAATGGGGATTTGTAACTGTTCTAAAAGACAGATAAATGACATTGCCCTGCTGACAGGGGTGAAAGGAAAATGCTTCTATGTGGCAAGAATCAGGCTGATGTTTTAAGAGAGTCTAACACAACTCGTCTACTTCCAAGGTGCATAGAGAAGAGAAAAGGTTAGAGGTCAAGGTCAAAACTCCAGCAACACTTGTAGTGTAAAGAATAACTTTATTTTGAGATCAATGCGTTTCAGCTTATGGCCTTCATCATGTCCAGGGGTAATGTGCTGCCATGGTTTTGTGCATGTAAGAACAATGGCGGCAGAGTACTGGACATACTTGAGCCTGTCCAAGAATCAGATTTATTGCCATGTACATTTTTACATATGAGGAATTTGTCTTGGTATATTGGTGCTTAACACTAGACATAAACATAAATACAGAAATATAAATATAGAAAAAGTAAAGAGTGTGTGCAAAATGTACAAGTATACAAAATAAAATAAATTCAGCAAGCCCAACTAGGATACTATTACAGTAATTCAGACAAGATGTGACAAATGCGACTGATGCATGTATGAGGTTATCTGCTATTGAAGAAAGTGATGATCAGAGTCTGGAGATCCTCAGCTGGAACATAGTGGATATCTTCTGCTGTACTCCGCTCTCTAAAGAATTCTTGATCTCAATTTGATTATCCAATTAAAAAAGGTGGTAATAACAATAATTTGGTAACAGACTGTAAGTGCTGCTCAAATGACTGGATGTAGTCAAAAGTAATGGCTAGCAGAGATTGGTAGAGTTGCCAAAAACTGCACTCAAGTAAAAGTATGGTTACTTTGCAAAATCAAGTACTCACGAATAAGTAAAAGTGGTCATTAAAATATTAAATATTAAAAACTAACCCTCCCAGCTCCTTCACAGCCTTATGCAGGTTTGAACCTGTCATGCTAACTTTGTGGAAGCCAGTCTCTTGACTGGTAGCACCATGTTTTGTACTTCCGAGGAACTGGTTCCCCTCTAGCAACAAAGACTGTCTTTTCTTGAAGAATTTCCCCATCGAGAGACTGCTTGATATTTGATCCATTTGATCAGCTCATCAAGGTAATTGAGGAGTCTCACTGTGCACGGTCCCATCTGAAGGATGCTTTTGATATTGTCCAAATTGACACTCTCACCATATGGTATCTTGCCGCTAACTATCCTGCCTGACCTATCTGAGGATGAATTCAAAGGCTGTCAAGAACAAGACTGGTAAATGGTACGCCCCATAGTAAACCAGGTTCTAGCTACTGCCATCCTGTTGTGTTGTCTTCCATTGCCATGTTGCCATGCCATGTTGCTGAAATATGTGCTGATGATGATCTTGACCCAATCCAGGATGTAGAACTACAGAACACAAAATCTAAAAAAAAAAAAAAGCCCGGCAGTCGGTGAGTGTCCCGTTTTTTTTCTTTTCCTCATTTCGCATTCTGTTTTTTCCCTGCGTCTGCTCTCCCTCTCTCCGCTCTGGAGCCCGGCTGATGATCCACACCTGTGTCTCATCAACCTCCACCTCTGCCTCAGCCTCATCTTCACCAGTATTTCAACCCCAGTCCTCCACTCCATCTCCGGTTGATCGTCATCGCTCCAGTCCTGGTGCCACCTCAACGTTCTAGCTCTCTGATACCTCGTTCTCCGACCTCTTGTCTCCTGAAACTAACCTTGTCTGTTTTTTTTCTGTTTTCCCCGTCAGGTCCAATCACCTCCGTCATCCGATCAGTCAGCTGGGCTCGCCTACCTGCCTTCTCGCCTCGCCTCCGCGGCGCTCCCCCGGCTTCCCTCCATGCTCCTCGCCTGTCCACCAGCCTCCACATACCTTCTCGCCTCGGCCTCCTGCTCTCCCTCAGTTGCCTCGCCAGAACCTCTCCAGCCCCGCCAGCTGCCCGTCCGCGCCCACATCTGCTGGCATCCAACTTCCCCCTCATTTCACCTCCCAGCCCCTCATCTACCCTTTTTCCCCTTAATAAACCTCTTTTGAAAACTGTCAAGCGTTGCGTTTGGGTCTGTTCTGTCCGAAACCACAACAGAACGATTGAGCCATCATGGACACAGCAGGCTCTCCCCCCTCCCCTCCAGCGCTCTGCTCCCTGAGCGAGGAGGTGCGGTGCCTCGGGCATGACTTCCTGACCCTGTTCCGCGCAACCGCTGTCCCCCTCTCGATCCCCGCCTCACTCCCTCTCCACTGACTTTGCCTCGTGCCCCATCCCCAGTCTCCCAGCCAGACATTCTCCGGCGTTTTGGGCAGGTGTGACGGCTTTCTGGTACAGTGTGCCCTGGTGTTTAAGAGGCAACCAGTAACCTTCCAGTCAGATGAGGCCAAGAGCGGTTATGTCGCTGGGCTGCTCTGTGACCGGGCCCTGGCCTGGTCAACGAGGGTCAGCCCCATGTCCTCTCCTCCTAGTCCTCCTGGTTCTCTGCGTTGTTGTGTTTTGTTTGATGGTGTTCTGTGTTCAGCCTGCTTGTTTCCTGCTGTGTTTAATTTAGCCTTTTTAACATGTGTTTTGTGTGTTCCCCCAGTAATCCTTCGGCCTGCCTGTCTCTCTGTTTTCTCCTGCTGTCTCTCTGCCTGCCTGTCTTGTCAGTCATGTTTCCCTGTTTTTTGGATTTCTGTTGGATTACCTCGTTTAATTTGGACTCTGTTTATTTTTGGTTTACATTGGACTCAGCCACTGTACGTGCAAGTGTACTCACTCTTGGTTTTGCCTTTAATAAATATCATTGAACTGTCAGCCTTGTGTCCTGCATTTGGGTCTAAAACCTTCAACCTCTACACACACGTGACAATCCTATGTGTAACTATTTTTTTAAACATATTAGCACTGACACAAAATACACTGCTCAGCTCTGGTCAGCTCAGTGTCAGCACGGTTCTCTGATGTATTGTTACTGACATCCCAACCAGAGCCTGCTGCACCAATACAGTGTCATCCCAGGCAGTTAAATATGTTTTGACAAAGCTTGACAAAGCGTCTGTATCTGACACCCAGGGATGAGAGAGCCTCAGGTAGTCATAAGCAGACGATTGAGAAAGGATGACAAAGCGGTTATTTGATGCAAAAAGTACCCTTCGGTGTCTGTAGGGGATGCACCAGGTGTGTATGTATGAGACGCCTCCAGGCACGTCTGTATAAGATGCTCTGGGGCGCTAGTAGTGCTTCCAGTGCAAACTAACTAGCTAGCTAGCGAAGGCATTTACAGCAACTAATCCTAACCTTGACCATCACATTAGTGTGTGCCTAAACCTAAGTCAGTGAATATATACATGTCGGTTAACCCTACAACTGCAGGTTGTGTGTTGCAACACACCAGCAAACTGCGTCAGTATTTGATGCACTGAGATAAGAATGGGTTGGATGAGAACAGGCTAGCTGCATTGTACACTAAATTTTCATCTGTAAATTTTAGCTGCTAGCACTATTTAAAGGCCATACTATTATTCTGCGCTGAACAGAGTCATGTGGATGCGTGACTGCTGTCAGGTGAAGCCCTAGCAGACTTGGGACCAGCATGAATGCATAAAATAATAAATAAATAAGTAACATGATGAATGTATCCACGTGTAAGGGTTTAAAAGTAATAATTTTTCTCACTCTACTCAAGTAAGAATAAAAGTATGATGAATTAAAACTACTCTGACAAGTACAATTTATTTACTAACAAACTTACATGAGTTCATACTAAATGTAAATAGTCACTGCCCACCTCTGATGGCTAGTGACAAAAGAAATGGTGACAAAAGCTGGAAAGGCAGAAATTGTGGCTGGCTTAAAGGAGTTTCTGGCTTGCTTGAAAGAGTTTTTCACTTACGGTTAGGTGGAAAATGCACCCCCCGCCCCCCCCCTACTCCTCCACATTTCTAATTATCCCCAAAGTTTTATGACGCTGTTCATGTATTAATAGTTCTTGGTGAGGAGTTTAATGAGGTCCATGAAGGGTGACACAGTCTGATAAAAATCATTGCACAGCCTCGAATAGTTCATTATCTGAGTTCTGGAGATAAATGCACACCAAGTGCATTTCAATGTCAGGTAACTGTAGATTAGATTATTTGTTGCAGTCTTCTGAGTGAGACCTACTTTCACAATTTTTGCTCTTGTTTGCCTCTTGTGTCATCTACTGTGTTTGTTTAATTAGGTTTTTACAAATCTTAATGGACGCTGCATTAAATGTAACATATATAACTCTTGGTGGGTATGTGGAAGTGCAAAAATACAGATATCTTTATTTTGTTATCATGTTTGGAGTATATATTCTGATCATCTGCTGTAATTCCACTATTGTGTGCCTCATCGTGATTCACCAAAACCTCCATCAGCCTATGTACATTTTCATTGCAGCTCTGTTACTCAACTCTGTTCTTTTCAGCACTGCCATCTACCCAAAGCTTTTGATTGACTTTTTATCAGAAAAACAGATCATATCATATTCAGCCTGTCTGTTTCAGGTTTTTATGTTTTACTTTTTAACTTGTTCAGAATTCTTACTGTTGGCAGCCATGGCCTATGACCGGTATGTGTCTATATGTAAACCTCTGCAATATCCAACTATCATGACAAAAACAACTGTCAGTCTTTTGCTGGTTTTAGCCTGGATTCTGCCTGCTTCTCACATTGCAGTGCCAGTTGTACTAAACATTAAAAACAAACTCTGTAGCTTTACTTTAAAAGGTATATATTGTAACAATTCACTTTACCATCTTTACTGTGTAAATTCATTAGCATTATCTATATATGGTGTAGTTGTTCTATTGAATGTTGCACTTTTTCCAATGGTCTTCATCCTTTTTACTTACACAAAGATACTTATAATTTCCTATCGGAGTTGTAGAGAAGTCAGAAAGAAAGCTGCACAGACCTGTTTACCCCACCTGTTGGTTTTAATGAACTATTCTTTTTTGCTGACATATGATGTCACTATAATTCGAGTCGAATCTGATATTCCAACTGTACGTTTTGTAATGACTTTGCAAATGGTAATATTCAATCATATCTTTAATCCGCTCATGTATGGACTAAAAATGAAGGAAATTTCTAAACACCTCAAAAGGTTGTTCAGTCAGATCAAAGTGAACTGATGCACTGACACTGATTTACAGTCCTTTCTACCCATGAATCTATAATAAATGAAGAGATGTGAGGTGATATGTGATTCCTCTAAGGTATATATTGTAGGGATTTATGTCTATGCTTAAAGCCCAATATAGAGGAGGGCCAGCTTTTACAGTGTAATTACAGATACATTTGCTGCAGTTTTTTAAAATTTCCAACACATTTTATTCTGCTTAGTAATCACACTTACTAAACCCTGCTACCAGTAACATTCATATTTGTGCTGTTGTAAATGGCTTGTTGATTTTGCCGGCTTAATTTAAAATGAGGTGTTACAGTGGGGAGTTCAGATGGTACCAAAATTGAGCTTAATCCAGTCTACACATTATTCAGCGCACAGCTAATTTTATATTCGATGGATAGAAAACAAATCATATTGCAAGTTCATTGTTAAATTAAAATGTCTTTAAAATAACTGTTACCTAATTAAAAGTATGTTTGCCATTGCATATTTGTCTCTGTTTATATTAGATGAACTTGTCCGTTCTCAGGCAGAACCTGTGTGTGAGTTGCTTTTTACATCCAAATCAAATCAAGCATCTCTGACAGTTGTGATTATGTTGGTCAGAGAATTAAAGAAAGAGGCCGATGTGGAATGGCCCAGTGGCCTTTGGGTTTCAATAAAGGCACAATGCCTCAAAAATGCGAAAGAAAAAGAAAAAGAAAGGCAGCAATTTAATTAACAACTGATACTTGGAAAAAAATAAAAAAAAAATAAAATCCACATTAAATAGAGACAATCACAGCTACATTGAGCAAGCACAAGCTTCCAATTCCTCCAGCCCTTATACAGCTAGAGCAAACACAGATTTACAACTCTAAAAGCAAAACTACCTTATATGTACTTGTAACATCATGAGAGCTGTTATGATACTCTGTAATCTTTTACTTAGTAGAAGTGCATCTCAACTGAAATGCACCAGTGTCCTTGGAACAACTCATTTCTATATATGTGTGAGATTAGCTTTGCTGCATAGTGCATAAGGACGATTCTATTCTCATAATGAATGAGTTGCTGTTACTTCCACACTTAGACGGCAGGCTGAGAAAGAGTTTTGCTTAAGGTTACTGATGTTCCTCCCTTTTACTCCCTATCTATGTTGTAGCAATAAATATTCTGTGTTCTGTTTCCTGTAAGACTCACTGAATACACTTTGGTGTACAGTGCTCTGTCCTTTCAGCTGAAATAACTTACTCTGTTACTCTTAATAAAAAGCACAAAGACAACTGTTTGTTGGAAGATTATTTGTTAACTTCTTCACAGCGAAATATTTTAGCTGACGCTTTTATCCGAAGCGACTTACAATTGCTATACATGTCAGAGGTCGCACGCCTCTGGAGCAATGAGGGGTTAAGTGTCTTGCTCAGGGACACAATGGTGAATGGGTCACAGCGGGAATCGAACCCACGTCTCCCACACCAAAGGCAAGCATCTTATCTATGCACCATCATAACAAAATGGAGACAATTACACCAATCAAGAATGAATAAAACCAAAAATAAGTAATGCAAATGAAATATACTTTAAATACAAATCACATTTCTTTGCATTTCACATTGTAGCTCTTTGCCATATTTTGAAATTTTAGTAATTCTAGGTTTCTAGTATTGCTGGATGGGTTGTGAGCCATATTTCTTTGTGCTTTAATTAAAATGTATCCCTTATGAACCCATCCAATCAACATGATTTTGCAGCTGAAACACTTAAAGTGAATCAATGTAGGATGTATACAGCATGTCTAAATATGTTTTTATTGCATGTCAGTGACTTTATTAAAATTTACTACAAGTTTTTAAAAAACCTGAGAGTCCTGCAAATCACTCAGGCACAAGATTTAAGACCACGTCCTTCACTCTGTTCAGTCTCACTCCCATTATCTCTTAACTCAATTACACACTCATTTCTCACTGTGTAGATATTTAATTAAAAGCAGTGGTAAAAAGAAAAGTCTTCAGTCTTAATTTAAAAGAACTGACAGTTTCAGCAGACCTGCAGTTATCTGGGAGTTTGTTCCAAATATATGGAGCATAAAAACTGAACGCTGCTTCTCCTTGTTTAGTTTTGACTCTGGGGACAGAAAGCAAACCTGCCCCAGACGACCTGAGAGGTCTGGATGGTTCGTAACGAAGCAGAAGATCAGAAATGTATTTTGGCCCTAAACCATTTAGTGCTTTATAAACTAACAGCAGGATTTTGAAGTCAATTCTCTGACAGACAGGAAGCCAATGTAAAGACCTCAGAACTGGAGTGATGTGATCCACCTTTTTGGTCTTAGTGAGGACTCGAGCAGCAGCGTTCTGAATCAGCTGCAGCTGTCTGATGGATTTCTTAGGGAGCCCTGTAAGGACACTGTTACAGTAGTCCAGTCGACTGAAGATAAATGCATGGATAAGTTTTTCCAGGTCTTGCTGATACATAATAAGGACCCAGTTGCACCTGCACCAAAGTGTTCACTGTTGATTTACATGGTCCATGCTGGTGAAATATTCACCGTCTGAGTCTTATAACGTAATGGATGATCATTTCTCTGCAAAATACTTCAATGGGTCTGCAAATATTTTGACATATAAGTCCTTTAATCCTTGATATATTATTCAGGTGATAGTAGGCTGACTTTGTAATTGTGTTAATATGGCTCCACAAATTCAGGTCTGAGTCCACGACTACACCAAGACTTCTGGCTTGATTTGTGGTTCTTAACATTACAGATTGAAGTTTCTCCCTGGCTCCAAAAACAATGACTTCAGTTTTATCTTTGTTCAATTGAAGAAAATTCTGGCACATCCAGCCGTTGACCTGCTCAATACAGTAAATGTAAATCTGTGTGTCATCTGCATAATTATGGTAACATATTTTGTTGTTTTTCATAATCTGAGCCAGTGGAAGCATGTAAATGTTAAACAAAAGAGGTCCCAGAATGGAGCCTTGGGGAACTCCACATGTCATTTTTGTCAGCTCAGATGTGTGATTACCTATAGACACAAAGTAGTCCCTGTCCTTTAAGTAGGATTCAAACCATTTTAGTACTGTGCCAGAAAGTCCAACCCAGTTTTAGCTAATTACTATTTAACTTAAAGTACAGCTGAGGCCAATGGCAATAGATTTACAAATTGTTCATCCAGCACAAAAGATAGGACATGCTGAGATGTTGGCATGATGATGGTGGTGGATTTGCCTTGGGCCAGACCTTTGAATCTGCCCACACCACCAAGTTGACAGTGGTTTCTCAGCTGAAATAGCGAGCGATCCAAAGAGCGTCACATGAAGTCTGGTGATTAGCCACACACTAGCTCCACAATCTGGACTAACGCCATTGTCACGCTGCTATCAAGCTGACCTCTAAAGACAATACGCGCTGCTATCAAGCCTGTTCCAAATGGAATAAAACTAAATACTATTAAAACCTGGCAAAACTAGTATATCGCCATGGCTACGCATCAGTGTCAATTTAAAATTACGCTAGATTCAGGCAGATGTATTGGTCTCTAGTGATTGGTTAGGGAAAATCAAATCTCCTCCCCTCTAAATTTCATGGCAACCCACTGAATAGTTGTTGAGATATTTCAACAAAAAATTATAATGTAACCCTCATGGTGGCAATAGAGTAACAGTCAGAAGATCATCAAGTCACTAGTATTCATTCTCTCTCCTGAGTGAACAATGTCCATAAAGTTGGTTTCCTGTTCATGGAAGGTGCACAGTAAAATGTACTAGTACACATTCTGGCCTGTATTGCAACAGATCATTTAGGGTCATGAGATATCCTATAATCCCTGGCATGTCAAAGGGCATTTTTCCAGCTCTGAGTCCCCAAAAACATAAAACACCATAAGCCCATATAGTGCTCCTGCCTCCAGGCCTCCAGAGCTTGACAAAGTTGTTTATATGTTAGTAGTTCTTGGTGGAGAGTTTAATGAGATCCATTGAGGGTAGAAAAATCTGATAAAAACAAGCCATGGAGCCAGTTCACTTTCTGATTCTGAAGTTCAGCACACACTAAGTGCAGGTAACTGTTAATCAAATAATCTATAACAGGTTATATGTAATGATCAGGTTAGACTTTTGTTTAAATGTATGTTTATTAATGCTTGTTAATGTAAATATCTGTTTTATACACTTACATTTACATTTTTATAATCGGAATGGATGATTTAAATGCAACATTATAACCCTTGATGGGCATGTGGAGGTGCACAAATACAGATTTCTTTATTTTGTCATTATGTTCATAGTATATATTCTTATACTCTGCTGCAATTTAACCATTGTGTGCCTCATCGTGATTCACCAAAACCTCCACGAGCCGATGTACATTTTCATTGCAGCTCTGTTACTCAACTCTGTTCTTTACAGCACTAATATCTACCCAAAGCTTTTGATTGACTTTTTATCAGAAAAACAGGTCATATCATATTCAGACTGTCTGTTTCAGTGTTTTCTGTATTACTCTTTAAACGGTTCAGAATTCTTACTGTTGGCAGCCATGGCCTATGACCGGTATGTGTCTATATGTAAACCTCTGCAATATCCAACTATCATGACAAAAACAACTGTCAGTCTTTTGCTGGTTTTAGCCTGGATTCTGCCTGCTTCTCACGTTGCAGTGCCAGTTGTACTAAACATTAAAAACAAACTCTGTAGCTTTACTTTAAAAGGTATATATTGTAACAATTCAGTTAACCATCTTTACTGTGTCAATTCAAGAGCATTATCTATATATGGTGTAGTTGTTCTATTGAATGTTACACTTTTTCCAATGGTCTTCATCCTTTTTACTTACACAAAGATACTTATAATTACCTATCGGAGTTGTAGAGAAGTCAGAAAGAAAGCTGCACAGACCTGTTTACCCCACCTGTTGGTTTTAATGAACTATTCTTTTTTGCTGACATATGATATTGTTATAATTAGAGTCGAATCTGATTTTCCAACTGTACGTTTTGTAATGACTTTGCAAATGATAATGTATCACCCTCTCTTTAATCCGCTCATGTATGGACTAAAAATGAAGGAAATTTCTAAACACCTCAAAAGGTTGTTCAGTCAGATCAAAGTGAACTGATGCAATAAAACTGATTTAAAGTCCTATTTACTGTATAATTAATGAAGAGATGTGAGGTGATGTCTGATTCGTCTAAGGGATATATTGCAGGGATTTATTTATGCCTAAAGCCCAATAAAGAGGAGGGCCAGCTTAAACAATGTAATTACTCGTACATTTGCTGCAGTTTTTCCAAAATATCCAACACATTTTATTCTGTTTAATAATCACACTTTTAATTTTTCTTTACTAAAAAGCAAACATTCAAAACAACATGCATATTAGTGCCATTGTCCCTATGTTGACTAAGTAAATTTAGTTTTCTTTTTTCTTTGGTGGTGTTACAGCTTCTGGTGCTTCAGTTCAAAGTGGGGAGTTAGAATGGTAAAGAAATTGGGCTTATGTCTGCCTACATTTTATTAAAAGCACAGCTCTTTATTAAATCCTAAATGAATAGTAAATAAATCATATTGTAAATACTGAGTTCACTTTTAAATGTCTGTAAAATAACTGTTACCTAATTAAATCAAGTATGTTTTCTATTGTAGATTTTTCTCAGGTTTTATTAGATTTCTACGGTATCCATGTTCTGGCAGACCTTGTGTTTTTTCATCCAAAATCAATGAAGCTGCTCTGGCAAATGTGATTATGCTGGTCAGAGAATTAAAGAAAGTGGCCTTAGGCTTTAGGGCACCAACCATGAACTGCGATTTATTACTCTCAATTAAAGGCATAAAAAAGAAATGTAGCAATATATTTTACAATTGATGCTTTGTAATTTATTTTGTTCACATTAAACGAGACAAAATCACAATGTAAAAGCATCCTCAAACAGCTACAGCAAACACATCTTTACAACCATCAAAACACAAAAAGTACAACACACAACAAAATGGAGGGATTTAAAAAATGACACCAATAAAGACCAAAAGAAACCAAAAATTAGAAATGCAGACCAAATTTACTTTTAATACAAATCAATTTTCTTTGTATTTTAGATTCATTTTTTGAAATTATAGTAATTTTGGTTTGCTGGACTGTTTGTGAGCCAAATTTCTTTACGTTTTATTTTGCATGCAAAATTAATGAACCCACAGAGTGAACTTGATTGTGCAAGTGAATGAATGTAGGATGTATACAGCACATCTTAACATGTATTGCACGCTGAAAAATAGTAACTGACTGCTGCTGAGCCAGAAGGAATATGTAAGCGTCTACAGCCAGGGGTGGAAATCAACTTTTTTGGACTGGTAGATGAAAATAATAACATGCCTTTTTATGTAATGTAAACATTTGTTTCAGTACTTTTAATTGAGATAATGAGGTATTATCTCAATTACAAACTTAATGAAGCTGCCAGATCAAAATTTGAAGCAAAATTTATTTATTAAGACATAACAGTAAATTGTTTTATAAACTTACTAGATGCTTCTTAATCATTCAACTTAATTCTCATCACTGGTCACTCCTAATCGTGCTTTATCATTCAACTTAAACCTCCTCATTAATGATTTTTTTATGCCCCTCCATTAAACTTTCATATAAAGTATATCACTACTATAGGCTTAATATTAATTCTAGGTCGTTTTGATGTATTAAATCTTTATGCAAGAAAAACAGTCTACATTGATCTGGAATTTATCAATGCTAAACAAAAAAATCCTAACCATTCATGCACAAAAATAACTAAGTTGTAGTTTTTGGTCTCACATTGTAAATCATTTTTTGGTTCGCACGGATCTACTTTCGGGGCAACTGCATGTGAAATACTCTGTTTAGCAAAAACTTCATCTGTCACGCTGCTTTTCTTCTTGTTCTTGCTTTATTTGCGGTGCCGTTGACTTCCCTTTTCTTCTCTTCACTGTTACCAAGCTAGGGGCGGATTGGCCACCTGGCATACGCCAGATGGGCCGGACTATTTGATTCGGGGTGGGCCGGTCATGTTGATGTTAATATCAGTGTTTCCCACACATCAGCTTTACTTGTGCGGCCGTTGAGGTACGTTAAGGGCCGGCCAAAATATTTGCAGACCCATTGAAGTATTTTGCAGAGAAACATTAAGAGAAATGATCATCCATTACGTTATAAGACTCAGACGGTGAATATTTCACCAGCATGGACCATGTAAATCAACAGTGAACACTTTGGTGCAGGTGCAACTGGGTACAATGTTGGTTTCGGTTTTCGATTGGCTTCCTCATTAACAAGCCTCCTCCGCACACCCACGGCCAGAGCAGAATTAAGTAGGCTAGTGAGTGATTTATTCATGTGTATTCCAATGTTGAGAGCAGTGTGTGAGAAAACATTTTTGCAATTTAAATATAGAAGAAACAAATGTGCATTGTCCAAGAAAATTACTTAAGCAACAAAAAAAAAGTTACTGATTTTAATACATTATATTCCGGTTTTATTGTTATATTTTGAATTGTCACCTGCTGAATCTTGTGCTGCCATTCATATAAATAAAGACATTTACTCCATAAATTGGTGCAGAAAATGTCTCCAGAATGCAGGTAATTAAGTGTTTAATGCTCAAAATCTCCAGGGGGAGGACCCAGAGACCCCCCACTCACACATTTTATCATTGAATACTCAAAATAGTGTTAAAATATCTTCTCGTCTTGTTCTCGTGACCAAAGTCTTTCATCACACGCAGAGTAGGCCTACTGCTTATATCATTTCACCATTGTAAACAAATATAGCCTAAGAAGTGAATGTGTGTTCGTGGGGATATGTGGTAAGGTGGGCTGGTACATGCTGCCACCGGCTTTATCGGAGTGGAACGTAGCAAACAGCAGGTATAAATAAATGGGAGATTTATGTGGAAATATTTTAATGGGAAGATACCGGGAGAGAGATACATGATTTTTGTATCCCTTGGTACAGCAGGGACCTGTTTAAGTGCGACACACAACAAAAAACAACTCTGATCTGCTCAAAAAGCTATTATATGGCGATTGTACCGAATACATTTACCCGCCAATGTGGTGGGTAGCCTTCTAACATTTAGCCGCCAAACGGAAAATCTACCTGCATTTGGCGCTTGGTGGATATTAATTACATAAGATTAACGTTGGTCCCTTGTGATTTGTTAGGGGAAACCTTTGCCCACAAAAATTGGTGGAGTGGAGGCAATGTCAGACTGAATGAGTTGACAATTCTATCTGATATCAGGAAAGGGCTAAATAAAAGCCTGGGATCCAATTTGCAATTCATCCTCTTGGGAAAATTCAAATGTAAAAATCAATAATGTAAACATCAATGGGGGGTCAGTAGGGGTGTACAGAGGATCACAAAGTCCGTAGGGTTCATCCTCCAGCCTGAGCGAGCAATGTCCAGAATGTTGGTGTCCTGTTCATCAAAATTTATACCAAAAAAATATACTGGTATAAATTTTGGCCTCCATGGCAAGAGATACAGTAATTTGGGCACCTTGTAGTTCATGATCCCCAGAAACATCAAATTCCAACATTGCCCTAGCAGGCGCTCCTGCCTACAGGCCTCCAGAGCTTGATGAAGTTGGTTACATGTTTGTTCTTGGTAGAGAGTTTAATGAGATCCGTGGAGGGTGAAGAAATCTGATAAAAACAATCCAGAGCAGAACAGTTTACTTTCTGAATTCTGAAGGACACACACAGTGCAGGTAACAATCTATAACAGATTGTCTGTCATGATCGGGTTGGACTCTTGTTTGTTTGTATTCATTAATGCCTGTTCCTGTAATTAGTCTGTTATATACATTTACATTAGCTTTTTGAGAATCTGAATGGATGAAGAATTAAATGAAACATTTATAACCCTTGATGGGCATGTGGATGTTCACAAATACAGATTTCTTTATTTTGTCATTATGTTCATAGTATATATTCTTATACTCTGCTGCAATTTAACCATTGTGTGCCTCATCGTGATTCACCAAAACCTCCACGAGCCGATGTACATTTTCATTGCAGCTTTGTTACTGAACTCTCTTCTTTTCAGCACTGCTATCTACCCAAAGCTTTTGATTGACTTTTTATCTGAAAAACAGGTCATATCATATTCAGCCTGTCTGTTTCAGTGTTTTCTGTATTACTCGTTAAATTGTACAGAATTCTTACTGTTGGCAGCCATGGCCTATGACCGGTATGTGTCTATATGTAAACCTCTGCAATATCGACTATCATGACAAATACAACTGTCAGAATATTCCTCATTTTTGCCTGGCTTCTGCCTGCCTGTCAGATTGCAGTGCCAGTAGCCCTTAGTGCAAATGCTAAACTCTGTAGCTTTACTTTGAAAGGAATCTTTTGCAACAATACAGCCTACAAACTCCACTGTGTGAGTTCAGTTGCACTATCTGTGTATGGTGTGATTGTTTTGTTAAATGATACACTTTTCCCTGTGCTTTTCATACTTTTTACATACACAAGGATATTTATAATAACCTACCAAAGTTGTAGAGAGGTCAGGATAAAAGCTGCACAGACCTGCTTACCCCACCTGTTGGTTCTGATCAACTTTTCTTGTTTGTTTACATATGATGTCATTATCGTAAAACTGGAATCTGATTTTCCTAAAACTGCACGTTTTGTATTGACTTTACAAGTGATTTTGTATCATCCTCTATTTAATCCAATCATTTATGGATTTAAAATGAAAGAGATTTCTAAACAAATCCAGAGGTTGTTCTGTCAACACAAAGTGAACTAATATATTGACAAAAATAACTAAAGTTAACTAGTCGGGAGTAAAGTTTCTCCAGTCTTAATAATGTAGATGTGTGATTTCTGAGATTCTTGGGAGGTGGTTAATTTAAGGAATTGTATCTGTAACACTAATGCACAGTAAAGATCATCAGCTTCAACAATGTAATGACTAATGACCAAAGCAATTAGCTAGTTTTTCAAAAACACTGAACTCCACCAATACTTAATAAAGAACTTAATTGTGAGACCAACACTTCTCTGTTTGTGGCCAACAAGGTTGTTTTCTATTGTCACTCTGAGTATTGTTTTTTTAACAGAACACTGTTTCCACTATTGTTTTTGATTATGTGATCAAAATCATGAGTGTTTGCTATCCTGGCTCTACAATGGTGAAACAGCTCCCCACTGACAGGAAAGCAAAAGCTGTGCACATCCGCGGTCGCAGACTGAAAACTCATCTTTTCAGGCTGCACTTTGTTCCCATAAAAAACAAACAAAATCATTCTCTTTTGTTGTTCCTAGCAGTTTTACATGTTTGATGAAGATGATGTACTTGAATGAAGAATCATGCAAGTTCGTTGAGAAATTTTGCAATGTAAAAAGTTGCTTGGTAGAAGTGAAAAGGGAGGGGGGTTCAAGGAGGGTAGAGAACCGTTTTTTTCTGTACTGACTGAAATTTGCTTGGTGGGAAGAGGTGTAGGGAGAGAGTGAGCGAGCAAAAGGACATAGTAGAGGTAATAAGTTGGATGTTAACATCTCTGTCTGTATGTTGAACTCACTACAAAGTACTTACAGGGATGTTCGATAGGAAGATGTGTAATTCCTGCAAGAATTCCCAGAGAACTCAAACCATGTATACTGAATAAGGGTGTGACGAGACACTTAGCTCACGGGATGAGACCACAAGATTAAGTTCACAAAGATCGAAACGATTCGCGATTTAACACTATTTTTAAGAAATCTTCAATACGGAATTATATGGAAATGATATGAAAATTATGAGCATTAATAAGTGAATTCCTGCATTCTGGTGATTTATTCTGCACCATTCTGAGGGAAATGTTTTTATTTATGAAGGGGAAAGACAAAATTCAGGTGGCAGGAAACAATTAAAAATACTGTTTAACAGGATAAAATGCATTGCAGCTCTCTGGTATTCTGTGTTGCTTTCAAATTAGTTTTCTCCTGTACATCTACTTTTCTAATTTAATATCATCCCATATCATGACATGTCAGGAAAAAGGTGCAATATCACGAAATAACAGGAGACCACCAGCTGAACAACAGCAAGAAACAGCACAGAAAAGATAACAATTGTGTAACAAAATGTGTATGTATATGGGGGGGCGGGGGGTCATCCAGAGCAAGATTTGGGATCCAGGCTTATGACCCGTCTTTTTCCCCATAAGGAGACACAATCCTCCCTTGGGCACATACACTCAGCTAAAGGATTATTAGGAACACCATACTAATACTGTGTTTGACCCCCTTTCGCCTTCAGAACTGCCTTAATTCTACGTGGCATTGATTCAACAAGGTGCTGAAAGCATTCTTTAGAAATGTTGGCCCATATTGATGGATAGCATCTTGCAGTTGATGGAGATTTGTGGGACGCACATCCTGGGCACGAAGCTCCCGTTCCACCACATCCCAAAGATGCTCCATTGGGTTGAGATCTGGTGACTGTGGGGGCCATTTTAGTACAGTGAACTCATTGTCATGTTCAAGAAACCAGTTTGAAATGATTCGAGCTTTGTGACATGGTGCATTATCCTGCTGGAAGTAGCCATCAGAGGATGGGTACATGGTGGCCATAAAGTGATGGACGTGGTCAAACAATGCTCAGGTAGGCCGTGGCATTTAAACACTAAGGGGCCTAAAGTGTGCCAAGAAAACATCCCCCACACCATTACACCACCACCAGCAGCCTGCACAGTGGTAACAAGGCATGATGGATCCATGTTCTCATTCTGTTTACGCCAAATTCTGACTCTACCATCTGAATGTCTCAACAGAAATCGAGACTCATCAGACCAGGCAACATTTTTCCAGTCTTCAACTGTCCAATTTTGGTGAGCTCTTGCAAATTGTAGCCTCTTTTTCCTATTTGTAGTGGAGATGAGTGGTACCCGGTGGGGTCTTCTGCTGTTGTAGCCCATCTGTCTCAAGGTTGTGCGTGTTGTGGCTTCACAAATGCTTTGCCGCATACCTCGGTTGTAACGAGTGGTTATTTCAGTCAAAGTTGCTCTTCTATCAGCTTGAATCAGTCGGGCCATTCTCCTCTGACCTCTAGCATCAACGAGGCATTTTCTCCCATAGGACTGCCGCATACTGGATGTTTTTCCCTTTTCACACCATTCTTTGTAAACCCTAGAAATGGTTGTGCGTGAAAATCCCAGTAACTGAGCAGATTGTGAAATACTCAGACCGGCCCGTCTGGCACCAACAACCATGCCACGCTCAAAATTGCTTAAATCACCTTTCTTTCCCATTCTGACATTCAGTTTGGAGTTCAGGAGATTGTCTTGACCAGGACCACACCCCTAAATGCATTGAAGCAACTGCCATGTGATTGGTTGATTAGATAATTGCATTAATGAGAAATTGAAAAGGTGTTCCTAATAATCCTTTTAGGTGAGTGTATGTCCTCACCCTCCTGCAGCCAGAGGTGAGCAGCGCCAGGGAGAGTGAATTGTCTCAGCTGTTGTTCATTGACTAACTATGCTTTCCCTATAAATGCAGTTTACGCCAATAGCCTGACACACCCATACTGACAGGAGAACAGCCATGCTGGCTGTAGGTCTGTACCTTTGGACATTATGGTAAATGGACTGCACTTGTATAGCGCTTTTATAGACACATTCACACACTGATGGCTGAGGCTACCATGCAAGGTGCCAACTGCACATCAGAATGAAACTAACAAACATTCACAAACACTCACACAGCAATTGGAGTTAGTACTTGTGAAATTCAGAGAGCCAAACAATACGAGGCCACTTAGACCAAAATGGCATTTGAGCTCTATGCTGCCACACTCAGGATAAGTTAAAACAAAAATAATTATCCTATTTGAGCTGAGATGTTTGACTTTTAATTTGATACCTGAATTTCCACCTCTTGTCAACCAGGTATGTATGAGGCAACATGGGAAAGGACCCAAATTCAAACAGCCAGGCACGTTCAGTGTTTGAACGGTGAGTGATGATTCATCACAGGCATTAAGTCCAAACGGAAGTAGCTGAGAATCCACAGGTAAACAGGAATGGGGCAGGTAAAAGGTGCAGGCAGGTTTGGGTTGAGGTTCAGGAAAGCAAACGCACAAAGCAAGATTTATGATGTGGCCTGGATGACAAGAGCTGCTGGAGATGGGCTAGTATAAAAGCGGTGGTGATGGTGCAGTGGATAAGACCCCTAGATGCTCCAGAGGCATGCAACAACACCCTTAGGACTCTGGGGAGAGGGCAGGCTGCAGGGTGTTTCTTCCTCCCCTACTGACCGCCCCTCAATTTTAATTACATATTAGACACAGAGGGCTTGGGGGTGGGAGGGCACGATGGGATGGTGACGGCCTTGCCTGATCTGGGTGGGCTGGGGGACTCGGGCTTGTGGCCCAGGTGAGGAGAGGAGACAACACCTGCCCAGAAATGAGAAAAAGCCACAAGCCTGAGTCCCCCAGCCCACCCCAGATCAGGCAAGGCCGTCACCATCCCCACAGCACCCCTGACGCCCAGGGCTCCAGGGGCAGGACATGAGGCCAATGAGAATCTCCCCAACTCCTTCAACCCCTCTGCCTGCCTCTGTAAATGTATTGTTTTGTGTTGGATGCATGTCACGGATTGTGAAGTGTTGTATGGTGGAGTAAAGATAAGGTGTGTGGTAACTAAGGTGCAAATAAAATAGGAGGGTAGTTGTGACACAGGCACCCCACAACTGTCAGGTAGTGGAGGCTCCCATCGTGCCCCTCCCACCCCCCAAGCCCTCTGTGTCTAATATGTAATTAAAATTGAGGGGCGGTCAGTGGGGGAGGAAGAAACGCCCTGCAGCCTGCCCTCCCCCCAGAGTCCTAAGGGTGTATGTTGTGAGACATGACCAAAGGGGGAAAGGCGAAGGAGGTCATAGGGAGGCTAGAATGGTCCTCCTCACTGGGACCAGATTCCTGACTGGCCCCATCATTCATTCAATCCCGTCCCCCACTCCCCTAAGCAGGAGGACGCCAGGTCCCTCCAGCCCAGGGCTTATAGCAAGAGCCCCTCTAGCACCCCAGAGTCAGCGACAACCCCGCCCAGCCCAAGGACGGGTCCAGGGGGGCCCAGCCCCCACAGCGCGCAGACCCATCCCAGACCCAGAGGCTCCAAAGCCCCGAGCCCCAGACCCCCACACACCCCCGAGGCAGGTCACAGAGAGGCAGCCAAGCACCGAGCACCACCACATCCGCATAGCACGCGAGTCAAAATCACCACCCGTGTACCGATACCAACAACCACGAGACACCCAAGCAGAGTGGCAACCCACCCCGCAGCAGCGGCACGCCGAATACAGGTCAAACACCGCCCCCCGGCAAGCCCGCGCCCTAGGCAGCCCGAGCACCGCACCACCGCCAACACCACGCCATCAACCAACATTAAAAAAAAACGAGTCCCCCACACCCACCCCCATTAAGTGATAAAGTTGATCAAGGGGAACCGGAGAGATTGGAATTGTGTCAATTTGTTTTTTTTATAGCAGACATTTTCTCCATGCTAATGTGATCTATAAGGTGATTCCGATATTGGGTGATACTTATATTCTTTTTGGCCTTCCAGTTCATGAGGATAGTTTTCTTGGCGGATGCATAAGGCAGTGAGAAGCACGTATGATGTGTCAACCTCTATACTAATGTCACTTAGGTCCCCCAGCACGCAGAGTGATGGGGAAACTGGGACAGGGTAACTTAGCCATATCGATAGGTCTTCACATATCTTCTGCCAGAACTTTTGAACAGGTGTACATTGCCACATAGCATGCGTGTAACTACCTGAGCATTTCTGGCAGATGTTTGACTGCATAAGACCCATTCTGAACATCCTTTGTCCAGTATAGTGTGTTCTATGGAGAGTTTTATACTGTATAAGTTGTAGATTGGGATTTGTAGTCATTCTAAAGGTATTTAAACATATCTGCATCCAAAAGTTTTGGTCTGGACTAATGGATAGATCTGTCTCCCACTTGGGAGAGAGATTGAACTATCTGTTTTTAACAGTAACATGTATACTTTTGATAACAGTTTTGGAGGCGAGAGTTTAAGAAAGTCTGTTATCATTGGAGGTAAATCTAAGTCCATTATTTTATCATTAAATCTAGCCTGAATTATGGATTTAAACTGCTGAAATTCCAGAAATCTATTATGGCTAATTCCATATTATGCCACTGGATCCTGGAATGGAATAAAGTTACTACCTTGCATTACATGCTCTAGATGTCTTATCCCTTTGTCATACCACTGTGGGGAATTTAGTGTTTTCTTATTTTGCAGGATGTCAGGATTATTCCCGATTGGGGTAAATCTGCATGGGATAAGTGAAGACCCAGATATTTTGAGAAGTTGCCACCAAGCTGCCAAGGAAGTGCTTATGTTAATGCTTTTAAAGCAGGTATTACATTTGATGCTGGAACTGATGAATGGCATATCGGAAATTTTTATTTCCTTGCAGAATGTTAGTTCTATGTCCATCCATGAGTGGTCCAGGGGGCTCTGATTGATTGATATTGTAGTCTATTGGACAGGAAGTAATGATAAAAATTTGGCAGTTCTAAACCACCACAGTCTTTTGGTTTTTTCATAGTTTTAAACTGATTCGTGGGGGTTGAGTGCAGTGATTTAAACCAGACAGCAGAGGGTTTGGTGGGTAACATTGAAAACAGGTAATTGATATTAGGTAGGACCATCATTTTTATGGTGGAGACTCTTCCCATGAGTGATATAGGTAATGATGTCCACCGTACAAGGTCATTCTCTATTGATTTAAGTAAAGGCGTGTAGTTTAGCCATGTCAGTTCTGACAGCCTGGAGGAAATATTGACACCCAGATATTAAATATTCCCAGACTTTAGCGGTGTGGTAGATATACTCTGGAAATCACACTTTACAGGTAAAACTATGGATTTACTCCAGTTAATGGAGTAGTCTGAGATGGAAGTGTGATTGTCTGAGAAAACGAAGTTTGTGAGTTTAGGAGGAAAAGTAATCAACTGCATAAAGGCTTATCTTGTGGTGTATACTTTCTTGTTTGAATTCCTTTAATATAATTTTTTTGTCTCATAGCAGCTGCTAGCAGTTCTATAAAAATAGCAAATAGCGAGATTAACCATTTTGAAACGGTGCGTTACTAAAGTCGAGAAAACATTGCATTTTGGTTAGATTTAGGCACAAAAAATTGGGTTTAGGCGACTAAACTACTTGGTTTTGGTTTGGGTTAAAATAACTATGTACGTCAGTTATCATTTAAGTTAACTAACATCACTTATGTCAATTTACATAACTTGCCTAAATAAAAATATTTAATGTTGAATTTTTGTTTCACACGGGACATGAATCCCGTCTCCTGGATCAAAGTCAGGGTTCTGGCCCTCCATCCACCCCAACCACCTCCTTACTCAGTCTTCTCTGTTAAATATCATACACCTACCTTTACCGTCAAAAACAGACGCTACAGGGCTTCCCCCACTGCGTTGAAAGTTAAAGGGTTCTGGTTCTGAGTTCTGGTGGCCTACTGGCCAAACTATCATGTCGTCGTGGGTCAGAAGAAACTGAGAGATGTGTAACACAAGTTGGCCAGATGCCAGTTGCTTTCTGGTACATTTAATGCCTGCAGTAGCATCATTGACTCCAAGCAAAAACAGTGTAGCATGTATGACACTTCTTGAGAAGTCCTGGCTGATTACTGTGTGCCTCCTCCAAATCCAGAAACCCAAGAAGCCACTGTTGAGATTTAACATAATTTAATGTCATCACTCAACCATGAACTTTTGTGAGGAAATAAAAACAGGTGCTCCAACAAAAAGTACAAATGCACAATCTAATACAGTTTTTTAATGTGCACAGTAAAACATACCAGAGACCCACCCCAGCAAACAAACATCTATGTTTAGGCCTCTACATTTTAATGAAGTTGTTAATGTTAGTAGCACTTTCTTTAGAGATTTAAATGAGATCCATGGAGTGTGAAGCAGTCTGGATAAAAAGTGGATGTCAAAGTCGGGTACCCATGACTGAAAGGGACAAACTAATGCAGGTTATATGATACTTAGTAATCTAAACTAAGGTAATCTCCCTGTTGGTTTGTTAACTCCTGTTTCAGACAACATTAATGGATAAGACATAAAATGTAAAATACATAACTCTTGATGGGTATGTGGAAGTGCAGAAATATAGATACTGAATGAAAGACTGGCTGTGTTACAAGTGTCAAGAGTTTTGAGTTTTGTATGAATAGTTGTGAAATTTGCTACATCCTTGCGATAATAGTACCAAAGCAATAAAAAAAAAAACTTTAAATGGACACCCAGCGTGTTAAACAATGATGCAAACGAATTCCCAGTGCATCGGGAGTGAGAACGGGTTGTAAAAAGACAGCTGATACGTTCAGATCCGGATGACAAGATAGACGACAGCGGAGATTTATTCATTGTCTGGCCATGAAGTCATTTGTCCCTGGCATGCACACTGACTAGGTATCCCAAGGAATGAAGTTCAGTCAGTGTGAACTGAACAAATCTGCTACTTTGCCACCAGAAAGATAAAAGTTATTGTAGTTTTACATGTGGAAGTGATTGAAGTCTGAAACTTTTTTTATAGCAGCCTATTGAATAGTTGAGATATTTCTATACAAATGTATACAATAATAAATACCTCATGGTGGCACTACGTGAACAGTCAGAAAATCACAAAGTCAGTAGCATTCATCCTCTATCCTGAGTGAATAATGGCCATAAAGTTGGTGTTGCTGTTCATTAAAGGTGTACAGAAAAAATATACTGATAAAAATTGTGACCTCCATGGGAACAGATTATTTAGAGTTGTGAACTAACATATAATCCCGGGAATGTCAAAAAGGTGTCAATCCAACTTTGGGTCCTCAGAAACATCAAATACCCCCATTTCCCCAGTTGGCGCTCCTGCCGACAGGCCTCCAGAGCTTGATGAAGTTAGTTAGAAGTTAGTTGTTGAGGAGAGTTTAATGAGATCCACAGAGGGAAGAGAAATCTGATAAAAACAATCCACAGAGCTGAACAGTTTATTTTCTGAATTCTGAAAGTCAGACACACCAAGTGCAGGTATGATCAGGTATGATAATGATCAAGGTGAGACTCTTGTTTCCAATTGTTCATTTGTTAATATTCATTAATGCCAGTTAATGTTAGTAGTCTTTTTGTTTCATTTACATTTGTTTTTTGAGAATCTGAATGGATGAAGAATTAAATGAAACATTTATAACCCTTGATGGGCATGTGGAGGTTCACAAATACAGATTTCTTTATTTTGTCATTATGTTCATAGTATATATTCTATACTCTGCTGCAATTTAACCATTGTGTGCCTCATCTGGATTCACCGAAACCTCCATGAGCCGATGTACATTTTCATTGCAGCTTTGTTACTGAACTCTCTTCTTTTCAGCACTGCTATCTACCCAAAGCTTTTGATTGACTTTTTATCTGAAAAACAGATCATTTCATATTCAGCCTGTCTGTTACAGAGTTTTCTGTATTACTCTTTAAACGGTTCAGAATTCTTACTGTTGGCAGCCATGGCCTATGACCGGTATGTGTCTATATGTAAACCTCTGCAATATCCAACCATCATGACAAAAACAACTGTCAGAATATTCTCATTTTTGCCTGGCTTCTGCCTGCCTGTCAGATTGCAGTGCCAGTAGCCCTTAGTGCAAATGCTAAACTCTGTAGCTTTACTTTGAAAGGAATCTTTTGCAACAATACAGCCTACAAACTCCACTGTGTGAGTTCAGTTGCACTATCTGTGTATGGTGTGATTGTTTTGTTAAATGATACACTTTTCCCTGTGCTTTTCATACTTTTTACATACACAAGGATATTTATAATAACCTACCAAAGTTGTAGAGAGGTCAGGATAAAAGCTGCACAGACCTGCTTACCCCACCTGTTGGTTCTGATCAACTTTTCTTGTTTGTTACATATGATGTCATTATCGTTAAACTGGAATCTGATTTTCCTAAAACTGCACGTTTTGTAATGACTTTACAAGTGATTTTGTATCATCCTCTTTTTAATCCAATCATTTATGGACTTAAAATGAAAGAGATTTCTAAACAAATCCAGAGGTTGTTCTGTCAACACAAAGTGAACTAATATATTGACAAAGATAACTAATGTACAATCATTTCTCCTGTCATAATAACCAAGAGGATTATTCTGAAGGGTAGTTAACCGAAAGATTTGTTTTTGAAACACTAATGCACAGTAAAAAAAATCATCAGCTTCATTGTGACTGAAGAGGCTACAGTTTTTCAAAAACATTGAACTCCATCAACACTAAATAAAGAACTTTATTGTTTTTGTGAATTTTTGCTTGTGGCCTTCATCAGGGTGATTGTGCAAACACAACAGAAACAGCTTTATTGTTACTCTTAATAGAACTACACTTATTAGATTAAAATTTGAAAATATTTGAATTGCCTTGTTGTTGATATGTGCTTGCCTTGTCTTGTCATTAAAATGTCTTATTTTACTCACATTTTTATATTTTATTTTATTTTGTATTATTTCTTCATTCATTTGGGACAATCCGTTTCTAAGGATCAGTTCCCAGAAGTACCAGTGGTATGGTAATGGTGTATATATGATTATTACTCCTCCTCCTCCTCCTCTTCCTCCTCATGATGATGATGATGATGATGGTCTGTTAAGTGTCCCTGACTGTATGTTTGTGGAAGTGAGAGAAATTAACAAAAAAGGAAGGTTGTAACAGTGAAGGTTATAATCAGAACAAAATAACAAAAATCCCAGTAACCAATGATGAACAAAATTTGGTTTCAACATGGATACCTAAAAAAAACATATTTATTAGGGGTGAGCGAGTGTTCAGTTGAAATGACAGGTACAGGTAATTTGGTGGTGATGGAGCAGTGGATAAGACACTTGTCAATTCCCCTACTTCGACACATCCATCAGTGTGTCTCTGAGGAAGACACTAGTTGCTCCAGAGGTGTGCGACCTCTGAAATTTGTAAGTCGCTTAGAATAAAAGCATCAGCTTAATGAATAAATGTAATTCGAGTCAAATATACCAACATAGGTTTTCTAATAAATATTTGAACCTTTGTTAAAAAATGTTTCTTACAATTGTAGTAAGACATTATATAAATAATTTTCTAATAAATATAGTAACTTGAACTTATCAACCCATATCAATTTCAGGCTTAAATAACTTTGCTTTGTCCCGCCCACATCCGGTTTAAGCAACACCAATCCAAAGTATGGATAAAAACAGATACAGATACAGACTTTGGTGTACTCACGCATCCCCAATATTAATCATCTCTCTAATCTCTGTAATAAAGAAGGACATCTGTGTTTGTGTCTCTGTCTGTTTGTATTTTGATTTTCTCAGGAGCCGCTCATCCAATGAACTTCAAACATAGCGGGTTTGTTGCTGCCGACACAAGGGAGTGCAGTGTCGCGTTTGGTGCAATTTAAACATGCAACACGTATAGAAATAATACTTTTTCAGTCATAGGTACCTGACCATGTTGTTTGGCAAACACAGATATTGGAAAGTGATCTGCTACGGCCTATGTGATGTTTTTATCAGACTGCTTCACCCTCCATGGATCTCATTCAAATCTCCAAAGAAAGACACTTTACTTTGTGTTCTACTCTCCCTTCATGCTCTGGATGCCACTGGGGGGCTTGGTCGCTTATGATCCTGAATGGATTCTTTTACTATTCGTATAAATAATCACTGCCGTGAGCGCTGAAGGGAGAAGCGGCGTGACCCTGGCTGTGAGATCCCGTCCTTACTAGAGCCATCCGCAGGAGTTTGTTCAGCGAGAGAATTACTCAAAGGTAGAACCTTTGAGTAATAAACTAGGCCGGAACCAGCTCGGCGCAGAGTCACAGGAATGCTGTAGCGCAACAAAAGCTGCTTCCACTGCAGTCAGCCCGGTCACTACCTCGCCACGTGCCCTAGCTAACCATTAAACCAGAGAGCTTCCTAGCAAGGGGAAGCATCCTAGCAAGCCGAGCAACCATACCTCGGTCTTCTTGTCCACAAACCCAATTACACGCCACCATCTGCGGGAAGGACCATAAGCTTGAGCTGCCAGCGCTCTTTAACTCTTGAGCGGTCGAGAGTTTTGTACCACGCTAGTTGCACAGCTGGGATTACCCACAGAGCTGCTGGAGGCTAGCACACTCGATGGGGGACTGCTGTCTCAAGTTACCACCCGCACCTGCCCCATCCAGCTGTCAGGTAACTACTTAAAACAGATCTCCTTTTTCGTTATTGACTCACCTTATATACCTCTGGCTTTGGGGCACTCCTGGCTAACTGAACAGAATCCAAACATAGACTGGTCTGCGGCTAAGATAACTAATTGGAGCCCCACCTGTCTTGTCAGTTGCCCATGATCTGCTCTGCCTCCTTTTTGTTATCCGCCAGAAGCCCGAACCTGTCCTGCCGGAACTGACACTTATCTCTGCAGTGCATGAGATTTCAGAGGTGTTCTGTTAACATTAGGACATTAGGACAACTGCACCAACTCCAGCACTCAGAACAAACTCATTTAAAATGGCTCTCTTCAATGTGAGATCACTTTCAAGTAAGATTTTATGTTTTTAACTGAATCCTGGTTGCAGATGAATGACTATAGCTAGCTGAACTGTGTCCGCCTCAATATGATTGTTTGAGTCAACCGAGGGTCAGTGGTTGTGGTGGTGGGCTAGTGAGCGTGTATAGGGAAAATTTAAAATGTCATCAACTATGCTGTGATGAATTTAACTCCTTTGAAGTTCTCACTCTTCAAGTTGGAGGGCTGCAACCTATCATATTTGTTATAATTTATCGCCCCCCAAAACCGCCTGGAGGATTTTTATCAGAAATTTTTATCTACTCTGGTTTTAAATTATGACAGAATTGTTCTTTGTGGCGATTTTAATATTCATGTTGATGACCCCACCAATGTTAATGCAACTGACTTTTTTAATATGGCCACTTCTTTTAACTTCAAACAACATGTCAAAGGGCAAACACATAACCGTGGTCATACACTGGACTTGGTTTTTACCCTGGGTGTCAGCATTTCCTCTGTGGAATTAGTGGACATGACCATATCTGACCACAGATGTATTGTTTTTAGCTGCGATTCGCCTGTTACTCATGCCGCCTCACCAAGCGCAGTTTTGCGCATTCTTTCAGAGCCAAAGCCAACACCTGTCTGATTCCAACACCAACAATCTGGTTGATCACTTCAATCATATCTGCTTGTCGTCACTAAATATTACTGCTCCTCTAAAGGTTAGGCCTACGTCTAAAGTTAGTAAGCAACCCTGGATAAATGACAGCATTCGCAGCCTCAAAAGGGAATGCAGGAAAGCAGAGCGCAGATGGAAAAAATCCAATCTCCAAGTCCATTACCTCAGTCTGAAGGATTTATTAATTAACTACAATAAATGGTTAAGGATGCGAGAACACACTATTTTTCTGAACTCATTACTACACATAAACACAATCCCAGGTTTCTGTTTAAGACTGTGGATCAGCTGGTAAACCCAACCCTCCTTGTGCCTCAGCTGGAAGTAATGATGACTGTGAATTGTTTTTATCTTATTTTACCAATAAGGTGGTGTGGTTTATATTTATCTGTATTTAGTCCGTTTTCATGCTTTTATCTTGTATTGTTTTTGTATTATTGTCTCTTGGGTATTATTGTCTTTACACTTGTTAAAGCACTTTGTAACTTGTTTTTGAAAAGTGCTCTACAAATAAGTATTATTATTATTATTATTGTTGTTATTCTCTCACTGCCCCCACACCGACTGTACGACTACTCCAGCAGCAGCCTGTATAGCATCTCCAGGCCAGAGCAGTCAGAATATATTAACAACTCGCTGGCGGCAGGGATTATCCGCCCTTCATCATCCCCTCTTGGAGCCAGGTTCTTCTTCGTGGGAAAGAAGGATGCGACCCTCTGCCCTTGCATTGATTTCAGAAGTTTGAATGGACATTACTATTAAAAACAAATACCCACTTCTCTGCAGGGATCGCTGCCATGCCTACCACTTAGTCCGGATCCATGAGGGGGATGAATGGAAGATGGCCTTTAACACCCCCTTGGGTACTGTGAGTATTTTTGAGTATATTTAATGTTGTTTAGCCTTACCAATGCTCCTGCAGTGTTTCAGTATTTGGTAAACGATGTACTTAGAAATATGCTGGGCAGATTCGTGTTTGTCTACACCTTGACGATATCCTTATTTTTCCCCCATAGTTCAGCAGAACACATCCAGCATGTTCACCAAGTCCTCCATTGGCTCCTGGAGAACAGTCTATTCATCAAGGCAGAAAAGTGTGAGTTCCACACCTCCACTGTCACCTTTCTCGGTCCCATCATTGCCAGGGGTCAGAATGGCTCCTGAGAAGGTGAGAGTGGTCTTAGACTGGCCCAAGTCAGACAATAGGAAGCAGCTTCAGAGATTCTTAGGAATTGCTAATTATATATATATATATATATATATATATATATATATATATATATATAGCCACATTGCTGCACATTAACTGCAGTTAGCTCCACTACTAGGCTGGTTCACTGGACCCCTGAGGCTAATTTTCTGGGTTATTTCAACCCAGAAAATTGTGTTATTCTTTTCGACTCAACTTCTGGGTTAAATACCTGACTCAAATGTTGGGTTAAAAAAAACAACATTGTAGTTAATATAATCCAACTTCTGGGTCAAAAGAACAACCCCACTATCTGGGTAGAAATAACCCAGAAATGAGTTGGTTCCTTTTTAACCCAGGAGTTGACCACAAACTAGAACAGCCAAAGACTGACTGCATGAAGGAACTTAATACTAACACAGATGAACACTGATTTACAGAACACAGGTGGAACAGATGATGATGATGGTAATTAACTAAACACAGGTGATGCAGATGAACTAAATGACAGAAAACATGGAAACAGATAAGTGGCTGGAAAACAGAACAAAGGAAGTGATTAGGGGTGACTGTGACAATATTACACATTTCAAGCACTTTTACATTTTTATTGCATTAAATTAAACTTATAAAAAAATAGAAAAATAAATAACTCTTCTTTAATTTTAACCCAACACAACTAACCCAGGAGTTTTTAGTGTGTGGAGTCAGAGACATGCTACTTCCTGTCCGTCAGGAAGTCTGTGGTCCACCTGCAGGAGGAGTCAGGCACGTTCAGCTGGAAGAGCTTGTCCTGCAGCAGGGCCGGGATGGTGGTGTTGAAAGCAGAGCTGAAGTCCACAAACAGGATCCTGGCGTAGGTTCCTGGGGAGTCCGGGTGCTGGAGGATGTAGTGAAGGGCCGTGTTTACTGCATCATCTACAGACCTGTTGGCTCTGTAGGCGAACTGCAGGGGGTCCAGGAGGGGTCTGTGATTGATTTTAGGTGGGACAACACAAGGCATTCAAAAGATTTCATTACTACAGAGGTCAGGGCGACAGGTCTGTAGTCATTTAGTCCAGTGGTCCTTGGTTTCTTGGGGACAGGGATGATGGTGGAGGCTTTGAAGCAGGCTGGCACATGGCATGTCTCCAGTGAGTTTTAAAAATGTCTGTGAACACCGGAGACAGCTGATCAGCACAGCGCTTCAGGGTGGATGCTTTGCGGAGTTTCTGCCTCCTAAACAGTCTGTTGACGTCCCTCTCTAGGACGGTAAGAGAGGGGGAGGAGGTGGGGGATGAGATGGTGGATGTAGCCGATCAGTGGTGTGGGGATGGTGTCAGGTCTGTCCCATTGTCTTTCAAAGTGACAGTAAAACTGGTTCAACTCGTTGGTAAGGCGTGGGTTGTTCATGGAGTGGGGGGGATTTATGTTTGTAGCTGGTTGTCACGACCCATGGGCTGTTTATGTGTATTTGGGATGTTGTGCTTGTGTGTTTTCCCTCTCTGCCACCAGCAGGACCTTGCCCCGACCCCAATGCTGCAGCCAGCAACCTGAGGAGCGCGGCTGATACCAATCTCCTAATCTGTGGAGAGTATAAGGGCTGGTGAAGGAAGCTGCTGGGGGGGAGAGTATGGTGGTCTACAACAAAAGAGACAGTGTTACCGAGTGTTTGGAGTCTGCGGCGAGTGTGTGGCTGTTGGCAGAGACAGTAATCGGCAGTGGCAACAGTGGGATCCTTTGGTCAAGTGTAGCGATTTGCTGTTTTTGTTTGCACTGTGTGCTTGTGTGCCAGTTATCGCTACCTTTGTGTCACAGTCATTCCTTGAGAACTGGTGTTGTAGTCACTCTGCATACAGCTGTTTAGCATCACACACCGCCTTGCTAAACCTGTACTTTTACTCCTTAAACCCGGCCCGGTCTCCACTCCTAAACGCCTCCTCCTTTTCCAACCTCAGCTGTCTGAGCTTAGCTGTAAACCAGGGTTCGTCATTGTTATAACTCACCCTGGTGCGTGTTGGAATGCAGCTGTCCTCACAGAGGCTGATGTAGGACGTCACAGCCTCTGTATACTCCTCCAGATTGTTGGTAGCAGTCCTGAAAACATCAGTCAGTGCAGTCCAAGCATTCCTGAAGATCCTCTGCAGCTTCTCTGGTCCATTTCTTTGAAGTAATCACTTTACAGAGTTTTAATTTCTGTCTGTAAGCAGGAATCAGGTGGACCATGACATGATCAGAGTGTCCCAGTGTAACGGCTCGTGTAACAGTGATCTAAAGTGTTCCCCTCTGTGGTTGGACACTTTATAAACTGTCTTTGGAGTTCTTGGCTGAGGTTTCCTTTGTTAAAGTCACCAAGAACATAATAAAAATCTTTATTTGTAGAGCGCTTTTCAAAAACAAGTTACAAAGTGCTTTAATGAGTGTAAAGACAATAATACCCAAAAGACAATAATACAAAAACAATACAAGATAAAAGCATGAAAACATTGAAAAGACTAAAATACACATTTAAGATAATATAAAATAAATGATGTCAAATAAGATCGGGAAAAGCTCTCCTATAAAAGTAGTTTTAAGAAGGGACTTAAAAGAGTTCACTGACTCAGCCGACCTGATTTCTCGGGCAGGCTGTTCCAGAGCCTCGGGCCCTGACAGCAAACGCTCTGTCCCCTTTAGTTTTCAGTCGAGACTCTGGAACAGACACAGACCTCTGCCCGAGGATCTCAAGGTACGTGCTGGTGCGTATGGGACTAAAAGGTCAGAAATATAACAAGGCGAGAGGCCATGAAGAGCTTTAAAAGTGATCAATAGAATTTTAAAGTCAATTCTAAAACATACTGGGAGCCAGTGTAATGAAGCTAAAATAGGAGTAATGTGGTCATATTTCTTTGTTCTGGTTAAAAGCCTGGCTGTTGTGGTGGCAGCCTGGCTGACGGTGAGTGTCCTGGGTTTTTTTTCTCCTTTTTATCAGTTATTCTGCTTTTTCCTTGGTTTTCTGTTCCCTGCCTGCCTCCCTGTGTTTCTCCCCTGTGTGCTTTCTCTCTCTCTCCCTCTGCTCCTGAGCCCAGCCAACGACCCGCACCTGCACCTCATCAGCCACCTCGTCAGCCTCATGCCTGTCTGTATTTCAACCCCGGTTCTCCACACCACTCTTGCTTGGTCGCTGTTGCTCCATACCCACTTCACTCAGCCTCGTTCTCCATTCAGTCGGCTGGGCTCGTCCTCCGGACCTCTCCTCTTCAGGCTTCCCCCACGGCGTCCTCCCAGTTCTCCCTTGCATCCTCCCTTCCTCGGCCCCAGTGTTCCCCAGCTCCCTGGCTTCCGTCCCGTTGATTTCCCTGTGCCAGTGTTTCCCCGGGAACCTCCTCTCCCTCCACTCCAGTACCTCAACCCCCCTTTTCCCTAAATAAACCTCCTTCGCTCAGAGTGCTGCGTTTGGGTCCTCTCTGTCCCCACACCACCCTCTTAACCCTGGCAGCTGAGATGGCTGAGAATAGATTTTTGGGATAAACGAGTGAAAAGGCTGTTGCAATAATCCAGGTGTGATGAGATGAAGGCGTGTAAAATGGTCTCGTGTCCTTAAAAGTTAACATAGATCGAATTTTAGCTATATTTCTAAGTTGATAAAAACATGATTGAACAAGCTGCTCGAAATTTAAATTCCTATCAAACCAAACACCAAGGTTCTTTGCCACAGGCTTAATGTGATTTACTAGGGAACCAGCAGATGGCAGTATTTGATTTGCCATCTGCAGGATTTCTGTTTTGTCTGAGTTCAGCTGGAGGAAATTATTTGACATCCATTTTTTAACTTCACAAAGGCAGTTGTTAAGTGAACTCAGCATTCCAGGGTCTGTGGATCTGACAGGCAAGTATATTTGTGTGTCATCAGCATAAATATGAAAAGAAATGCCATGTTTATGGATAAAATGTCCAAGGGGAAGCAGATACAAGGAAAACAAAATGGGTCCTAAGGCCGACCCCTGAGGCACACCATATTTAACTGGACAGAACGAAGAGACATAGTTGTTTACAGGCAACTTCCTACAAACAAAACTTCCTATTTGACAGGTAGGATGAAAACCATTCTAGGGCAGTACCAGAGATCCCCACCCAGTGCCTCAGTCTGTCTAACATGATGTTGTGATCAATGGTGTCAAAAGCAGCGCTAAGGTCCAGGAGTACCAGGACTGAGCACAGGCCTTCATCAGCAGACATTAAAAGGTCATTGGTGACTTTAAGCAGGGCAGTCTCAGTGCTGTGGTACTTCCTGAAACCAGACTGAAACTTTTCAAATATTTTGTTATTTTCCAGTACAGTGAGCAGCTGTTTGGACACAATTCTTTCTAAACGTTTTGCTATAAAAGGCAGTTTTGAAATGGGTCTAAATTATGATGTGGAATCTAAACCAGGTTTTTAAAAAGTGGGTTCACGCAAGCCGTTTTAAAATAATCAGGGACACAACCAGTAGATAGGGAGCTGTTGAAAACCAAGATCAAATGGGGCCCAACAGAATCTATTACTTTCAGTAAAAACTTTGTAGGTATTACATCAAGTGGGCTGGAGGACACTCTCATTTGTGATACTGTTTTTAAAAGCTCAGACAAGTCGATGGGATGAAACTGGTTAAAACTCTCTTGTTGCTGGTGAGGAACCTCTGAGTAAGAGGCCGCGGGGGTAATAGAGGCTCTGATTGACACCACCTTATTGGTAAAATAAGATAAAAACAGCAGCACTGAAGAGCACTTAAGAAGGGAGTCCTGGTTTGTCTGCTCCACACACAATATCTGGTCAGCCAGCATGAACTGTGCGTCGTGCACGTTGGCCTGCGCCAGAATATAAACAACAACCAGAATGAATGAAGCAAACTCATGGGGGAGTAAAACGGCTTATAGTTTGATTAAAAATTCTATATTAGGAGAACAGTGCTGCTGAATCACTGTCTGTACATCAGCCATTGTTAATATAAAAACGGATACCTCCACCTTTTTGTTTTGCCAGAGTTCTGTGTCACGATCCGCTCTGTGGAGTTGGAAGCCAGCTAGCTGCAGCATGGAGTCCGGTATGGATCCACACAGCCACGTCTCTGTGAAGCACAGAAAAGAAAATGAATAAAAGTCTCTGTTTTTCCCCACCAGAAGCTGAGTTTGTCCAGTTTGTTGCACAGTGAGCGCACGTTGGAGAGAAATATTGCCGATAGGGGTGAGCAGAGTCCCCGCCAGCGGAGGCGCACGAGCGACCTGGCTTGTTTCCGTCTCTTACGAACAACAATGAGAGAGCCCTTCCAATGTCCAATAATTCCATTAATGACGCGAGAAAAGTGGGAAATTCGCTGGAGTTGCTGTTCATGAGCTTTTGTCTGGTGAATGAGCTCCGTGAATCACAGACGAAAACTGAACACACAAAAACAAAACAAAACAAAGTACACCTAACTCCGAGGCAGCTATAGACGGCGACATCTTGGAAGTCTTTCTGCCGTGCTATTGGAGCCACCTCAGGATTCAACCCCCAAGCTAATGGTCAAGTGCCGTGACCCTGATGTGCAGAACACTTTTTTGTGCTTTCATTTGCCCTTTTGGTGTGCCTGCTGAGTACTTCGTTTTGTTTGGTGTCTGTCTCTGTGTTCTGCTCTCCCCTCATGCTCTGGATGCCACCGGTGGGCTTGGTCGCTTGTGCTCCTGCCTGCACTTTGGGGCTCACCTCACTAATCAGCGCATCTGCTCCACAGCCTGAGCCCAGACTCAGCCAGCCCAGTGATACCCAGAGCACTGGAACCTGGACCCACCTCTCTGGCCCATCATAATCACCTTCAACCCCAAGCCCACAGTTAGGCTTAACTTTCAATAAATACTCCCTTTGTTTGAACACAATTACCCCTCCACCACCAGCCTAAACCGTTGATACAGGCAGGATGTATCCATGCTTTCATGTCAAAAACATCTAACGTCACATTCTGACCCTACCATCTGAATGTCGTAGCTGAAAGTTTTTCCAGTCTTCTATTGGCCAATTTTGGTGAGCCTGTGTGAATTGTAGCCTCAGTTTCCTGTTCTTAGCGGACAGGAGTGCCACCCGGTTTGGTCTTCTGCTGCTGTAGCCCATCTGCTTAAAGGTTCGACGTGTTGTGCATTCAGAGATGCATGGTTGTAACTGCTGCTCACTGGATATTTTCTTTTTCAGATAATTCTTTGTGAACCCTAGAGATGGCTAAAGTGTGAAAATCCCAGTAGATCATCAGTTTCTGAAAAACTCAGACCAGCCTGTCTGCCACCAACAACCATGCTATGTTCAAAGTCACTTAATTTCCCTTTCTTCGCCTTTCTGATGCTCGGTTTGTACTTCAGCAACTTGTCTTGACCACGTCTACATACCTTAATGCATTGAGTTGCTGCCATGTGATTGGCTGATTTGTGTTAACAAGCAATTGAGCAGGGTACCTAATAAAGTGTACATTGCCAGGTCATTGTTGTTCATGTGGTGTGCATTTGTCTGTAATCCCTGCCTGTATGCTAGTTTTCTGTGGAGTTTGGGTTTCGTTTTCTCACCAGCTTGAGCTACAAGGATTATTGTTTTTCGTTTGTTGATGGAATGTGAGTCCATGCCTGTATTTTAGTTTGATATTTCATTTGTTTTGGAACTGTCTGTTGGATTGATCTAGGCTAGCCACCCCAACATTCAGCATTCACCTTTTTAAGGGCACTCGCCTGGCTATTATCACTGTCTCCCATGTAGGCCATAAGAGGAGGCATGGTTGTCATTACTCCAACCTCTCTGTCTCCCCTGCACAGCTCCTCATCACTAGGGCTGTGCAATTAATCAAATTGTGGCGATATTGGCCAAGTTCATCAAGATAAAACGATTATTATGTGGCATGCTGTATCTCAATGACAATTTGTCTTCTAAACCCAGCGCAACCCTTTACAGCGGTGGCTCCCCCCCGCCCAGAGCTGAAGCGCCTGTCACTGGTCTCCAGTCCAGCCATCAGACTCTAGTCTTGGTTTCCAGTCTTGTCACAGGCCTCCTCAAGTCTCCAAAGTGTCTCCGCTCTCGTTTCCGGCCTCCAGGGGAGGCACAGAAAGATTTGCTAGAGACACACCCCAGCAACCAAAGTCCTACATCATCTCTGCGTTCAGGCCTCTACAGTTTAATGGAGGAGTTCACATTAGCTCTTCCTTTGGAGATTTCAGATCCATGGAGGGCAAAGAAGTCTGATAAAAACATCCCACAGACTGGAGCAGATCACTGTCCAATTTTTGTCTTTACCAAACCGCAAGATCAGGTAACTATGACTGAATAAGACAATGTGATGCAGGTTATATGAGACTTCAAGGAATGTACCAGATTTATTCATTAACAATTTCTTTTATACAGCCAGAATGGATAATAGTTTAAATGCAACATACATAACTCTTGATGGGTATGTGGAAGTGCAGAAATATAAATATCTTTATTTTGTGATCATGTTTACAGCATATGTTCTAATAATTTGCAGTAATTCTTCTATTGTGTGCATCATTGTGATTCATGAATCCCTCCATGAGCCGATGTACATTTTCATTGCAGCTTGTTACTGAACTCTCTTCTTTTCAGCACTGCTATCTACCCAAAGCTTTTGATTGACTTTTTATCTGAAAAACAGATCATATCATATCCAGCCTGTCTCTTTCAGTGGTATATATATTATGCTCTAGCCACTTCAGAATTTTATCTCTTGGCAGCCATGGCCTATGACAGGTATGTGTCTATATGTAAACCTCTGCAATATCAAACTATCATGAGGAAATCAACTGTCACTATTTTCTTGGTTTTAGCTTGGCTTGTGCCGGCTTGTCAGGATGTGGTGCCAGTTGTACTAAATGCTAATAAAAAACTCTGTAACTTTGTTTTCAAAGGAATCATTTGTAACAGCACAGTTTATAAACTTCACTGTGAGAGTTCAGGAGTGCTGAATATATATGGCTTGATTATTTTTGTAAATGGTCTCTTCTCCCTGTGCTCTTCATACTTTTTACATACACCAGGATATTTATAATAACATATCACAGCTGCAGAGAAGTCAGGAGAAAAGCTGCACAGACCTGTTTACCCCACCTGATTGTTTTAATCAGCTTTTCCTGTTTGAGTGCATATGATGTACTTCTACTGCGACTGGAAACTGAATTTCCCAAAACTTTACGTTTAATAATGACATTACAAATACTAATGTATCATCCTCTCTTCAATCCAATCATATATGGACTAAAAATGAAAGAAATTTATAAACACCTGAAGAGGTTGTTCTGCAAAATGGCCTGATGTTTATAAAACTAATAACTGTGGTACACTGACTGTTTTGTGTCATAAAAAAGGAGAGCTGTGATTTCTCTGGACATTGAAAGACAATGAATGTAAAAGTCTGTTTCTAAAACACTGAAGCACAGCATTTTCCACTTCCGCAATTTACAACGGTTTCATTAAAATCACAAGTTGAATTATGAATTTCCAATATGTTGTTAGTTAATTGCAGCTTAACAGAATCCTGTTACCCATGACGACATGATCATTGTCTCGATATCAGATGTTGAGTATATTGTTAGTTTATATGGCCATAAAATGTTGTTAACATGTTACTACTAGTTGTAGTTTTGTCTATTTATTATTATTTTATTGTAAAAATAAATAACTAAAATAACTCTTGTTGCTGTGGAATGGTTATTTTACATAAACTCTTTCAGCTCTTCTTGGCTCCCCTAAAATATGCAGCTCAGCAATAGTATGACGGACACACACAGACCACATAACCTCTATTACCAACAATAAAACAATAAAAGCACTAGTTCTAGTACTTTTTGAATCCTGCAGAATGTATATTCGTGGAAAGAAAAAATAAATGATCAAAAGACAAAAAAAGAACAAAATACAGAGAGAAAGGGAGGAAGTAAGGAAGGAGCAAAGATGCTTTCCAACTCTCACACATTAAGGAAATACTTTTTTCACCATGCAAAGACTACGGCATGTGCTGCAATGTTTGTGTTTCGATGTTTGATCCACATCCATCAACCTACGGACGCTCTTGCAATTCCCCACTGTCTCCAGGCAGAGGACATTTAGGGGAATCACGTTTTCTGACGGCTCTTTCAGAGGTGTGTCAAGCAGGCTACAGACTCTTTTAGTGTCGTTCAGTTTTTCAAAGTAAAAGCTCAGTTCAAATCCAATGCAGCATTACAGTTAACAAAACTACTAAAGAGGAAGTAAGTAAGTAAAGTTTCTTTGTATAGCTCCTTTCACAGATAAAAATCACAAAGTGCTTCACAGTAAAATGTAATACAATACAACAAAGTAAAATACAATGTATAAGAAAATATTTAAATACAATGGAAAAGATAGAAACAAAAACCATAAAACATTTTTTTTTAAACCCACGTGAACCAAATATTTGCTGGTTGAATAGCAGCATCTTCAGTTGCTTTTTAAAAGAATCAAAAGAATTCAGAAAGAATAGAAAGGTAGGCAAAGCATTCTACAGCCTAGGTGGAATGAACGATCCCCTCTGGTTTTAAAATGAGTAGGGAACCACTAACAACCTCTGACCTGATGACCTCGAACTACGGGTTGGAGTATGAAACTGTATCAACTCAGAGATGTAGGGAGGAACTTGACCGTGCAGGGCTCTAAAAGTAAGGACCAGGAAGTGATTCTGTGAGCAACTGTTGCTGTCATGGGGAGGGCACTCTCTCATTTCCTGGTATTCACATCTAGATGTGTTTACCAACTCACGTATCACCTTTCGTTTGAACACACCCCTTTTTCAAGTGAGCAAAACTATTGGAACATGTGACTGACAGATGTTTCTTGTTGCCCAGTGTTGCCTTTTAGGTTGATTGTCCAAACATGACTAGTCTAAGTTTTCCTCCTTGGTTCAAACCTATAAAGACTGCATTTCCTGTTAAAGAGGATAAAGAAACATGAAGACCAGAGAGCTGTCTGTGGGAGAAAAGAAAGCCACTGTCAAGCTGAGAAAAGAAGGAAAATCGAGCAGAGCCATTGGACAAACACTGGGCACAACAATTTGGAACGTCCTGAAAAAGAAACTACTGGTGTTCTGAGCAACAGACGTCCAACAGGTCGGCCAAGGAAAAAACAGTAGTTGATGACAGAAATATGTTGAGAGCTGTGAAGAAAACCCCCAAAACATCAGCAACGACCTCCACAGTGCAGGGTGAAGGTATCACAATCCACTGTTGGATGAAGACTCAGAGAGCAGAAACATAGAGGCCACACCACAAGATGCAAACCACTCATCAGCAGCAAGAATCGCAAGGGAAGATTGACATTAGCAAAGAAGTACAGAGATGAGCCGCAAAAGTTCTGGAACACAATCTGATGGACTGATGAGACCAAGATTAATCTCTAGCAAAGTGATGGAGAAGCCAAAGTGTGGAGAAAGAAAGGAACTGCTGATGATCCGAAGCGTACGAGCTCATCTGTGAAGCATGCTGGAGGTGATGTCAGGGCTGCTTCTGGATCAGGCTCATTAATATTTATTGATGATGGTCGCAGCAGAATGAATTCAGAAGTGGACAGAAACATTTTGTCTGCCAGTTTACAGAGAAACGCATTGAAACTAATGGGGAGGAAGTTTATCATGCAGCAGGACAATGAGCCAAAGCACACTGCCAACAAAACAAAGGACTTCATCAGGGGGAAAAAGGTTTTAGACTGGCCAAGTTAATCAGCTGACCTGAACCCAACAGAGCTGCATTTCACCTCCTTAAGAGGAGACTTTAGGGAGAAACACCCCGAAACAAACAAGAAGTGAAGGAAGCTGCAGTAAAAGGCTGGAATAGCATCACAAATGAAGAATGCAGCAGTTTGGTGATGTCGATGGGTCGCAGGCTGGAGGCAGTTATTGTAAGCAAATATTAAATGTTATTTACTTTAAGAGTATTTGTTCCTTTACTTTTGCTCACCTCAGAATGCTGTGGTCTAATACAAACGGTGGTATGTCCTGAGTTTAACACATCTAGATGTGAATAGCAGGAAATACAAGCTGACTTTCTGAACTCTTGTCTCATCTTTTGATCTTAAACCCAAATGTCTTCAGTGA
This sequence comes from Micropterus salmoides, assembly GCF_014851395.1. Classification (NCBI taxonomy): domain Eukaryota; kingdom Metazoa; phylum Chordata; class Actinopteri; order Centrarchiformes; family Centrarchidae; genus Micropterus; species Micropterus salmoides. The sequence goes on along the minus strand of NW_024040596.1, from coordinate 2,226,261 downwards.
ACAACAAAAACAAAGGAATTTGCCTTACTGTTACAATACTGTTGGAGGGACTGTATTTCAGCAGCTGAACACCACAATCACCACCAAAGCACCATAATCTGGCAGCGGGCCAGATATTATTGTTGGCGGGCAGTTTTGGCGAGGGTCCATAATCACAGACTGAAAAAACTAAATAATTAAGTAAATATAATTTCTTAATAAATCTAGCTAAAGAAACCTCATTTCTTGACTGTCCACTCTTTGCTGTCTCAGAAGAGACATCGTCCATCCTGTGAACATTAACACGACATTAGCGAGGTAACTTCAAGGTTAACTGGTTCTCAGCACCACAACGGTGGTTCACATCTTATCGAGGTACATCGCCATGGAGACTTATGCTGAATGGCTAACCTGCTCCAGAGCACGTTATGTTCCAGATAAGAGATCAACTTTATAAAAGTACCACATACTGACCAATCAGCTCTCTTGGAAAATGGCAACACCATTACATCACCAAAATATTTAGGTTTATATGTATTATTATAAATTTATGTTGCATTTGTTTCTTATTACAGTGACTAGTCATTTACTGCCCCACATTTTGCTATTTAGGTGCAGGTGATGTGGGGGAGTTTTAACTGTTGAGAACTGAAGCCTTGGTTGAGATTACAGGCTTTCACCACCTGTTAAGGGATTTTTGTTTTGTAGCTTTATGAAGTTAATTTAGAATGTTTGGAACATGTTGAATGCTCTGCTAAGTGATAAATGTTAATAAATAAATCTGATTTTTGAAGTGACGAGGAATTCCAATGACCACTTAATTAGTGCCCGAGGCATTTAATGTGGAAATGCAGATACGCAGCCGCTGCAGATGAAAGAATAAGGCTAAAATGATCATACACGCCATATTATTCACCTGTTAACTTATTCATTTGCACAATCTGCAATTTCAGTTTGTCAGCTGCAGCTGTGTTGCTTTCAGCCTGGATCGTGTGTTTTACTTCTTGGTATTTGTCTAATATTATACACTCACCTAAAGGATTATTAGGAACACCTGTTCAATTTCTCATTAATCTAATCAACCAATCACATGGCAGTTGCTTCAGTGCATTTAGGGGTGTGGTCCTGGTCAAGACAATCTCCTGAACTCCAAACTGAATGTCAGAATGGGAAAGAAAGGTGATTTAAGCAATTTTGAGCGTGGCATGGTTGTTGGTGCCAGACGGGCTGGTCTGAGTATTTCACAATCTGCTCAGTTACTGGATTTTCATGCACAACCATTTCTAGGGTTTACAAAGAATGGTGTGAAAAGGGAAAAACATCCAGTATGCGGCAGTCCTGTGGGCGAAAATGCCTTGTTGATGCTAGAGGTCAGAGGAGAATGGGCCGACCTATTCAAGCTGATAGAAGAGCAACTTTGGTGGTGGTGTAATGGTGTGGGGGATGTTTTCTTGGCACACTTTAGGCCCCTTAGTGCCAACTGGGCATCGTTTAAATGCCACGGCCTACCTGAGCATTGTTTCTGACCATGTCCATCCCTTTATAGCCACCATGTACCCATCCTCTGACGGCTACTTCCAGCAGGATAATGCACCATGTCACAAAGCTCCAATTATTTCAAACATGACAATGAGTTCACTGTACTAAAATGGCCCCCACAGTCACCAGATCTCAACCCAATAGAGCATCTTTGGGATGTGGTGGAACGGGAGCTTCGTGCCCTGGATGTGCGTCCCACAAATCTCCATCAACTGCAAGATGCTATCCATCAATATGGGCCAACATTTCTAAAGAATGCTTTCAGCACCTTGTTGAATCAATGCCACGTAGAATTAAGGCAGTTCTGAAGGCGAAAGGGGGTCAAACACAGTATTAGCATGGTGTTCCTAATAATCCTTTAGGTGAGTGCAGTTAACCTTCATTTGTAAAATATGACATTCTGCTGCAAACGGCCTTTAATGTCAATGAGCTTGTGGCCATTAAGCAATCTACACACCTCTTTAGCATCAACGCAATCAACTCCTTTTAGGACCCAGAGCTGATATCCAGTCTCCACTGGATTGTTGTATATTGTGTTGTGTACCAGCCAGTGAACTTGCTTGATGCCCGTTATTCTTCTTGTTTTGTCAGCCTACCTCCTTTTTCACTCTGGTATTCTCAGTCTTCAGATCTTTCGCAACCATATTTCCACTCCTGCCAGTTCACTCTATCAAGACAAACCCTGGACTAACCCCTTTACCCCAACCAGTCAGCACCCCCCTCACTTAACTGTTCTTCAATAATAGACTTGTTACCTGTCAGCCTCCAGCCTAGATTCCCAACACAGCAGCAGTCTGGCGATGAGGCTACTGCTGTAATATGCCACTACTTACTTGAACACATCCAGTGTTCATTTTATGGTTTCTGGAACTTGTATAAAGAGTGAACTGTCTAGCTAGCCTAATTGCAGCACATTTTTGGAAAGACTGAATAAACATGTCAAAAACCTAGAGCCTTAGCAGACACTCAAACTTAAAGAAGTACCAAGGATGCATGAACACCACAGCAGGATAACATAAATCAGTACCAATCATAGCTGTAGAAAATAATTTGCCACTGGCACTATGGTATCAACATGGCGTGATTCCTGTGCATACTTAAACAAAAAAACATTTTCTCCTCCAAACTTTTGACCAGTCAAAGTTTTATATATATATATTTTTATTTTTTTACCCCGGCCTCTGGGTCGCCTGAAACATTAAGTTTTCCCAGCCACTGAGCAAACTGCATACAAGTTCTCTTGAGTTTAATTAAGTTGTTTACAAGTTAATAGTTCTTGGTGACGAGTTTTAATGAGATCCATAGAGTGACCCAATCTGATAAAAATACTTTTTATTGAATCGAACTGTTCACTTTGTGATTCTGAAGATGAACACACTCTAAATGTGTTTAAGGTAAGGTAACTGTAATTTAAAATTACAGTGATATTTCTTCAGATAAGCTTAATGGAGGATGAATTCAATGTAACATATGTAACTCTTGCAGGGTATGTGCAAGTGGACGAATACAGATTTCTTTATTTTGTGATTATGTTGACAGTATATATTCTAATACTCTGCAGTAATTGTACTATTGTGTACCTTATCTGGATCAGCGCAAATAATATGATATGGTAGTTTTGCTAAATGTTGCACTTCTTCCTGTTCTTTTCATACTTTTTACGTACACAAGGATATTTTTAATAACCTATCGAAGTAGTAGAGAAGTCAGGAAAAAAGCTGTACAGACCTGTTTACCCCATCTGATAGTTTTAATCAACTTCTCCTGTTTGTGTGCATATGATGTCATCACAGTTCGACTGGAATCTGACTTTCCAATAACTGTACGTTTAATAATGACTTTACAAATAGTAATGTATCATCCTCTCATTAATCCAATCATGTATGGACTAAAAATGAGAGAAATTTCTAAACACCTGAAGAAGCTGTTCTGTCCAGCCAAAACGATCTGATGTATTATCACGGAAAACAAATGCACAGACATTTCTTTTCTTTCGTTATTTATTAATGGAGGATTTTTCTGTATGTAGTTTAAAGGATTGGTTCTATGATTAATGCAGAGTGAAGAATATTGTATATTTCTGGACCTTGATATGTATTGTAATTCAAATGTAAACCAAACCTACATTGTGAATGAATGTTATTTATATATATATATATATAGGGTTAGTTGATAATTATAAAGAATTGACTGTAAATAGTTTAAATTTTTAAAATGTGAACATTATAAAAAGCTATACTGTTAATCTTTTGAGTTTTAACAGCCTCAAACACAAGGACACCTGTCTGTGGTACAGATCATTCTTTGTTTTGTTTTTTTTGTATTTTCATTTACAAAAATGGAATTCATCCTCGTTCTTTACAAACACCTCGTGCCCTTATTGAACAGACCGTGACTGTTGGTGCCATCTGAAACAAAACAAAACAAAAATTAAATAAACCACATTTATTGCTTTTAAACAATTATGGTCACCTGTCAGGTTTATTTACAGTGTGCAGAAACAGACACTTTTCCATGCAAACCACAAGCCTGAAGGAAAGCCATGGAACTGAAGGAGAAAGACAGAGTCTGACAGTTTGAGGAAGGTTGATTTAATAATTATGGATTTTGAACGAACATCTGAAATTACTTCTCGTAATTGTTTATAAGAATGAGAATAGCCAAAAAGGCTCAAGTCAGTAACATAACCAGGTGCAAATCCAAAATGAACAGGGAAGGTTGATGCCCATAAATGTCCTGGAAGTGAGTTAGACCTGTGGGAGAACAAAAAAAAAGTTCTGGTTGGGGAGGAGGGATGGATAAGCCCAGCTGCCAGCGAAGTCTGGATGTACTTCTCTTTGGCCTCAGTGTCAGGTGGAGAGAAGGCGATGCAATGCGTAACTCTAGAACTCACAACCTTACACATATCTGGGATTAAACGTGGTTACGATGAGAAACTTCAACATGGCTGTGAAAGATCTGAGGGACAAAGCAAGGAGGGCTTTCTATGCAATAAGAATAAATATTAAAACTGATAAACCAATAAATAATAAATAAATAAAAATCTGGCTAAAGATTTTCACGTCAGTCCTGGAAACAATTGCCCTTTATGGGAGTGAAATGTGGGGTCCACTCACAGGTCTAGATTTAAAAAAATGGGAGAAACACCCAACTGAATCTTTCCACACAATTGAATGTTGAAAAACATTCAAAATGAGAACAAAAGTATTGGGCCTTAAACAGAAGCTACAGAGCAAATTACCTCACTAACATACCCAACAAAAAAACTTCGGCCTGGCGCCGTTCACAGCGCCTGTTTGTGCACTACAGGGAACAGTCCAAAGGGCTTCCCCTGTCTGCACGGCAGCCTCCTGGTCTTCCCCGTGGTCATTCGTCCATTTCTACCTGCAGGATGTCTCTCGCTGACTCACTCAGTACTTACTGTTCTGTCATGTGACGCTGTTGTGACCTCGTCTGTACCTGCACAGCTGCAGGCCCCCCATCTGGTCCCCTTTTACACATGGGTTGGTTCTCTGCCTTTCCATTATGCACCATTGGTGATTGCACACGCAATTGTGGGTAAGAATATAAGACCAGAGATGGAAAGAGTGCTAAAATATTGTACTTAAGTAAAAGTAGTTACACTGATGATTTTTTTCTCAAGTACAAGTAAAGTTTACTGTTATAAAAATCTACTCAAGTAAAAGTAAAAAGTAGCTATCTTATTTATAAGCCTTATTATACATATGTAACCCCCTGGGTTATAGTGTTCACTAACCCTAGGATATTTTACTGTTATTTGTGTGTAATCATATAATGTGAAATTGTGTTTAAAAAGTATCTATATGTACGATGAGTAGTGTAATTTTTTAAGTTTGTTTCAAACGCACAGTGTTTACACTTGTTTGAGTTAAAACCTAGCCATCTTATTTTAATCTCACATCCTATAATGCTGTCCGTTCTCAGGGATGTGATTTTTCCGCCTCTCTGGGAATCATCACCTTATCGTGGTGGAGAGGTTTGCATGCCCCGGTGAGCCTGGAGGCTGTGTTGTCTGGAGCCTAGTGCTCCTGGTAAGGTCTTCAAAGGCAAAGTGGTTCCAGGTGAGGGGCCAGACTGAGAATGGTTCATAAAGACACCTGATGAAACGACGAGGAAGAGGAGGAGAGACCCTGCCCAGAGAAAGCCCGGGGCCCCCATCTGGAGCCAGGCCCAGAGTGAGGGGGTGGGGGAAGACTCTGGACAGACCCGGGTAGTGCGGGTGAACTGGGAACGTCTGGAGGAGGCCCCTGTCTGTGCGATCTTCAACTCAAACCTCCGGCGGAGCTTTTCTGGCATCCCTGTGGAGGTTGGGGACATTGAACATGAGAGGGCAATGTTCAAAGCCTCTATTGCTGAAGCCGCAGTGGGAAGCTGTGGTCTCAAGGTCTTAGGTGCCTCAAGGGGCGGTAACCCTCGAACACCGTGGTGGACACCGGTGGTCAGGGAAGCCGCCCGACTGAAGAAGGAGGCTTTCCGGGATTTGTTGTCTCGGAGTCCTCCGAGACTCCGGAGGCAAGGTACCGAGAGGCCCGAAGGGCAGCGGTCTCTGCTGTGGCAGATGCAAAGCAGTGGGTGTGGGAGAAGTTCTGAGAAGACATGGAGAAGGACTTTTGGTCGGCACCAAAGTGCTTCTGGAGAACTGTCCGCCATCTTAGGAGGGGGAAGCGGGGAACTGTCCAAGCTGTGTACAGTAAGGATGGGACCCTGTTGACTTCAACTGTGGAGGTAATTGGGCAGTGAAAGGAACACTTTGAGGAACTCCTAAATCCAACTGACATGCCCTCTCTAGTAGAGGCAGAGCTGGAGGCTGATGGGGATTTCTCGTCAATTTCCCTGGAGGAAGTCACTGAGGTAGTCAAACAACTCCACAGTGGCAAAGCCCCAGCGATTGATGAGATCCGCCCAGAAATGCTAAAAGCTTTGGGTGTGGAGGGGCTGTCTTGGATGACACGTCTCTTTAACATTGCATGGAAGTCGGGTACAGCGCCCAAGGACTGGCAGACTGGGGTGGTGGTTCCCCTTTTCAAAAAGGGGGACCAGAGAGTGAGTCTACTCCAGGGTGCTGGAACAGAGGGTTCAGCTGATAGTCGAACCTCAGATCGAAGAGGAACAATGTGGTTTTCTTCCCGGTCGTGGAACAACTGACCAGCTCTTTACTCTCACAAGGATCCTGGAGTGGGCTTGGGAGTATGCCCACCCAGTCTACATGTGCTTTGTAGATCTGGAGAAGGCATATGGCCGGGTCCCCCAGGAGATACTGTGTGGGAGGTGGATCGGTTCGCAGCAGAGTGCGAAGCGGTTGGGATGAGGATTAGCACCTCAAAATCTGTGGCCATGGTTCTCAGCAGGAAACCGGTGGAGTGCCAGCTCCAGGTAGGGAATGAATCCTTACCCCAAGTGAAGGAGTTCAAGTACCTCGGGGTCTTGTGAAAAAGTGAGGGGAGATTGGAGCAGGAGATTGGCCAGAGAATCGAAGCAGCGGAGGCGGTATTACACTCTCTTTACTGCACCGTTGTGACGAAAAGAGAGCTGAGCTGTAAGGCAAAGCTCTCGATCTACCGGTCAATTTTAGTTCCTACCCTCACCTATGGTGATGAAGGCTGGGTCATGACCGAAAGAACAAGAACCCGGGCCGAAATGGGTTTCCTCAGGCAGGTGGCTGATGTCTCCCTTAGAGATAGGGTGAGAAGCTCGGCCATCCGTGAGGAGCTCAGAGTAGTGCCGCTGCTCCTTTGCATTGAAAGGAGCCAGTTGACGTCGTTTAGGCATCTGGTAAGGATACCTCCTGGATGCCTCCCTAGGGAGGTGTTCCAGGCACGTCCAGCTGGGAGGAGGCCTCGGGGAAAACCCAGGACTAGGTGGAAAGATTATATCTCCACACTGGCCTGGGGACGCCTCGGGATCCCCCAGTCAGAGCTGGTTAATGTGGCTCGGGAAAGAGAAGTTTGGGGTCCCCTGCTGGAACTGCTGCCCAAGTGGATGGATGGATGGATGGATGGTGATTTTTCCGGATTAATCCGGAATTCCAGATTTACCGGCCTGAAAATCGGACCCACGTGAATCACGCAGATCTGTAATTTAAAAAAAAAGAGAGGGGGGGCTACAGGAGCTGGCCGAATGAAATGGAATGGATTTGAGGACATCTACAGGCTGACGTGTATAAAGTAAAATTGATGTTACCGCTGTTGTCCTTGAAAAGTTATTTTGGAGGTACAACACAGTACAAATGAGGTAACGTTGGGCTTCATCCAGCCAGAGGGAACGATCACCAACAGTCCTGGACGAATCCCGATGCTCCTGTTTTACGCATGATCCATGTGCTACTCTGGGCCGGCCATGACAGTGTTGGAGCCCCAGGCGAGATTTTAAATTTTGAGCATTGCACCAATTTATGGTTCATCTCCATCTATCTAAAGCAAAACACAATATTCAGGCAATATGTGACAATTAGATAGAATTCAGGCATTCTGTATGCTATTGCTTTTAAATATGTTTTCTCCTGTAGATCAACATTTCTAATTTAATAAAATTCCTGCTGAGTCAGTACACATGCTTGGCCTTCCCTTCTCTTTTGAGTCTCTGTTTGGGGAAATAACCTATTTTAATAGGCCTACATGGCTCCTTTTTACCTCAATAATTAATTAATTAATTTGAATTCAGTTATAAATTCTTGTACTTCAATAGCTCTTGTGTTTCAGCAGGTTTTCTGCTCATGTTCCAAACTTTCTGCACATTCAGAATATCTCCCCGTGTTCTCCGACATGTCCATTGCCATATTACACAATATTAATGTCATAATTTAAGTTCATAATATTTTTAATCAATCAGGCCTCTACGTTATTGATCCGCTGGTATATAGCCTATCCCCTTTAGACCGCTAGAAACCGAAACCAACCAAAAACACTACTGATCAGAAGACAGATCAGCAGATAGGCCCATCTCACCACAAATCCACACGTTAAGTTCAGCAGCTCCGATAAAGTGCAGCTCACAGTCCAAAACAGCAAGGCTGCGCTTCAGTTTTAAGATGTTTATATTGCAAAACTGTAGCCTAACAGTTCCGTTACGGTCTGGACACACAGCGTGACGCGTACATGATTAAAATCGTCGCTGTCGCATCAGCTAGGCGGATTTGAGTTCACGCTGAGTCGAAACCTCTTGCAGCGCAGTATGTAGCCCCTTGACATTTTGCGCCCTAGGAGATGGCCCTTTCAGATATGAAGTGATTTGCGCTGTGCCGGCCACGGGGTTCAGCACCACAGGTCGGCCTTCCGCGACTGGGGACTCTCCGCAGCAAGCTGCCTCACAGTCGGCCCGCAAACATGATTTTTTTTTTTTACTAAGTAACGGCTGTGATTCAAAATGTAGCGAAATACAATACTTAAAAGAAAACATGATTAAGTACTACTCAATTACAGTAACGCGAGTAAATGTAATTGTTACTGACGGCTCTTTCAGAGGTGTGTCAGGCAGGCTACAGACAGTTCAGAATTTTTAAAAGTAAAAGCTCAGTTCAACGCCAAATAAAACAGGGGTCGGCAACCTATGGCACATGTGCCAGCGTGGGCATGCAGAGACATTTTAAGTGGCACGTGAGAAAGCCAACTTAATCCTACAATATTGACATATGCCACTATGTTAGTGAAAAAACACATGATCAACCACCATTATGAATTAATGTTGACATTATAATTATTAGGATTGTCAAAATAAAAATAACGCTTTAAATTTTTACTTTATGATCTGCAACCGGGCTGCACTGATCCTCGTTTTTGCTGTAATCTGATTGGCTTAATGGCGCCAATCAAAGGAGTTTACTTTCCATCCGGTTTGTGTGACAAGTGCAACAGAGACAGTAAATAAGGTGAAAAAATGTGAATTTAGAAGAAATAATGTTGTAACTATTTTAGCCTTCTGACTGACTGTACACATGACATGTTGGTAGTTAACAGTATACTGTGACTTACAGTAGTGTGAAAAAGTGTTTGCCCCCTTCCTGATTTCTTTGCATGTTTGGCACACTGTAATGTTTCAGATCATCAAACAAATTGAAATATCAGACCAAGATAACACAACAATACAGTTTTTATATGAAGATTTTTATTTTTAAGGGGGTAAAAAATCCAAACCTACATGGCCCTGTGTGAAAAAGTGAAAGCCCCCTAAACCTAATAACTGGTTGGGCCAACCTTAGCAGCAACAATTGCAATCAAGTGTTTGCAATAACTGGCAGTGAGTCTTTTACAGCACTGTGGAGGAATTTTGGCCAACTCATCTTTGCAGAATTGTTGTAATTCAGCCACATTGGAGGGTTTCAAGCCTTAACAGCTTTTTTAGGGTCATGCCACAACAGCTCAATTGGATTCAGGTCAGGACTTTGATTAGGCCACTTAAACGTCTTCTTTTTGTTTTTTCTTACGCCATTCAGAGGTGGACTTGCTGGTGTGTTTTGGATCATTGTCCTGCTGCAGAACCCACGTGTGCTTCAGCTAGATGTATCAAACAGATGGCCAGACATTCTCTTTCAGCCCCAGACCTGCCCTGTACTCTATTCCACACATTTATGTGCTTGTTAGGATAAATTGTAACTTTGGTCATCATCTGAAATTTCATCTAGCGTCATCATAGCAATAAAAATTATGAGTCCAGTAAGATTTTGAACATGGTAAATGTCATCATGTTAGCACTGTCATTGTGAGCATGTTAGCTGATGTTGCATGACATTGTGACAAAGCACAGCTGTGCCAAAGTAGAGCCTCAAAGGACAGCTACCATGGATGTACACTGTTAGTCTTGTTTGTTGATTATTCTAAATCATTTCAGATAAGTGTTATTATAATTACAAAAGGAAACTGGTTCACAATACAAGCAGAAAATATTGAAACAAGATAAAAACAGTAACTTAATTATACAAATAATACTACGAAGACACATCTAACATCCTATCAAATGGAATTCTAAGTTGACTTTCAAAGATATGTTTTAGCCTGATTTAAAGCTGAGTTAAAGCATGCATATACAACATCAATATAACTGCTGTGGTTGAGAATTAAAAAATAATATTCATGTGTTTTACATTTTATCATCAGGACCCATTTTGCGTATCTTAAAAAATCTAAAAATCACTCCTTTGATTTGAGGCAGATTCAGGCCATAAACTAGAGGGTTGTTGATGGGGGGAATGATCAGATACTCTAAAGATAAAACAACTGCAATATTTGGATTCAGTTTGTCACCCTCAAATCGAGTCAATGACAGCTCACAGAAGACAGAAAACATATAGGTCACAAATGTCACTATGTGGGGCAGGCAGGTTTGTAACGCCTTTCCTCTGAATTCAGACGAGCTTCTCCTGCACACAAGCAGAATCCGTAGATAGGTGGACAGGACAAAGAACAGGGGGATGAAGGTGGTTGTTATCGTAAAAAACTGACCTGCTATGCTGTTCAGAGTTGTGTCCACACAGGAGAGCTGAACCACAGGCCAGTTAGAACAGAAAAGCCTGTGCAGTTTATTTCCACACAAAGGCAATCGAACAGTAAGATAAAGAATAAATCCAATAGCAAATGCAGGGTAGAGCAGAGCAAAAATCAGAAGATGTCTCACCATCCTAAAGGTCATTTTGCTGTGATAGTGTAAAGGCTGGCAAATAGCAACAAATCTATCATAGGCCATGATGCTGAGGATGGTCAGTTCACATGATACGTAGGTGTAAATAACATACATCTGAATGAAACAAGATGCACGTGAGATCAAATGAGTGTCAGACAGAATGTCCCTCAGGAACCTGGGGAAGAAGCCGGCTGAGCCGTACAGAGAGTTTAAACACAGACAGGAGAGAAACATGTACATGGGTTGATGCAGAGACGTCTCCAGGCAGACTGCCAGAATAATGACAACGTTAGCAGAGATTATAGTCATGTAGACCAACAGACACAGACAGAAGAACAGATATCTGAGGGGCCCAGAGTCTGTAAACAGAGTCAGCTGAAAATACCCAGGAGTAAAGCTGTTATTGCTCATCATGTCTGCACAACAGAGAAGCAAAAACAGAGATGGATACAAAGAACAACCAGGAGAGAGTGATGGAGGATAAAGGAAAGGAGAGGAAAGAGTAAGAATAAATCTCCCATGAACAAGAAACATTTCCAAGGCCGTACTGAGTTAAATAAAGGTTAAAACTTTTCATGGGCAATATACAGCATAATCATATTCAAGGGAACTAAAATAGAAATGAGAAGTATTCTTCCCTTGCCATATTTCCATAAAAATGCGTGTAGAAAAACTTTCATTCAAAGCCAAATGTAGCCCATGCAGAGCCAGCCAATATATATATACTGTATGTTTATGAACAACAGATCAAACAAAATCAGGAGCAACTTTTTACACTTGACATGAGGAGCGTAGACGACAAATGGCGACAATAAAATTGTACAATTGAATCAAACATTAATGACTTAATGGTTCCAGATGCTTGATAGGATGCAATAGTAACATTCAAGACATTTAAACAAATTTTTTGCTCTAGTTCAGATTAGTCAATAGTGTTACTGCGAGATAATCATCTGCGTGCATTACAAATCAAGAAGGCAATCTAGATCTCTATTGTAAAGATCCACTGTCCAGAGGAATTGCCCTGTTGTGTGTTCTATAATAGTTACACAACTACTACTACAAACATCAACCAACAAAATATAACAAAGTTCAACCAACTCATTAATAATAATCAAAGCTTGCTCAAAACAGTGTTTGTTAATCAGCTTGTTAAATGAGAGCTTCGACTGATGAACCTCTACCCTGTAATGATCCACACAGAAGCAGCTGTGGAAACTTTATCTTCTTCTGCTGCTAGGATGCGAGCAGCAACGTGTACAGTCCAAAGGGACGTAAAGCCTCTCTCACCTGATGTCAGGCGTCATTCATGTGTTTTAATGCGTCTTTTTTCAGTCCTAAAGTGTGGGTGTGCTTAACTTTAGGGATTTGAATATTGAGAAATGGGAAATGTAGCTTTGTGAAACATTGATTTTCCCCTTCTTTATGTATTTACAGTTGAAACTGCTTGTAGTGATCATTGTTGCAGTGACCAACTACTTACATGGATCACAAACCTTGGGACACCTAACAACTGTCTCTGCCTGCTCTCCCAACATACAGTTCACCATACATGTTTGCATGCACTTGCTATGTACACTCACAAGCCATCTGAAATTCTGTTAATGTACTCATATCACTGTGGCTCAGTGAGGCATTTTGCTCTTCTGTTACTGCTATGCTGCCATTATGAGACTTTTTACATAACATCCCTGCTCTCCCAAAGCAGCAGGGATGTTATGTCATTGGAGTGTAATGCTTTCTCCCTGACCATTCACACATGGCCTGGAGAATCAGAAGGCCACGTTTAAATCAGTAAATAGTGACATCAAAAGGTCCATTATAAAAGGCATCCTAGCAATGGAGCAAGGTAACCATTAAACTTACTTTAGGGAGTGAAAGTACTTTCTAACAGCACTGTCAATAACCAGATTTGTATCTAGATGTATGACTTAGAGAGAGGTTTACTCATGATCAAAAACATGAAACTGCTGCGTAGATTTATCTCAAGCACAAAAAGCCTTAAAAATGTAGCCACATGCCTTTTCTCTCTCAACATGACAAAATCTTCCTCAGGCTGACTTCTACCCCTGTCACTAATTTATAAACTTGGAGTGTGGACAAATGATCATACTTTTATGCTCAGCAACTCAAGCATTTACTAAAAACAAATGCACTTTTCTATCAACAAAGCATCAAATTGCACCTTCCTGAGAGATTCTTATGAATCCAGACATTTTACATTTACTCATTTGGCGACACTTTTATCCAAAGCAACTTACATTTGAGGAACAACTTGCTGTCCAAGCGCAGCAGCGGGCAAGCAGGTCGCAGACGGCGGGCCAGAATGGGGCCAGAGCAGGGCAGTGGACCAGCATATGCTCCAGAGTCTCATCCTCGGTTATGCACACTGCCACGTCTGGGTGAACAGGGCACACACATGCTGGAGTATCACCGCTGTGAAGATCCGGATCTTGAACTCTGTAGCAGACCATTTCTTTTGCAGTAATGAGATGGAGGGACGTGGTGGGGCTTGCCCCAGCCAGGTGGAACTCAGGTAGGGAACCGATGTGGGCCTGCATCTCCACCCCGCCCCAGACCGCTGCCGCAGGACCACCATCCAGGAGCCGGGGAAGGCACCCTGCACTCTGGCACACCAAGCCGCCACTGTCCTGGAACTCAGAGAGGCAGCATTAGTGCAGATGGCCTGAGCAACCCGCTCCCCATCGACGTGTCTACCCCCTCGACCAGGTGGCACACCTGGAGACCTTGATCTCACTCCCCAGGAGAGTGGGGATTCCAGCAACGCCACTATCTCACAAGAGGAGGTTCAAAGGTTCGACTGCCACACTGAAGAGGAGGGAGGATAGGGGGCACCCCTGCCTCACCGACCTCTCCAGGGGAACGGCCTCTGACACAACGCTGTTGAGCTTGACCCTACAGATAGCGCCCCCTGTACAACAGCTCAACCCTGCCCACAAAGTGCTCGCCAAAGCCAAAACGGTGGAGAAGGGAGGAGAACAGGTAGGCATGGCTCACTCTGTCAAATGCCTTTTGCAGATCTGCGGACAACATCACGCCACCATCAACCGCCATCGCGCCTATTGCACAACGGGTCATCAGAATGTTATCAACAATGTCTCGACCTCGTCCTTGTACAACAGAAATGGAGAGCATCAGATCACAGGACAAAGGCGTGGGCGAAGTGGCCCCTGGCCACCCACACTACCTCCCGGGCCCCAGCCACACCACCGTGCCATCATCAACATACAGTTCAGTTGTAAAACACCTAAAAAATAAGCCGTACACCCTTCAAGTAAGGTGTTTGCCCTACTCCGCACAGCGGATCCCCTGCACGTCTCCACTAGCTGGTTGGTGAGGCTGATGCTGCAGGCGTGGTCGCAGGCAATGGTCAGCAGTGACTCTGTTCAACTCATCTGCAAGCTCCTCCCACACCCTCCCCGCAGCCCGCTTAGCCCTCCCATGCTTTCATACCAAGGATTTAATGCGCCGCCTGACCCCCACCCACCAGTCCAGCACACCGTCCACCGAGAAGAGCTCAGCAGAAAGGCCTCCGACCAATGTCATCAAAGCCCTGTTAAAAACTACATCCTTCAACAAAGTCGAATTAAAATACCATACCCCACCCCACCCTGGAGCTTGCAAGGCCCAGGGACTGGGTGAGGTGGCTGAGATCACTAAAACCGTTAACAGCATACTCACAGTCATGGACATGTCCCACCAGCCCCCCGGTGGCCAGGCAAAGGTTGATCCTAGACTGCTGGAGCACAGGCCGGGCCACACAACGCCAGGACCTGGTTTACACTCCTTCCAGACATCAACCAGGTCAGCCCGAGTTACGAGCTGGTAGCCTGCCCCTCTTCGGGGCCAGCCAGTAGCTCTGCTGCCCCTCTGCCATCCGCTCCCGGGGATCAGCACTCAGTCCCTGCTGATCCCCATCATCTTCCACCCCATGGCTAGAAGGCCCAGTTAGCTTTCCAAGCCCGTCAGTCACCGCTTCCATCTCTCCAGTTCTCCCAACATCTGGCATCTCCATTCCAACACCCGACTGCTGTCCCAAAAACAACAGCCTGGTAACATGCTTCAGGTCTTGGCCAATAAGAAGACAGTGGGCTTTGAGAGGGGGGGCCTTAAAGAAACAGGAGCATCTAAAGCTTGTTTCAGACAGAGGCCTACATGAAGGCCTACATGAAGGACCAGTATAAGATAGAAAATTATTTTTTTGCACTCAGAATCATGCAAAGCTGCCATACAGGAGTCACAAAACTACTATATAGGGCTAGACATGTGGTATAATAGGTCACCTTTAAGGCATTGCCCTTCAGATCCAAAGATTGACAGATCAAATCCCGGTTAGGGCATTTTTTTGTAGGTGGCTATAATGTAGTGCTCACTTCTACAATCATCTTTGTCGCAGTAGTTATGAGATGCAACTTGAAAAGGAATAGCCTGTAACATGTGTGACCAATCTGGGGATGGAGGCAAATCAGCTGTTGCACGGAACACATGCACGCTACGACAAACAGATTTGAAAACCAGTAGGGACACAACAACAGTCATAGAAAAAATAAACCAATTCAATTTTATTTGTATAGCGCCAAATCACAACAGCAGTTATCTCACAGCGCTTTTCATAAAAGAGCAGGTCTAGACCGTACTCTGTGATGCTATTTACAGAAGCCCAACAGACCACAGTTCCTTTTTTCCGTTCCGATTTAAAAACTGTCTTTTTTTGTTTTCTGTTTTTTCAGTTTTCTGTTCTGGTTTTGTTCCAATTTCATTTTGAAACTGAATAATGAAAGAACGAACGATACACGGATTTAAAAGCATTACTCTACAGTGTATCTCCAGTCCAGTGGTTAAGGTCTTGCCCTTCAGATTTAAAGATTGAAGGATCAAATATTGATCAGGACATGTTCCCAAGCACAGAACTAAGTAAATTAATCTGCAGATAAATTGCATTTTTGACGGCCTAAATGTCCTTGAAAACTAAAAAACCTTTGCACACATGGTAGGCGGACTGACACCCAACAGGAAGTCGGCCACTTTGGATTTAATCATAATTTTTGCCAATTTACACACTCCTAGACAATTAGTCTGATCGACTTCAAATTTTTGCTGTGCAGTCTTATCCCAATGATGATTACACATTGTAAAAATGGTGCGTTTTGGTTGACCGGGGTTGTCTGTGTGTCTTTCACACGCATTTTCTTTAGGAAATGCCCATTATAGTTTAAGACTATTATCCTAAACCTTCCATTGTATTCTATGTCTGCTGCTATTTCTGCCAAAAAACAAACCATTGCAATAACCCTATGACTCAAACATCCAATTATATTTCCATTTAGCTGACACTTATATCCAAAGCGACGTACAATTGCTATACAGGTCAGAGGTCGCACACCACTCGAGAAATGATGGGTTAAGCGTGTAGCTCAGGGAACCAGTGGTGGATGGGTAAAGGTGGGAAACACGAAAGGCATGTGTCCTATCCACTGCTCCATCACCACCCAATGTACCTATAAATTATTATTGTCATTATTCAAATACATCGCTGCTTTTTGCAGATGATGTGGTCCTGTTGGCATCATTGATCTATGACCTTCAGCACTCACTGGATCGATTCACAGCAGAGTGTGAAGCGGCTGGGATGAGGACAAGCACCTCTTAATCTGAGGCCATGGTTCTCAGCAGGAAACCGATGTAGTGCTCACTTCTGGTAGGCAATGAGTCCTTACCCCAAGTAAGGGAGATTAGGTGGAGAATCAGAGCGGCTGGTATTGCATTTTCTCTACCCCACAGTGCGACAAAAAGTGAGCTGTGCCGGAAGGCAATGATTTCGATCTACTGGTCAATTTTTGTTCCTACCCTCACATATGGTCATGAAATCTGGGTCATGAAGTCTGTCCGAAAGAACTAGATCGCAGGCGCAAGCGGCCGAAACAGGTTTTCTCTGGATAGGATGACAAGCCAGGTCATCCGTGAGGAATCTGCAAGGTGCAGAGCTGGTGCTCTTTTGCGTCAAGAAAGTTGAGGTGGTTCGGGTATATGGTAAAGATGATCCCTGGGCGCCTCCATAGGGAGTTGTTCCAGGCCCGTCCAGTTATGAGGAGGCCTTGGGGAAGACCCAGGACTAGGTGTAGAGATTATATCTCCACACTGGCCTGGGAACTCCTCGGGATCCCCCACTCAGAGCTGGATAATGTGGCTCAGGAAAGAGAGGTTTGGGGTCCCCTGCTGGAGCTGCTGCACCCATGACCCGACCCCGGATAAGTGGATAAGAAATCCGGATGTAAGGATGGATTGTATAAATACATAGTTCCCATTAAAAGCATTTAATTGGTGAAACAATAGTTAACTTTTAATTTAGAAATAGTCACAGCAAATGCAATGTTTTTGTGAGTGAGATTAGTGCAGACCGCTATCGTATCAAAAATGCGTCTACAAAACAGGACTACTATCATTTTCAACATTTTATGACAGCAGACAAGAAATACTGCAGTGAGTAATGCTACAGTCATTAGCAGGCACAGTGAGCTGATAGTTGAAGAGATGCAGGCGACAGGCTGCACACCTCCACCTTGTTAGCCAGGTAACGTCACTTTCGCTGTTCGCAAACTCATGTCTTGTGCAGAATAAAGTCATATTATGACTGCTCACATAATTATGGAAAAAGACCAATTAATCAGAGGTAGGATTGGGTGGTACCACCCCATCGTAAGAATATTGGACAAAAGTTATTATAGCTTAAAAACGATTGATAGACACTGTCTTTTTTGTCGTATTCCTGAGACTTCCCTGAAAACGGAGATATCTGGGTTGTTTATATACATCACTTCCTTGTTTTGCAAATCCAGTGCGTAAGAGGCCAATAAAATCGCCGTAGTCAGGCAGACTCCACGCGCAACAGACCAATGGAAAATGGGGGTTTGGTAAATTTTACCCAATCAGAGGAAGGTAACGTGATGATTTCTAGCCAATGAAAATGATTCTGTAGTTTTCTGAACCCTGAGTTAGGAGGCCGAGACCGAAATATTTATCTGAACTGACCGTGACAAATGCAGAGGAGTGGTTGACTTACGTCAAGGCAACTATACAAATGTGATTCTTATGATTGTTTTAGTGCTTTTATGATGGCAAAGAGGGAGACTTTACACAGCAGAAGCATTTATATACAGTCTATGTGAAGCATCGATCAGAAGTTTGGAATGCGACGGAAAGCTAACGCAACGCAACTGTGATGCTTTTGGAAACACCCATTTAGACTACAGTGGCTGCAGACCAGAAGATTTTCCGCTGTGGACCCACAAACCATGCACGCAGGACTGCGGATGTTATCAAATACTGTGAGCACTCTGTTAGGCAAGCAGAGCCTATAACAAGACCCCCTGGCAGTCTGGGGCATGCCAGGAGCCCCTCTGCATCTTCTTAGAGATGCCTTGCTTTGGTTAGGGGGATACATAAGAAAAATGCCTTGGACATTTTCACAAAAGGCTGCATTATTTCATTGTTCTAGGCACATTTTATTGAAAACCTGCATATGGATGTTACACAAAGGGTTGAATAAACTTGTTTTGAGTTCCAAAGCTGTTTAGTAATGATGTATAAGGTGTGATTTTTCATTAATAAATCACAAAAATTTAATTTTCGTGTATGAAATTCTCTGGTTTAATGTGCATTTTTCACTCATACTTCCTTTATAAGCACATTACAAACATGATTATGTTAGCTTAGGGTCTTCTGAATCCATAGATACCAAACACATGCTGTTCCATCTCCATTACATATGCTTTGTAAGCCCAAATGTATAACTAGAGAAAACTGACCAAAAAGGGCTTAGGAACTAGAGGGCAGATAATAGTTGATTTTGCTGCCCCTGACGTATGTGACCTGTAGTAGGCCTATTAACCAGCAATTTTTGTTACCACTGGTAATTACATGTGTCACATGCACATTAATGTTGCAAATACGTAATAGCAGACTGTATAAAAAATGGTTGATAAGTATTTCCTGCCAATCAGAACTGCAACCTGCAGTTAAATTAACAATTACAGATTTTAACCATCACGCATAAGTGAACAGTCTCCTTGGCGAAAGTCTAAGAGCATTTTCTTATTATGTAGGCTTGGTATCATTATGGATTTGCCATTTTTTTATTTATACAGGTGTTTATAAGCAACCTGTTACATAAATCTTTATTTCACATCCTGATAATTGGTAATCGATCATTCCGCTATTATAGATCAATATACAAATGATAACACAACACCACTTGGATGGATTGCCATGACACAGTGTGCAGACATTAATGGTCCCAGAGAAAGTATAGTACTGACTTGAATTATCTGATTTTTCCCTGCCAGCAGCAGGTTGACATTTTTGGCTTTTAGTAAGATGTCTTAACAACTATTGGAGGGATTGCCTAGAAATTAGCACACACATTTACGTCCCTGTCAGGATAAATTGTGATAACTGTGGTTATCCTCTGACTTTTCATCTAGTGCAACCATCACGTTAAAAATGATGTGTCCACTACAATACGATACTGAACATGGCAATCATTCTACCCGGTAAACATCATCATGTTATCATTGTCATTGTGAGCATGTTAGTATGTTGATGGTGCATGACATGGTTACAAAGCACCACTGTGCCAAAGGATAGCATCAAAGGACAGCTAGCAAGTCTGTCCGCATTTATTTAGTTTTTTTGATTATCTGACCTCATTACAGTTTAGTGTTATTTTAATTACAAAGAGAAACTGGTTGATGACACACAAACAAAGTATTATTAATTAAGAATAAACGCAGACTAACATAAAAAGCTATAAATGGAAAATACAAAAATGACACATCTAACATCCAAATTCCTATCGAACACATTTAAAATCCTATCAAATTATGGTGAAGGTTGTGAGATTCAAAGATGCGTTTTAGTCTGAAGAGCTGTGAGTTGAACCATGTATATAGAACTTGTGCAATATCAATATCATTGTTGTGGTTCAGGTTAATCTTTAATATTGCAACTTGCCTATTCATAGATGTAATAATCTAGCAAAGAAAATCTATGGACTATGTAATATATTCTAGAAGTATATTTTGTTAAAAATAGAGGCATAAAGCTTCCTTGTTTGCTACACAGGATGTGCATGACAAGTTTTACATTTTGGCAGCAGGACCCATTTTGTGTATCTTCAAAAATCCAAAAATCACTCCTTTGATTTGAGGCAGATTCAGGCCATAAACTAGAGGATTATTGATGGGAGGAATGATCAAATACTCTAAAGAGAAAACAACTGCAATGATTGGATTCAGTCTCTCACCCTCAAATCGAGCCAGTGACAGCTCACAGAAGAGAGAGAATGAATAGTCACAAATGTCACTATGTGGGGCAGGCAGGTTTGTAACGCCTTTCCTCTGAATTCAGACGAGCTTCTCCTGCACACAAGCAGAATCCGTAGATAGGTGTACAGGACAAAGAGCAAGGGGATGAAGATGGTTATTATTGTAACAAACTGACCTGCTATGCTGTTCAGAGTTGTGTCCACACAGGAGAGCTGAACCACAGGCCAGTTAGAACAGAAAAGCCTGTGCAGTTTATTTCCACACAAAGGCAATCGAACAGTAAGATAAGCAATGAAGCCAATAGCAGATGCAGGTAGAGCAGAGCAAAAATCAGAAGATGTCTCACCATCCTAAATGTCATTTTGCTGTGATAGTGTAAAGGCTGGCAAATAGCAACAAATCTATCATAGGCCATGATGCTGAGGATGGTCAGTTCACATGATACGTAGGTGTAAATAACATACATCTGAATGAAACAAGATGCACGTGAGATCAAATGAGTGTCAGACAGAATGTCCATCAGGAACCTCGGGAAGAAGCCGGCTGAGCCGTACAGAGAGTTTAAACACAGACAGGAGAGAAACATGTACATGGTTGATGCAGAGACTTCTCCAGGCAGACTGTCAGAATAATGACAAGTTAGCAGAGATTATAGTCATGTAGATCAACAGACACAGACAGAAGAACAGATATCTGAGGGGCCCAGAGTCTGTAAACAGAGTCAGCTGAAAATACCCAGGAGTAAAGCTGTTATTGCTCATCATGTCTGCACAACAGAGAAGCAAAAACAGAGATGGATACAAAGAACAACCAGGAGAGAGTGGTTAAAGATAAAGTAAAGGAAAGTGGAGGAGTAGAGGCAAAACTGCATTGAACACTAAACATCCTTACTGAGTTAAATAAAGGCTCAAACTTATTTGTGGGCAATATACATTATGATCACGTTCTATATCAGGGTACCATTTCCTTGCCTGCTGTATTTACAAAAGAGTGTTTACAATCCCTTCCATCCAAAGATAAATGTAGCCACTGTGAAACCAACCAATAAACATATACGGTATGTTTATCACAGAGCTTATTTGTCAAAGTTTGCATATGAATAACAGATCAAACAAAGTCGGGGGCAACTATTTACCCTTGGCATGAGGAAAGCAGAGGATACATTTTAACAATAAAATTGTAAAATTAAATCAAACACTTAATGCTTCCAGAAGCTGCACAGGGTGCAGTAATAACATTTAACACATTTTTGCTCAAGTTAAGATTAATTAATAATCATCTGTGTACATTAACAATCAAGCAGGCAATCTAGATATCTATTGTAAAGATCCACATCCAGAGAATTTGACCTGTTGTGTTTTTTATAATAGGTACACAACTACTACTACTACTACAAACATCAACCTTGTAACAACAATTAAACCAACTCATGATAAAAATGGAAACTTGCTCAAAATAGTCTTTGTTAATCAGCTTGTTAAATGAGATTTTCGACTGATGAAGCCTCTACCCTGTAATGATCCACACAGAAGCAGCGACTTTATCATCTTCTGCTGCTAGGATGTGAGCAGCAACGTGTACAGTCCAAAGGGAGGTAAAGCCTCTCTCACCTGATGTTACCTGACACACAAGTTCTATACTGTATTATTTTTTCTGCTCTGAATCGCTTTTGGTTGTTCTTAACTTTAGGGATTTGAAAGCCGAGAAATGGGGAATGCAGCTGTGTGAATGTATAGTCAGACTAATTTCAAAACTACACTGAACAAAATTATAAACGCAACCCTTTTGTTTTTGCCCCCATTCATCATGAGCTGAAATCAAAGATCTAAGACTTTCTCTATGTACAAAAGGTCTATTTCGCTAAAAACACAAAAAACAAGGGGGGTTCTTAACCTTTCTGGCAGTCCGACCTTAAGCCTTAAACCGACCATCAGACGAAGCCCCTGGACCAGCTGGTAGGCTACTACCAGCGGTGTCTCCTCTTTCTGCGGGTTTCATGGTACCACATAGATCTCCCTTTCCCTGTCTCCTGGGTGTTTGTACACCTCACACACCAGTGGTGTAGTCTAGGTTTTTCTAGTGAGTATAATGTGATTTTTCCCTCCCAGCCTCATACTCCCCCGTCCCAGCGTGACGTCCCATAAGCATCACTGCACTCACTAATACATACAGTATGCGTGTACATGTAATAGAGAGCACTCTGAAGGACTGTTTAGGCTGTGTGTTCTCAACAACGCAAAGACTTTAACAGCAAATGACAGTTACAGGTGGGAAAGGGTGTCATTTTGTATTCAAACATGGTGGGGACATTTTAGGGCTCAGATTAGAGTTGTGACAAAACACTTTGCATATGAGATGTGACAATCCAGAATATTGGTGTCACGAGATCAAGACTAGAAGATATTTTAATAGTATTTAAAGAAATATTCATTGATGAGTACACAATTGGGGGGTCTGGTTATGATTATGAGCATTAAACATTTAATTTCCTGCATTCTGGAGACATTTTCTGCACCAATTTATGGTGGAAATGTCTAATGTTTAGTGTTAATCACCATCTAAGTCAGCCAGTTGAGAGCTATATTTTGCCTTAGATGTTATATGAATCTTGTTTTATTATCTGGCAATTTTCAATGCACATTTCACAGTGCAAGTTGCAACTATTATTAACAATAATGGAAAGCTGAGGCTTTTCAGTAGCAGTAATAACAATGAACATAGGCCAATGTGCTGTTGTATTACCAAACTCATTCATTACAGAATATTAGCACTGAGGACACCAAAAGTGGTCCACATCCTCTCAGGCTCACTTAAAAAAAAAAAACATTGTCAAACGTAGGTTATGTACTGTTTCAATTCAATAGACCAACAACGTTGTTACAGTTCCATTAATGATAGCATTAATGACAACATAGGCCTATATGCTATTTTCACTCAGCAGTTAACATTACGACAGCATCAGCCTCATCTGACTCATTTTTTGTGTTTCAGTAACTTTAATGTTTAATCCCTCCATAGCAGCTGCAGTGTCACCTGTAGCGTGTGGTCTGAGTTTGCTCGCGTTTCACATCTCCTTCAGTGACTCACATTAGTTCATTTCAAACATGCGGCGAGTGACCGCCACGCAGCTGTGTTGTTGTTTGGTAGCTGATGTCAGATCCCGGTCACAGGCCACAGAAGCCGCAAACATCATTTCAGAGCTTCACAACACAAACGGGGTGAATTTATGAATGAACGTGTGAAAGTTCTGTCACAAAACGATGTTGTTGGAAATCTTTGACCGTTCCTAGTGGGTATACGGCGTATATCTGCGTATCACGTAGACTACACCACTGTCACACACTCAAAACAGAGCACACGCTCTCCGTTTGTCTATTTTTTAAAAAGCAGTTTTTGGCAACAAAACACACAGTGAGTTGTGATCAAGTTTCTGCTAATATGACAGTTATTACTTAGTGGCAAACCAAAGATTAAAGATCGCTGGCACTATAATCTTTGATTCTACTGACAGGACAGCTGATTTGGTGGTTGCCTAGCAACATAAAAAAACACAGGCATTAAAGGAACAGCTCTGAGCTGGTTTAAGTCCTATTTATCAGATCGATTTCAGTTTAACGATTAGTCCTCCATGCACGCCAAAGTTAGTCATGGAGTTTCTCAAGGATCTGTCCTCGGACCAATCCTCTTCTCTTTATATATATATATATATATATCCTTTAGGCAATATTATCAGGAAATATTCCATAAACTTTCATTGTTATGCAGATGATACTCAGTTATATCTATCGATCAAGCCAGATGAAACTGATCAGTTAGCTAAACTTCAAATGTGCCTTCAGGATGTTAAAACCTGGATATATACCTGTAATTTTCTGTTAAACATGGATAAAATTTAAGTTATTGTTCTGGGGCCCAAGCACCTCCGTGACGCATTATCTAAAGATATAGTTACTCTGGATGGCATCGCCCTGGCCTCCAGCACCACTGTGAGGAATCTTGGAGTTATCTTTGATCAGGACATGTCGTCTGAAAATGATGCAGAAAAACTAGTCCATGCATTTGTTACTTCTAGGCTGGATTACTGCAATTCCTTATTATCAGGCTGCTCAAAAATGTCCATTAAGACTCTTCAGCTGATCCAGAATGCTGCAGCACGTGTTCTGACAGGAACCAGGAAAAGAGATCATATTTCTCCTGTTTTAGCTTCTTTGCATTGGCTTCCAGTAAAATCCAGAATAGAATTTAAAATCATTCTTCTTACCTACAAAGCTCTTAATGGTCAGGCACCATCTTATCTTAAAGAGCTCATAGTACCTTACTACCCCACCAGAGCACTGCGCTCCCAGAATGCAGGGTTACTTGTGGTTCCTAGAGTCTCCAAAAGTAGACTAGGAGCCAGAGCGTTCAGCTATCAAGCTCCTCTCCTGTGGAACCAGGTTCCAGTTTGGGTTCAGGAGGCAGACACCATCTCCACATTTAAGAGTAGGCTTAAGACTTTCCTCTTTGATAAAGCTTATAGTTAGGGCTGGCTCAGGTGAGTCCTGAACCATCCCTTAGTTATGCTGCTATAGGCCTAGACTGCCGGGTGATTTCCCATGATGCACTGAGCTCCTCTCTCCTCTACTTTCTCTCCCTCTGTATGCAACCTCATCCCATTATTGCATGTTACTAACACAACTTCTCCCCTTTCCAGTAGTCTTGTGCTTTCTCGTCTCTCTCCTATCACTTCCTGCAGGTTTTTCTGGCTCTGGGCCTGTGGAGTCTGGATCTGTGGTTGCGAGTTACCTGCGGCCCCCGTGTTCCTGCTCGACACCCTCTGCTAACTCACCTGTTAACTCACCTGAGACGCATCCTGTTAATTAAGTACACCGGCGTGGGTGTCTCACACTAAAGGCATGTGTCTTATCCACTGCTCTATTACCACCGTCTGGATGGTATTACCCTGGACTCAAGCACCACTGCGAGGAATATTGGAGTAATCTTTGATCAGGACAATGAGGCAAATATCTTTTTTAAATGCAAGGGCTGGTTGTGCTAGTAATGTAACTCAAATAAATTAAATGCATACTGTGCCACTGGTGGCTGAGTTTGAAAACAGCTTGGATTACCCTTTCACAATAATGGTGAAATTAAATCGTATTAAGTCTATGCAGAACAGCTGTAGTCTACACACTACATAAACATCTTAATCAGATAATCAGTGGAGTGCTTTTCCTATATTAACAGAATGCTCTCCTGCAGAGCATGGCTTTCATTTGATGGATTTTAGCCTATGAATTCTGTCTTATTCACATTGGTTGATATTTGTTTTATAGCGATTCCCATCAGTGAATTTAACAAACAGAATGCCACCACTAGACCAGTTAAGAAGCAAAGGGAGAGAACAAATATGTGTGGACAAAACAGTCCTTTTGGGCTTTAGTGTGACTCACCACTCTCATCCTATCCATTCAAAAATGGGTTGCTCCTGTGTTATTGCCACAATAATTCTTTAGATTATTTTTATAGACGCTTCATTAATAATCATATTGTATTGGTTGCCTGGGCTATTAGAGAAGGCAAATCATATGCAGCAACCTTCATATAAACCAAGTGGTTTGGTTGGGTACATGTCCACCAGCGGATTTGAGCAACAATTGTAGGCCGCAAGTATGATATTTTATAGTGATCTTATCAATACCTTCACGTACATAAAAACTAATTGTATTAAACAGCTAACTTGGAGATAATCATCATACAAAGCCAAGTTTCCTTTAATTAGTTTATTGAACGTTTCAATGAGTAGGTTTGTCAAATGTTTGCTAACTTAGCTTTCTGCTGTGATACACAGAGTTCTTTCAACAAAGAAGAGCTCATAACATCAAATAACAGTGGCTGGTGTAAAGATGTGACAGCGATTCAGCAGCACTGCTCTCATGACCTGGAACATTTACTGATACACTGTAAACTGTTCTGCAAAGTTTTTACATTCCACCACAGGCCAACGTGTACGATGCACAGTGCAGATACCAGATACTGTGGGTAGAGCAGATATTCTCAGACTCCTTGGTTATTGTTCTTGGTAACAAAGAAAATCTCAGCAATGAACTCCCCAAATACAGACAGTGTACAGTTATAAAGTGTCCAACCAGAGAGGAGAACACTTTGGATCACTGCTACACCACAGTAAGCAGTGCCTATCACGCCATCCCTCGCACTCCTCTGGGACACTCTGACCACTTGATTCCTGCATACAGGCAGAAATTAAAGTTCTGTAAAACTGTGGTGAGGACATCTAGGCAGTGGACCAGAGAAGCTGTAGAGGATCTTAAGGGGTACTTGGACTGCCCTGACTGGGATGTTTTCAGGACTGCCAACATTCTGGATGAGCTTACAAAGGCTGCACCAGGATGAGTTAAAACAATGACAAACCCTGGTTCACAGCTAAGCTCAGACAGCTAGGTTGGAAAAGGAGGAGGTCTTTCGGAGTGGCGACCGGGAAGCTTTAAGGAATCAAAGTACAGGTTTAGCAAGGCGGTGCGAGATGCTAAACGCCTGTATGCAGAGAGACTACAACACCAGTTCTCACAGAAATGACTCTGCTTCTGTCTGGAGAGGATTCAGACAGTTCACCAGTTACAAACCTAAATCCCCCTCACTCCATAAACGGCTCACGCCTTGCCAACAAGTTGAACCAGTTCTACTATTGCTTCGAAAGACAATGGGACAGACCTGACACCATCCCCCGTCACACCTCTGATTAGCCACAGTCCACTATCTCCTCCTTCGCCTCCACATAGGGGGGTTGCTCCACTTAACCCCCCTCCCTCACCATCTTGGAGAGGGATGTCAACAGACAGGAGACAGAAACCCCGAAAAGCAGCAGGGCCAGACTCTGTCTCCCCATCCACCCTGAAGCACTGTGCTTATCAGCTGTCAGACATTTTTAACACCTCACTGGAGACATGTGCCAGCCTGCTTCAAATCCTCCACCATCATCCCAGTTCCCAAAAAACTAAGGACCACAGGACTTAACGACTACAGACCCGACGCATCAGCACGTGAAGCTGGGAAAACATCTCTCTGACTCAAGAACCATCAGCACCGGTTCCCCTCAAGGCTGCGTTCTTTTCCCTCAGCTCTTCTCCCTGCTCAACTTGATCTGTGTCCTTTTATGCTTACTGTGAATATTGTACATTGCTTGTTAATATCCTGTAATATGCTGTATTTTTTTTCCATTCTTTTTTTTCCCCCATTAGAATTATAGTATTATTATTATTATTATTTTGTATACTTTTATCTACTACTATCTCTTTACTTTATCTATATTTATATTTCTATATTTATGAACTAAAGCACCAATATACGGAGGCAAAGTTCCTCATATGTGAAAATGTACCTGGCAATAAACCCCATTCTGATTCTTAGCTGACGTTACTCTTTGTTACCCCTTCCATATCAGGTTCTCTAGGGACTCTGTGCCTTTCATGCAGACCTATGCATTAAGTTGCTCATCAATGTCACAATGTTGGGGCGGCTGTGGCTCAGGAGGTAGAGCGGGTTGGCCCTTAATCGGAAGGCCGGCGGTTCTATCCCTGGCTCCCCCTAGTTGCGTGTCGAAGTGTCCTTGGGCAAGATACTGAACCCCGAATTGCCCCTGGCTATTCCGCCAGTGTATGAATGAGTGTGAATGTTAGTTTCCGTTTGAGCACTTAGGCTCAGTGTATGAATGTGACTGGTGAATGCAGATGTAGGGTAAAAGCGCTTTGAGTGGTCGAAAAGACTAGAAAGGTGCTATACAAGTACGGAGCATTTACATTTACAATTCCGTGAACTGACCAATCACAGCCTGGAGTGGGCGTGAGATTAAAAAAAGGTTGACGCTCTCTAGCAAATTTTGAAATGTTGAACTTGTTGTTCTGTGTGCACGTTTTTTATTATTGACAAGTTAGAACTTTGCATAAAGAAATGAGAGACTAACCACCATGTAGAGCATTTTGCACAATAATTTAATGACAAATCACAAAAATGAAACCGTTTTGTCCAACTGGAATTCATATTGTACTAATGGTAAGCTATATAGTAGCCTACACTATGATCTGAACTTATAATGAACACACTAACAGTAGCCCCAATCAAACTTGAACCACAATGGTGTAATATCAGAAAACTGTTTGATTTGTGAAACAGCTGAATTGTTGAATCTCAACTGCTCCCCCAAAGGCCCATCCTGAGCCAGGAACAACCCTGCATTCTACCCACCAGTGGCTGACGTAACCCAGAGAAACCAAAAATTATGCCAGAGGCACACAAACAAACTCTTGCAACATCATTTTACAGCTCTACAGTTTAATTAGGTTGAATGTAAGTCTCTCTTTCTTTGGAGAACTTAATGAGATCCATGGAGGGCGAAACAGCTTTATAAAAACATCCCTCAAACGTGAGCTGATCACTTTCCAATATCTGTGTTTGGAAAACACATGGTCAGGTACGTATGACTGAAAAAAACAATCAGATGACTTCATCAACTTTTGTTATAGAAAATATTAATGGATAATACATTAAATGCAACATACATAACTCTTGATGGGTATGTGGAAGTGCAGAAATATAGATATCTTTATTTTGTGATCATGTTTACAGCATATGTTCTAATAATTTGCAGTAATTCTTCTATTGTGTGCATCATTGTGATTCATGAATCCCTCCATGAGCCGATGTACATTTTCATTGCAGCTCTGTTACTGAACTCTCTTCTTTTCAGCACTGCTATCTACCCAAAGCTTTTGATTGACTTTTTATCTGAAAAACAGATCATATCATATCCAGCCTGTCTCTTTCAGTGGTGTATATATTATGCTCTAGCCACTTCAGAATTTTATCTCTTGGCAGCCATGGCCTATGACAGGTATGTGTCTATATGTAAACCTCTGCAATATCAAACTATCATGAGGAAATCAACTGTCACTATTTTCTTGGTTTTAGCTTGGCTTGTGCCGGCTTGTCAGGTTGTGGTGCCAATTGTACTAAATGCTAATAAAAAACTCTGTAACTTTGTTTTCAAAGGAATCATTTGTAACAGCACAGTTTACAAACTTCACTGTGAGAGTTCAGGAGTGCTGAATATATATGGCTTGATTGTTTTTGTAAATGGTCTCTTTCTCCCTGTGCTCTTCATACTTTTTACATACACCAGGATATTTATAATAACATATCACAGCTGCAGAGAAGTCAGGAGAAAAGCTGCACAGACCTGTTTACCCCACCTGATTGTTTTAATCAGCTTTTCCTGTTTGAGTGCATATGATATACTTCTACTGCGACTGGAAACAGATTTTCCCAAAACTTTACGTTTAATAATGACATTTCAAATACTAATGTATCATCCTCTCTTCAATCCAATCATTTATGGACTAAAAATGAAAGAAATTTATAAACACCTGAAGAGGTTGTTCTGCAAAATGGCCTGATGTTTATAAAACTAATAACTGTGGTACACTGACTGTTTTGTGTCATAAAAAAGGAGAGCTGTGATTTCTCTGGACATTGAAAGACAATGAATGTAAAATTTACAACGGTTTCATTAAAATCACAAGTTGAATTATGAATTTCCAATATGTTGTTAGTTAATTGCAGCTTAACAGAATCCTGTTACCCATGACGACATGATCATTGTCTCGATATCAGATGTTGAGTGTATTGTTAGTTTATATGGCCATAAAATGTTGTTAACATGTTACTATTTAAAATGAACATCCTGGAAAGCAATATCATGCCCACGTTTCAAATTTGGTAGTGCAAGTGAAGTTGTAGTTTTGTCTATTTATTATTATTTTATTGTAAAAATAAATAACTAAAATAACTCTTGTTGCTGTGAAATGATTATTTTACATAAACTCTTTCAGCTCTTCTTGGCTCCCCTAAAATATGCAGCTCAGCAATAGTATGACGGACACACACAGACCACATAACCTCTATTACCAACAATAAAACAATAAAAGCACTAGTTCTTTGAATCCTGCAGAATGTACACTCTTAAAAATGATGGGTTAAAAATAACCCAACTTGGGTTGTTTTATAACCCAACCGCTGGATCAATATTGCGCCAGACCAGCAGTAGTTAATTTGACCCAGCAAGATGGGTCAGTCATATTTAACCCAACAGATTGAGTTAAATATTCTACCCAAATGCTGGGTCAAATTAATTACAATTCTAGGTTGATTCAACTACATATTATGCTGTGTAAAATTAACCCATATGCCAGATTAAGTCTAACACATTCAGTACAATTTAGAAAATAAATTGCAATTGACTACCCATTTAAACCTCTTAAACTACAAACCTAGAACAGAATACATGTGAGATTTAGGCATATAATATTATTATGCAATAAACACTTAAACAATACAAAAACAAAAACAACAATGGAATCTTTGAAAATTTATTACATTAATATCGACTATATATATACTGGAACTGGTGCAGTTCCTAACAATATACTGGAACTGGTGCAGTTCTCTCAGGTTGAAACCCAGAATTTTGATTAAACTGGTTGAACCGCTTGTAGAACGTCTCGGGTTACGTATGTAACCCTGGTTCCCCGAGAAGGGGAACGAGAGACTGCGTCGGTTACGACACTATGGGAACGCCTCTAGGCGAAGCAGGTCTGAACGTGAATGAAATCACCCCAATCCTATTGGCCTGTTGCTAGAACGGTAAGGTGTGACGGAATAACCGGAGGAGTATAAAGCACACCTGTACACACTCATCATTAGCTTAAACTATGAAGCAGGCGCTTCAGGCGGGGAGAGAGGTGCGGCGGGCCGACGCAGTCTCTCGTTCCCCTTCTCGGGGAACCAGGGTTACATACGTAACCCGAGACGTTCCCCTTCGAGGGAACTCGAACTGCGTCGGTTACGACACTATGGGAACGAGATACCCACTAAACCGTGCCGAAAACCCCCCTGCCCCTGTGTGCAATAAAGTGGCACTACTAAGAGGAGAGCGCACGAGTGCCAGGTGCCGAAGGAAGGTCAAGACTGTAAAACCGAATGAATGTGTGCGGAGTGGCCCAGCCAGCCGCTAAACAACATCCTGCAAGAGGCCCCGGAAAGGAGGGCTCGAGAGGCCGCCTTGCCTCTGGTAGAATGAGCCCTCACAGCCACAGGTGAAGGCAAACCGCGCACCTGATAGGCCAGGGAAATAGTCTGAACAATCCAGTTGCTAATAGTATGTTTGGATGCAGGGAGCCCGGCCCTGGGAGACCCAAAACACACTAGCAGCTGGTCAGCCTTCCTCCAACGGGAGGACCTCAGAGTGTAAATACTCAGTGCTCTGACAGGGCAGAGCAGATGAAGTCTCCCGTCCTCCGCCGTCACATGAGGTGGAGGATGAAATGCCTGCAGCACTGTGGACCCTGCCGCACAAGAAGGCACTTTAGGGATGTATCCTGAACGAGGGTGCAGGATAGCCCTAATATTCCCCGGGGCAAACTCCAGGCTTTGCGGGGAAACCGAAAGCGCTTGGAGCTCCCCCACCCTCCTCAGAGAGGTGATAGCAAGGAGAAAGGCCATCTTGAGGGTCAAGTGCTTAGCCTCAGCTGACTCCAGGGGTTTGAAGGGGGCCTCAGCCAACGCCCCAAGAACCACTGCCAGATCCCAAGTGGGAACCTTGGACCGAGTCGCAGGTCTCATCCTCCGGGCACCACGGAGGAAAAGTACAACCAAGGGAAGTTTCCCCAAGAACCCCTCCCTCAGAGGGGTGTGGAAAGATGAAATAGCTGCCACGTACACCTTGAGGGTGGAAGGGGAAAGACCAGCAGAGAACCGGTCCTGGAGGAACTCAAGTACCTGAACCACCGGGCAGGTAACAGGGTCCACCGACCGCTCCCTACACCAAGTGGAGAAAACACTCCACTTCAGGCCGTACGTCCTCCGTGTGGACGGGGCCCTGGAGCTCAGGAGGGTCTCGACTGCTCCGGCTGTTAGACCCCCTCTAGGTACTGTGCCCCCTCAGGGGCCAGACCCACAGTCGCCATATGGCGGGGCAAGGGTGAAGAACCCGGCCCTGCGCCTGGGACAGCAGGTCTCTCCTCAGAGGGACCCGCCACGGCGGGCCGTCCAGGAGCGACATGATGTCCGAGAACCACACCCAGGTTGGCCAGAACGGGGCTACGAGCAGTAGGCCGACATAGTCCTGGCGGACCCGCTCCAGAACCCCGGGAGCAGAGCGACTGGGGGAAAAGCGTACAGACGTAGCCTCGGCCACGAATGTACCATGGCGTCCAGACCCAACGGGGCTGGAGGAACGAGAGAAACCATAGCGGGCAGTGCGTAGTCTCTTGAGACGCAAACAGATCCACGTCTATGGGGCTCGAACCACTTCGGGGTGAAGTCTCCATTCCCCGGGCCTCAGCCCCTGCCTCAACAGCAGGTCTGCTCCCTGATTCTGCGTCCCCAGGAGATACATCGCTCCATGACCGCGCCCCAGCCCGTGAGGGAGGCGTCTGTTGAAAGAACCAGCCGGCGACAAGACCCTCCCAGCACGGGCCCCTGGGACAGGAACCAAGTTTCCTTCCAAACTGATAGGGAACGAAGACACTTGTGCGTAACCCAAACCAGACGGAGAGGATTCCCCTCGGGGAAAAACCCTTGTTCCTTAGCCACCACTGCAGGGGTCTCATGTGCAGCAGTCCAGATGGTATTACGCTGGACGCAGCCGCCAGGAGACCCAACACTCGTTGAAAGTGTTTCATAGTGATGGCGTGGCCTAACTTCACCCCTTTCACGGCAGCCAATATGGTGTCGACACGTGCCGGAGACAATTGTGCCCGCATCGTTGTCGAATCCCATACAACCCCTAGGAACGTAGCCCGTTGGGTGGGCGCCAGCACGCTCTTCTTTGCGTTGAGCCTCAGCCCTAAACGCCGCAGACGAGCCAGAACGACATCTCGATGCCGAACTGCCAACTCTCGAGACTGGGCTAGGATGAGCCAGTCGTCGATGAAGTTGAAACCCGGATGCCCCGGAGCCTCAGCGGGGCCAGTGCTGCATCCATACACTTGGTGAATGTGCTAGGGGAAGTGCCAGGCCGAATGGAAGAACCCGATACTGGTAAGCCACACCCCCGAAGGCAAACCTCAGGAACTTCCTGTGAGAAGGACGGATGGAGACCTGGAAATAGGCGTCCTTTAGATCTATCGTGACGAACCAATCCTCAGATTGGATGTGCGTCACGGTGGCGGGGATGATGAGCATCTTTAACCTGAATCTCCTCAGAGACTGGTTAGAACCCGCAGATCCAAAATAGGGCACGCAGCCCTCCGTCCTTCTTGGGGACTATGAAGTACCGGCTGTAGAACCGGCGTCTCTGTCTGGGGGGGAGACACGTTCCACGGCCCCTTTCCTCAGCAGAGTACAACTTCCTGTCCCAACACCGGACCTTGCTCCGGGCGGACCACAGTCCAAACCACCCCCTCTCTTCTGTTGAATTTGGAGGGCGGGTTTTGAACTGTAGTCGATACCCATCTATGGCAGTGCGCAGGACCCGCGGAGAAATGTTCGTCAGGCTCCGCCAAGCATCTGCGAAGTCTGCCAACGGAACCAGCCCCTCGGGGCTGGTGTGATCTTCTGGTGGACCCCTGAAGCCCCAGAACGGCAGGGGGGAGCCGCCGAAGATCCACGGTGAGTGAGTCGGGATGCCGTCCGCCTGCAGACCCTCGGGGCAGGCAGTACGGCGCGGACTCGATGGTGGCAGGTGCGTCCTGAACGTGTAAACGGCGGGATAACATCACCTGTTGCCACGGCGGAGGGGACCTCGGTCGGCCTCCGGGGGGGGTGCGGGAGGGGAGAAAAAACTCCCCTACCCCGGTCTTCAGGACCTCTTCCCTGAGCTCCGTCGGGACTGGATGACGGTCCTCAGATCGCGTCTCACAGAAGGCTGAAGTTGAGAGCGCCGCCTCGCTGCTCTAGCCCCCGAGAAGCGACACTCTGCTTGCTCTCCTCTCGGTAGGAGCTCGTAGAGGGAAGGGACCTACGCCCGGCAGCCTCAGCTGCCTGGGGTGCAGACCGGCGAGGGAGGTACCGGCGGAACGCATCGCCCTGCGTCTAACGCTCCGTGGTTCTGCGAGGCTCCGCCAGATCTTCCCTAGAGGGACCCCCCCTCTGAACCATCTCCTGTAGCAGGTCGGCTTGGTAGGCTTGAAGCACCGCCATGGTGTGCAAGCTCGCACCTGCCTGGCCCGCTGCCATGTACGCCTTCCCCACGAGCGTGGATGTGGTGCGACATGGTTTGGATGGTAACGCCGGCTTCTCCAGGGAGGACGCAAGTCGAGGGGAGAGATAGCTCGCAAGCGCATCCTCCACCCGAGGCATCCTCCCATAACCACGGTTCCTAACCCCCATCACATTACTGTAGTTCAGTGATTGGGGTGTGGAAAGCCGTGTAGAGAAGGGTCTGCCCCATGATTTACTCAGTTCATCATGTAAATCAGGAAGAGATCGGCGTGGAGGTGGTGCGTGGTGCTTAAGAAACCTTTCATCAAGCTTACCACTAGCCTGTGGTGTCTGCTCCTCCTGTCTCTTGGTGTTGAGCTTAGCCACGGCTCTAGTCACCACCTCCAGCAGCACGTCATAGTCGGGCGCGGCCAGATGTCGCCGCCCCGACACCCGGAAGTCATCGTCCACTGCGCTGAGCACGTCCGCCTCCTCGGAGTCGGATTGCTGCCGCGTCTCCGGATCCAAACCGCGAGCGGGAGAAGCCGAGAACGGGCTCCCGAACGAGGAAAGGAAGCGTCGGAGCCAGCGGATGAAGGTCGGGAAAAAGCCTCAGCCGTCCCGAAATCCTCCGACAGATCACGCTGTGAACCCATGAGTGAAGCCGCCGGGCCGCCTCAGCGGCCGCAGGGCCCGCGCCATGGGGAAAACACATCCGACCATCCTCGGAAAGAGAGCCATGCTGTACCTCAGTACCCGCACGGAAAGGGCTTCGCAACGGGCGCAGGCAGCCCCCTCGAGAGCTGCCCGGGCGTGCTCCATCCCCAAACATGAGACACACATCTCATGAGAATCTCCATCCGTGATGTACGGAGGGCAAGAAAAAAACACACCTTCTGTACATCTGGTTGCCGGACATGCTGGTAGACTTCTTCTTCAGGTAAGACACACTGCTTGTAGGACTGGAGCTTTCTTCAAACAACATACAGAGCGCCTGCTGAATAGAAAAAAGCTAATGATGAGTGTGTACAGGTGTGCTTTATACTCCTCCGGTTATTCCGTCACACCTTACCGTTCTAGCAACAGGCCAATAGGATTGGAGTGATTTCATTCACGTTCAGACCTGCTTCGCCTAGAGGCGTTCCCATAGTGTCGTAACCGACGCAGTTCGAGTTCCCTCGAAGGGGAACCGCTATTTTCCAAATACTGTCTGGCTATATTTGATGCCTGTACCCAAAAGTATAATAAAACCTGAATATGCATGTGTGCGTGCAGTCTTGACCTGAGAGATATTGATAAAATGAATAAAGTTTCCTCTTCAGAAACTTGTGCTTTGAGGACCCACAGCCTTATGATCATGAAGGCCAAGCTGCATTCAAAATTGGTGTGGCGTACCACTTTCGCACCGCGGCCACGGCCAACTTTGTATGTTGTTAGGGGGGAGTAATCCTGGCAGCTGCCTCAGGGCAAGTTCCCCAACGCCATCTGTAGGAAGACATAGGTGTCAATACGATGTGAAATAGCATACCTTTGATTTCACAATACCAGCAATTTCATCGCATAAATATCCAGCATTTTCCATAGCATTCCCTGCGAGATCTGCTGACAATATATTACCTGGTGTTAAACCATCCAGGGGCAATGTTAGATTCCCCTCCTGTCTTGCCAGGTACAGGACCTTCTCTGCATAAATGGGCAGCCAAGTTTCAAAAAGCTTGGATGCAGCTTCCCCATGTAGGACAAGAAAGTCCTGTGCAATCTATAAAATGGAAAACACATTTTTTAATTCCAATTCAATGTGGCCACTTATAAAACATTATAAACAATGTATCGTCAAATGCAAGATCATTTTCCCCTATACCTACCATGCTTTTGGTCATTAGGCGAGGGAACTCTTCAAGGATTTGATCAATAGTCCAACTGTTTTCTCTGATCCACTTTGCCCTGTATACTGCCGTGTTTTCCATATAGGTCTCTACCTGGCTGAGGGGCTGAGAATTGTTTCTCAACCATTCTTTAAACTGTGACGCACGTTCGTCTGATATGGTACATTCTGTAAAGAACAACAAAGTTGTCAGTCACTGAAATATGGATGTTTTGCTTCATCAAATATATATTTTATATATTTTAATAATTACCTGGTATGAGAGGACTTGCAAGAGCAGCATCATCTGGCGTTGTGGTGATGTCGTCTGTGCGTGCTCCGCGACCTGCTGGTTGATCTCAGCCGCTTCCTGATGTTCCGCAGCCTTTCCTCTAGGAATCCTGTGAAGAAAA
Organism: Micropterus salmoides; assembly: GCF_014851395.1. Taxonomy (NCBI): domain Eukaryota; kingdom Metazoa; phylum Chordata; class Actinopteri; order Centrarchiformes; family Centrarchidae; genus Micropterus; species Micropterus salmoides. Next base: position 2,189,296 of record NW_024040596.1, on the reverse strand, counting down.
CCCCCAAAACATCAGGAAGTGACATCAGCAACGACCTCCACAGTGCAGGGTGAAGGTATCACAATCCACTGTTGGAAGAAGACTCAGAGAGCAGAAACATAGAGGCCACACCACAAGATGCAAACCACTCATCAGCAGGAAGAATTGGAAAGGGAAGATTGACATTAGCAAAGAAGTACAGAGATGAGCCGCAAAACTTCTGGAACACAATCTGATGGACTGATGAGACCAAGATTAATCTCTAGCAAAGTGATGGAGAAAGAAAGGAACTCCTTATGATCCGAAGCTCATCTGTGAAGCATGCTGGAGGTCATGTCAGGGCTGCTTCTGGATCAGGCTCATTAATATTTATTGATGATGTTAGCAGCAGAATGAATTCAGAAGTGGACAGAAACATTTTGCCAGTTTACGCATTGAAACTAATGGGGAGGAAGTTTATCATGCAGCAGGACAATGAGCCAAAGCACACTGCCAACAAAACAAAGGACTTCATCAGGGGGAAAAGGTTTTAGACTGGCCAAGTCAATCAGCTGACCTGAACCCAACAGAGCTGCATTTCACCTCCTTAAGAGGAGACTTTAGGGAGAAACACCCCGAAACAAACAAGAAGTGAAGAAGCTGCAGTAAAAGGCTGGAATAGCATCACAAATGAAGAATGCAGCAGTTTGGTGATGTCGATGGGTCGCAGGCTGGAGGCAGTTATTGTAAGCAAATATTAAATGTTATTTACTTTAAGAGTATTTGTTCCTTTACTTTTGCTCACCTCAGAATGCTGTGGTCTAATACAAACGGTGGTATGTCCTGAGTTTAACACATCTAGATGTGAATAGCAGGAAATACAAGCTGACTTCTGAACTCTTGTCTCAGACTCATCTTTTGATCTTAAACCCAAATGTCTTCAGTGAACAACAAAAACAAAGGAACTTGCCTTACTGTTACAATACTGTTGGAGGGGACTGTATTTCAGCACTGCTGAACACCACAATCACCACCAAAGCACCATAATCTGGCAGCGGGCCAGATATTATTGTTGGCGGGCAGTTTTGGCGAGGGTCCATAATCACAGACTGAAAAAACTAAATAATTAAGTAAATATAATTTCTTAATAAATCTAGCTAAAGAAACCTCATTTCTTGACTGTCCACTCTTTGCTGTCTCAGAAGAGACACCTTTTGTGCTGTGTCAGCCATCGTAGCTGTCCTGCACTCTTTGAAAGTTAAAGGGCAGTGGTAGACTGGACAGATGGTTGCAATTCACAACCCTCACCACTAGATGCCACTCAATTTTACACACTGAACCTTTAAAAGTTACATCCAGCAACTACTGAATTGTCCCTAGCAATATTTTTTATCAGATCAATTCATGGTGTCGTTTGAAAATTGGAAATTATATATTAGGCTAACTCATATCAAAGCCAACGCTCAGGAATAAATTGGCCTCTGACCCCTGCGAGTGAAGCCATCGTCCATCCTGTGAACATTAACACGACATTAGCGAGGTAACTTCAAGGTTAACTGGTTCTCAGCACCACAACGGTGGTTCACATCTTATCGAGGTACATCGCCATGGAGACTTATGCTGAATGGCTAACCTGCTCCAGAGCACGTTATGTTCCAGATAAGAGATCAACTTTATAAAAGTACCACATACTGACCAATCAGCTCTCTTGGAAAATGGCAACACCATTACATCACCAAAATATTTAGGTTTATATGTATTATTATAAATTTATGTTGCATTTGTTTCTTATTACAGTGACTAGTCATTTACTGCCCCACATTTTGCTATTTAGGTGCAGGTGATGTGGGGGAGTTTTAACTGTTGAGAACTGAAGCCTTGGTTGAGATTACAGGCTTTCACCACCTGTTAAGGGATTTTTGTTTTGTAGCTTTATGAAGTTAATTTAGAATGTTTGGAACATGTTGAATGCTCTGCTAAGTGATAAATGTTAATAAATAAATCTGATTTTTGAAGTGACGAGGAATTCCAATGACCACTTAATTAGTGCCCGAGGCATTTAATGTGGAAATGCAGATACGCAGCCGCTGCAGATGAAAGAATAAGGCTAAAATGATCATACACGCCATATTATTCACCTGTTAACTTATTCATTTGCACAATCTGCAATTTCAGTTTGTCAGCTGCAGCTGTGTTGCTTTCAGCCTGGATCGTGTGTTTTACTTCTTGGTATTTGTCTAATATTATACACTCACCTAAAGGATTATTAGGAACACCTCTTCAATTTCTCATTAATCTAATCAACCAATCACATGGCAGTTGCTTCAGTGCATTTAGGGGTGTGGTCCTGGTCAAGACAATCTCCTGAACTCCAAACTGAATGTCAGAATGGGAAAGAAAGGTGATTTAAGCAATTTTGAGCGTGGCATGGTTGTTGGTGCCAGACGGGCCGGTCTGAGTATTTCACAATCTGCTCAGTTACTGGATTTTCATGCACAACCATTTCTAGGGTTTACAAAGAATGGTGTGAAAAGGGAAAAACATCCAGTATGCGGCAGTCCTGTGGGCGAAAATGCCTTGTTGATGCTAGAGGTCAGAGGAGAATGGGCCGACCTATTCAAGCTGATAGAAGAGCAACTTTGGTGGTGGTGTAATGGTGTGGGGGATGTTTTCTTGGCACACTTTAGGCCCCTTAGTGCCAACTGGGCATCGTTTAAATGCCACGGCCTACCTGAGCATTGTTTCTGACCATGTCCATCCCTTTATGGCCACCATGTACCCATCCTCTGATGGCTACTTCCAGCAGGATAATGCACCATGTCACAAAGCTCCAATCATTTCAAACATGACAATGAGTTCACTGTACTAAAATGGCCCCCACAGTCACCAGATCTCAACCCAATAGAGCATCTTTGGGATGTGGTGGAACGGGAGCTTCGTGCCCTGGATGTGCGTCCCACAAATCTCCATCAACTGCAAGATGCTATCCATCAATATGGGCCAACATTTCTAAAGAATGCTTTCAGCACCTTGTTGAATCAATGCCACCTAGAATTAAGGCAGTTCTGAAGGCGAAAGGGGGTCAAACACAGTATTAGCATGGTGTTCCTAATAATCCTTTAGGTGAGTGCAGTTAACCTTCATTTGTAAAATATGACATTCTGCTGCAAACGGCCTTTAATGTCAATGAGCTTGTGGCCATTAAGCAATCTACACACCTCTTTAGCATCAACGCAATCAACTCCTTTTAGGACCCAGAGCTGATATCCAGTCTCCACTGGATTGTTGTATATTGTGTTGTGTACCAGCCAGTGAACTTGCTTGATGCCCGTTATTCTTCTTGTTTTGTCAGCCTACCTCCTTTTTCACTCTGGTATTCTCAGTCTTCAGATCTTTCGCAACCATATTTCCACTCCTGCCAGTTCACTCTATCAAGACAAACCCTGGACTAACCCCTTTACCCCAACCAGTCAGCACCCCCCTCACTTAACTGTTCTTCAATAATAGACTTGTTACCTGTCAGCCTCCAGCCTAGATTCCCAACACAGCAGCAGTCTGGCGATGAGGCTACTGCTGTAATATGCCACTACTTACTTGAACACATCCAGTGTTCATTTTATGGTTTCTGGAACTTGTATAAAGAGTGAACTGTCTAGCTAGCCTAATTGCAGCACATTTTTGGAAAGACTGAATAAACATGTCAAAAACCTAGAGCCTTAGCAGACACTCAAACTTAAAGAAGTACCAAGGATGCATGAACACCACAGCAGGATAACATAAATCAGTACCAATCATAGCTGTAGAAAATAATTTGCCACTGGCACTATGGTATCAACACGGCGTGATTCCTGTGCATACTTAAACAAAAAAACATTTTCTCCTCCAAACTTTTGACCAGTCAAAGTTTTATATATATATATTTTTATTTTTTTACCCCGGCCTCTGGGTCGCCTGAAACATTAAGTTTTCCCAGCCACTGAGCAAACTGCATACAAGTTCTCTTGAGTTTAATTAAGTTGTTTACAAGTTAATAGTTCTTGGTGACGAGTTTTAATGAGATCCATAGAGTGACCCAATCTGATAAAAATACTTTTTATTGAATCGAACTGTTCACTTTGTGATTCTGAAGATGAACACACTCTAAATGTGTTTAAGGTAAGGTAACTGTAATTTAAAATTACAGTGATATTTCTTCAGATAAGCTTAATGGAGGATGAATTCAATGTAACATATGTAACTCTTGCAGGGTATGTGCAAGTGGACGAATACAGATTTCTTTATTTTGTGATTATGTTGACAGTATATATTCTAATACTCTGCAGTAATTGTACTATTGTGTACCTTATCTGGATCAACCAAAGCCTCCACGAGCCCATGTACATCTTTATTGCAGCTTTGTTAATCAACTCCGTTCTTTTGAGCACTGCTATCTACCCAAAGCATAAACAAATCATATCTTATTCAGCCTGTCTCTTTCAATTCCATATGTTTTACTCTGTAGGCGGTTCAGAATTCTTACTGTTGGCAGCCATGTCCTATGACAGGTATGTTTCTATATGTAAACCTCTGCAATATCCAACCATCATGAACAAAACTACTGTCTGTATTTTCTTGGTTTTAGCCTGGATTCTGCCTGCCTCTCAGGTTGCAGTGCCAGCTGCACTGAGTGCTAATCAAAAACTCTGTAGCTTTATTTTAAAAGCTATTTTTTGCAACAATACAGTTTATAAACTTCAATGTGTGGTCTCAAGAGCTCAAATTATACATGATATGGTAATTTTGCTAAATGTTGCACTTCTTCCTGTTCTTTTCATACTTTTTACGTACACAAGGATATTTTTAATAACCTATCAAAGTAGTAGAGAAGTCAGGAAAAAAACTGTACAGACCTGTTTACCCCATCTGATAGTTTTAATCAACTTCTCCTGTTTGTGTGCATATGATGTCATCACAGTTCAGCTGGAATCTGACTTTCCAATAACTGTACGTTTAATAATGACTTTACAAATAGTAATGTATCATCCTCTCTTTAATCCAATCATGTATGGACTAAAAATGAGAGAAATCTCTAAACACCTGAAGAAGCTGTTCTGTCCAGCCAAAATGATCTGATGTATTAACACAGACATTTCTTCTGTCATTCATTAATGAAGAATATTGTAAATTTCTAGACCTTGATATGTATTGTAATTCAAATGTAAACCTACATTATGAATGAATGTTATGTGACTTAATTGCCTATAAATAGTTAAAATTTTTAAAATGTGAACATTATAAAAAACTATACTGCTAATCTTTTGAGTTACTGTCGTTGCCATCTGAAACAAAACAAATTAAATAAACAACATATATTGCTTTTAAATAATTATGGTTACCTGTTTATTTGCAGTGGACAGAAACGGATACTTTGCCATGCAAACCACAAGCCTGAAGGAAAGAAAGCCATGGAACTGAAGGACAAAGATAGTCTGACAGTCTGAGGAATGTTGATTTAATAATTCTGGATTTTGAAAGAACTCAGATTACTAGTTAATGTAATTTTTATTTTTTATAGAGCACTCCATGTCAAAATCCATGTTACAAAGTAAACAGTCGTAAAACCATCAGGTTTTAAAAGAAAAACGATAAATAAAAACCCATTGTTGTATTGTTTCAGTGTCATTAAAGCTGTAGACTGGAGGTCAGGGGTTGGCAGATTAGTTTAAGTTACCAGTTAGCTCAGTCATTAGTGCACAGGTCTTAATAATCAAAGGGTTGTGGGTTTGGTCCCCCCTTACATGAATGTATGTTTTTCCCTCATCAACAAATTAATTATGAAGAGAATGTTTCACATGGACCTGTATAGGGTGTACCCCGCCTTTCGCCCGATGTAAGCTGGGATTGGATCCAGCCCCTGCGACCCTGTACGCAGGATAAGCGGTTAACGATGGATGGGTGGATGGATGGATGGATGGATGTTTCACATGCGCACAATAAAGCATGTGTAGCAGTGTGTGCGTCCCCGGAGATTGATCCACATCAATCAACCTATGGGTGCATAGCCTCTTCAGGCAGAGGAAATTCTTGCACTTCTCATAGAGTAGACTTCTTTGAGCGTGAAATATGGAGTCCACTCACAGGTCCTCCTGACGGCAACTGACGGAGGGCCTTGGAACTGGTCTTGGCGTCTGGCGCCATGAAGACCAGGTCGCCTCCTATGTCCACCATGGAAGATGGCGAGGAGACTACCCGCAAAGGAGGGCTGGTTGTCGGGGGTGTTTGCTGGACAGAATTCAAGCTGGTCCTCTGGGGTAGGAGTCAGCCAAGACGGGACAGCGGGTGTGTGGGCTAACGTCTGTACCGCTCGGCAGCGGGATCCACATTGTCCTCCAGCTGGCGTTACTAGAGGTGGATCAGACTTGGAACCGAGGGAAAGACTAGCCTTTAAGCTAGAAAGCTAAAGTAGGCCAGGACAGTCATAGTCCCAGAGTCATTGAATGGTGGGTAAGGCAGGCAGACGGGAGGGCAGATGGGTGGCTAGGCGCTAGGGCGCTAGCAGGCTAGGAAACTGGCAGGGGGTTAGCTGGCTGAGGCTCCAGAAGGCAGCTAGTAGGCCGGGGATCAGGCAACCTGTTAGCTGGCACATGGCACTGAATTAGTGTGGGGGAGTTGAGTAGAGGAAACCAGCATCCCGGCTAGATAAATAGTCCTTGAGCCGAGGCTTGACCAGCACCATTCCCCGAGACATGGAGCTGATGGCCTCCTTGTAACCCTGGTTACTTGCTCCTCTACACATCTAAACATGTCCATAAATCTTGTGGAATACGTTTATGCTGGGTCCATGACTAGTTACGTTCTTCTGTCATGAGAGGCTGAGTGCAGATGTAAGAAAAGGAGGTGTGGACTGAAGCCCTGTGCAGGACTGTTTCCTTGCTCCCGCAACATAAGTGTTCCACTACCGCCCGCACACGCAAACGTTGTGACATGCAGAGTGAAAAATAGACAGATGTTTGGGCTATGCTAAATGTTCAGAATACCGACATAAATCAATGCAGTCATTTTTGTCAGTAATAACAGACATTTTCCAAATTTCAGACTTGCCTTTCTTTGGTATTGTATTTTAGAAGCCGCTTATCATCTTTTCAACTTCATTTGTTGACTCCATCTTATCAACGCAAGCTAAATCCTGGGACCCGCAGTATTATTTAATTTTTTAAGCGCCCACTCCCACCCACAGTGGAGTTAAAACCGCCTGCTCCCATGCGATTTGTGATGGGTCCCGCAGGACCTGATGGATCCCAATGCAACCCTCTAGTGTGGACCCAAATGCAGATATAGGCGATATAGGATGCAGTTCAACATAATATTTATTTAAACAAAAAGTTAATTGAACAGTTCAAGCGAAGGTACATCAGAACAAAACATAATCCAAAGCGAGTCAGAATAATCCATAAGCAAGGAATAGGCAGGAACACTCAACATAAGACGAGCACGTAACAAAGACTGAACAGAACAAGCAAACATTTAAACACAAGTACCGGTGGAGGACATGAGGTAATTAGACAGAACACAAACGCAGGCAAGTAGGTGAAACCAATCGAGGGGGAGCAGACAGAACCAGACCAAAATGCAGAAACACAACTGAACATCAAAAGAAAAATTAAACATAAACAATTCAATTCAAAGAACTTTATTTATACGTTAGGAGAAACTTGGAGAAAATGTTTCCACTGATTGGTTGGAAGGTAAGTTTGTGATCAATTATTGTCCCAAGGTATCTATATGATTCAACCCTTTCTACAGGTGCTGGTCATATAATTAGAATATCATCAAAGTTGATTTATTTAATAATAATTATAATCTTTATTTGTAGAGCACTTTTCAAAAACAAGTTACAAAGTGCTTTAACAAGTGTAAAGACAATAATACCCAAGAGACAATAATACAAAAACAATACAAGATAAAAGCATGAAAACATTGAAAAGACTAAAATACACGTTTAAGATAAATATAAAATTAGTAAAATAGAATAAAATAAAAGGGATAAAATACAGTCAAATAAGATCGGGAAAGGCTCTCCTATAAAAGTATGTTTTAAGAGGGACTTAAAAGAGTTCACTGACTCAGCCGACCTGATTTCCTCGGGCAGGCTGTTCCAGAGCCTCGGGGCCCTGACAGCAAATGCTCTGTCCCCTTTAGTTTTCAGTCGAGACTCTGGAACAGACAACAGACCTCTGCTCGAGGATCTCAAGGTACGTGCTGCTGCGTATGGGACTAAACGTTCAGAAATATAACAAGGCGAGAGGCCATGAAGAGCTTTAAAAGTGATCAATAGAATTTTAATGTCAATTCTAAAACATACATGGGAGCCAGTGTAATGAAGCTAAAATAGGAGTAATGTGGTCATATTTCTTTGTTCTGGTTAAAAGCCTGGCAGCTGAGTTCTGGACATTCTGGAGTCGATCAATAGATTTTTGGGTTAAACAGGTGAAAAGGCTGTTGCAATAATCCAGGCGTGATGAGATGAAGGCGTGTAAAATGGTCTCTGTGTCCTTAAAAGTTAACATAGATCGAATTTTTGCTATATTTCTAAGCTAACATGATTGAACAAGCTTTGTGGTGTGCTGCTCGAAATTTAAATTACTATCAAACCAAACACCAAGGTTCTTTGCCACAGGCTTAATGTGATTTACTGGGGAACCAGCAGATGGCAGTATTTGATTTGCCATCTGCTGGGACCCGATGACCAGGATTTCTGTTTTGTCTGAGTTCAGTTGGAGGAAATTATTTGACATCCATTTTTTAACTTCACAAAGGCAGATGTTAAGTGAACTCAGCATTCCAGGGCCTGTGGATCTGATGGGCAAGTATATTTGTGTGTCATCAGCATAAATATGAAAAGAAATGCCATGTTTATGGATAATATGTCCAAAGGGAAGCAGATACAAGGAAAACAAAATGGGTCCTAAGACCGACCCCTGAGGCACACCATATTTAACTGGACAGAACAAAGAGACATAGTTGTTTACAGACATGCAAAACTTCCTATTTGACAGGTAGGATGAAAACCATTCTAGGGCAGTACCAGAGATCCCCACCCAGTGCCTCAGTCTGTCTAACATGATGTTGTGATCAATGGTGTCAAAAGCAGCGCTAAGGTCCAGGAGTACAAGGACTGAGCACATGCCTTCATCAGCAGAGATTAAAAGGTCATTGGTGACTTTAAGCAGGGCAGTCTCAGTGCTGTGGTACTTCCTAAAACCAGACTGAAACTTTTCAGATAATTTGTTATTTTCCAGTACAGTGAGCAGCTGTTTGGACACAATTCTTTCTGGAATCTTTGCAATAAAAGGCAGTTTTGAAATTGGTCTAAAATTATGTGGGAGGGAGGGATCTAAACCAGGTTTCTTTAAAAGTGGGTTCACGCAAGCCGTTTTAAAATAATCAGGGACACAACCAGTAGATAGGGAGCAGTTGAAAACAGAGATCAAATGGGGCCCAACAGAATCCATTACTTTCAGGAAAAACTTTGTAGGTATTACATTAAGTGGGCTGGAGGACACTCTCATTTGTGATACTGTTTTTAAAAGCTCAGACAAGTCGATGGGATGAAACTGGTTAAAACTCTCTTGTTGCTGGTGAGGAACCTCTGAGTAAGAGGCCGCGGGGGTAATAGAGGCTCTGATTGACACCACCTTATTGGTAAAATAAGATAAAAACAATTCACAGTCATCATTACTTCCAGCTGAGGCCCAAGGAGGGGTTGGGTTTACCAGCTAATCCACAGTCTTAAACAGAAACCTGGGATTGTGTTTATGTGTAGTAATGAGTTCAGAAAAATAGTGTGTTCTCGCATCCTTAACCATGTTATTGTAGTTAATTAATAAATCCTTCAGACTGAGGTAATGGACTTGGAGACTGGATTTTTTCCATCTGCGCTCTGCTTTCCTGCATTCCCTTTTGAGGCTGCGAAGGCTGTCATTTATCCAGGGTTGCTTACTAGCTTTAGACGTAGGCCTAACCTTTAGAGGAGCAGTAATATTTAGTGACGACAAGCAGATATGATTGAAGTGATCAACCATATTGTTGGTGTTGGAATCAGACAGGTGTTGGCTTTGGCTCTGAAAGAATGCACAAAACTTTGAAACACCTTGTTCATTAAAGAAGAATGGCATGAGTAACAGGCGAATCACAGCTAAAAACAATACATCTGTGGTCAGATATGGTCATGTCCACTAATTCCACAGAGGAAATGCTGACACCCAGGGTAAAAACCAAGTTTGCCCTTTGACATGTTGTTTGAAGTTAAAAGAAGTGGCCATATTTAAAAAGTCAGTTGCATTAACATTGTTGGGGTCATCAACATGAATATTAAAATCGCCACAAAGAACAATTCTGTCATAATTTAAAACCAGAGTAGATAAAAATTATAGGAAGTTCTGATAAAAATTCTCCAGGCAGTTTTGGGGGGCGATAAATTATAACAAATATGATAGGTTGCAGCCCTCCAAGTTTAAGAGTGAGAACTTCAAAGGAGTTAAATTCATCACAGCATACTTGATAACATTTTAAATTTTCCCTATACACGCTCACTAGCCCACCACCACAACCACTGACCCTCGGTTGACTAAAACAATCATATTGAGGCGGACACAGTTCAGCTAGCTGGCTATAGTCATTCATCTGCAACCAGGATTCAGTTAAAAACATAAAATCTAGATTTGCAGACAAGATAAAATCATTTAAGATAAGTCTTACTTGAAAGTGATCTCACATTTTAAATGTGTTTGTTCTGGGTGCTGGAGTTGGTGCAGTTGTCCTAATCCTTAAGAGATTACTAATATTTCTGTGTGGGATGTGCACATTTCGGTTTACTGGTCTATGCCTGATGATGACAGGAATAGAAGTCTTTGGAACAACGCTGGGAAGAGACAGTTTTACATGCCAGCAGGTGGAGACAGTTGTTTGTGGCAGTGAGGCAGAGATCTGTTCAGTGAGCGGTGGTGTGTCCAGGTGTGCTGCATGAATGAAAAGTCATTCACCACACCACATGCTGTATGTGAGCAGCTAACATTTCTGAGCCCCGTTTGTTTGGGTGAAGTCCGTCTGTCTTAAGAAGAGGCATTCTTTGCCAGAAAATATTACAATTATCCACATAACACACACGATGAGCCCTGCAGGCGGACTGGAGCCAGTTGTGTAGGCCAAGGACTCTACTGAAGCGGCCAGCACCGCGACCAATTGTAGGAATGGGACCAGAGATAAAAACAGACTTTCAGATTATTTCAGTAATTCCATTCAAAAAGTGAAACTTGTATAATGTATACATTCATTCCACACAGACTGATATATTTCAAGTGTTCATTCCTTTTAATTTTGATGATTATAACTGACAACTAATGAAAACCCCCAAATCAGTATCTCAGAAAATTAGAATATTGTGAAAAGGTTCAATATTGAAGACACCTGGTGCCACACTCTAATCAGCTAATTAACTCAAAACACCTGCAAAGGCCTTTAAATGGTCTATCAGTCTAGTTCTGTAGGCTACACAATAATGGTAAGATTGCTGACTTGACAGCTGTCCAAAAGACGACCATTGACACCTTGCACAAGGAGGGCAAGACACAAAAGGTCATTGCTAAAGAGGCTGGCTGTTCACAGAGCTCTGTGTCCAAGCACATTAATAGAGAGGCGAAGGGAAGGAAAAGATGTGGTAGAAAAAAGTGTACAAGCAATAGGGATAACCGCACCCTGGAGAGGATTGTGAAACAAAACCCATTCAAAAATGTGGGGGAGATTCACAAAGAGTGGACTGCAGCTGGAGTCTTCAGAACCACCACACACAGACGTATGCAAGACATGGGTTTCAGCTGTCGCATTCCTTGTGTCAAGCCCCTCTTGAACAAGACACAGCGTCAGAAGCGTCTCGCCTGGACTAAAGACAAAAAGGACTGGACTGCTGCTGAGTGGTCCAAAGTTATGTTCTCTGATGAAAGTAAATTTTGCATTTCCTTTGGAAATCAAGGTCCCAGAGTCTGGAGGAAGAGAGGAGAGGCACAGAATCCACGTTGCTTGAAGTCCAGTGTAAAGTTTCCACAGTCAGTGACGGTTTGGGGTGCCATGTCATCTGCTGGTGTTGGTCCACTGTGTTTTCTGAGGTCCAAGGTCAACGCAGCCGTCTACCAGGAAGTTTTAGAGCACTTCATGCTTCCTGTTGCTGACCAACTTTATGGAGATGCAGATTTCATTTTCCAACAGGACTTGGCACCTGCACACAGTGCCAAAGCTACCAGTACCTGGTTTAAGGACCATGGTATCCCTGTTAATTGGCCAGCAAACTCGCCTGACCTTAACCCTATAGAAAATCTATGGGGTATTGTGAAAAGGGAGATGCGATACGCCAGACCCAGCAATACAGAAGAGCTGAAGGCCACTATCAGAGCAACCTGGGCTCTCATACCACCTGAGCATTTCCACAGACTCAAGGCTGTTCCCCTGAGATAACACTTCCCAGTCTGTACAGTCAAACCAGCCCTGTAGAGACTCAGCCACATTATCATCCCACCTTCTCACCAGCTTCTTGGTCACCCCTTCTCTCTGCAGTTTTGTACGGTAAGTAGGGATCAGATGGACCACATTATGGTCTGCAGTGCTAAGGTGGGTTTTTTTTTTGTATACATTCTTTACATTCCCATAACAGAAGTCGATTATTTTGTCACCTCTGGTGGCACATGTCACACATTGTTGCTAGGTTGGAAGTGTCTTGTTTAGCCTGTAGCCATTAAAATCCGTAAATGCACATTCAATCTGATGGACACGCAGCTATGACCTGTGCCGCGCATGTGATGTTGCCAGAGGTGGGGACGTAAACAAATACTAGAGCCAGCTGACCAAACTCGGGGAAAATATTTGGGTCTGAATGACACAGCAAGCAGCTCTAGATCAGTTATACAGCAGGAGACATTAGCAGGTCTACTCCAGTCTTTATTAAAATACACGCACAACCCACCCCCGTGTCTTTTCAGGCTGCTCAGTGTCCCGGTCCAGTCTGAGCGGAGAGCCAAATCCGTCCAGAGAGAGCTCGGAGTCCACGATCGTGTTATCCAGCTAGGTTTCTGTGAGGCAGACCGGACTGGCCTCTTTGTATACCCACTGGCATGATATGTTTGCCTGTAGTTCATTATGTAGGGAGCGAACACTGGCAAGTATAATGGAGGGGCACGGTGGTCTCTTCTGTGTGCCGATAAGCCTTTTCAGCCTCTGCTTCACTCCACCTCTCCTTCCCCGCTTCCTCATTGGAGATTTCCGCCGGTAATCACGGCCCAGCCCGCGTTGTCTCTGTATCAACTCTCCGCAGTTGTCCAAGTTTGGTACTGGATAATTCATATTTTGCAGAAGCAGCAGGTCGTCCCGGTTGTACCGCAGAATTTTGCCCCCATGACTCCCAGATAATGCCATTAGCAGTTAAACTGCCCACAGCAGCTCGCACTTCCTCAACATGAAAAGTCTACTTTACAAGCTTTGATCTCACTATAATAATGACGTCCAGAAAGGGCAAACATTCATAGAAACCCTGATATTAATCAGGTAAACACTTGCACTCGGGAACACACTTAAATAACTAGACAAACTTAACGGCGACAAGACGCTCTTCACCTGTCACCATTACAGCGCCAACATCCAAGTATGCAAGACTAAACACTTTCAAACAATCACCAGACAGAGAACACAAACCAACACTTACTAAAAGTAAACTAGGCTGAACATACCAAATGAAAATGAGAACAAACAAGGCTGAACAGTGGAAAGACAAGACATTAAACCTGTCTCTTTCAGTGGTTTGTATATTACTCATTCAGAGGCAGTTCAGAATTCTGTCTCTTGTCAGGCATGACCTATTGGCTATTGACCTTTTGGCACCACCTTAAATCAATGTAAACAGTGACGACAATGGCGGCTGAAAACTCCCAAGACAGATAGTACGACCTCAACACGATTGCCAACAGCTCAACATCAGGCGTGCAGATTTCTGCCTTTGTGGTAACATGCCCTGGGTTAAACTATTTTAATTTAATTTAAAGCTCCCACCTTCTCACTGTTCTGTTTCTTGCTGTCTTTCTGAACTAGCGAGTAGCTGGCCAGTTCCACTAAACAGTCTGTTTTCCCATTTAGCCATGTTAGACTGAAAATTAGAGAAAGATATAGCAAGCTGTGTGCCTGACTCCACCTGTGGTTTGGATTAGCAAGGCTAGCACCGTAGCCTAATTGCAGCACATTTTGGAAAGAGTGAATCAACATGTTGTTGACAACCTAAGGCCTTGGCAGGCACTCAAACTTTAATACCAAGGATGCATGAACACCACAGCAGGATAACATAAATCAGTACCAATCATAGCTGTAGAAAATAATTTGCCACTGGCACTATGGTATCAACATGGCATGATTCCTGTGCATACTTAAACAAAAAACACTTTCTCCTCCAAACTTTTGACCAGTCAAAGTTTTATATATATATATTTTTTTTTTTACCCCAGCCTCTGGGTCTCCTGAAACATTAAGTTTTCCCAGCCACTGAGCAAACTGCATACAAGTTCTCTTGAGTTTAATTAAGTTGTTTACAAGTTAATAGTTCTTGGTGACAAGTTTTAATGAGATCCATAGAGTGACCCAATCTGATAAAAATACTTTCTATTGAATCAAACAGTTCACTTTGTGATTCTGAAGATGAACACACTCTAAGTGTGTTTAAGGTAACTGTAATTTAAAATTACAGTGATATTTCTTCAGATAAGCTTAATGGAGGATGAATTCAATGTAACATATGTAACTCTTGCAGGGTATGTGCAAGTGGACGAATACAGATTTCTTTATTTTGTGATTATGTTGACAGTATATATTCTAATACTCTGCAGTAATTGTACTATTGTGTACCTTATCTGGATTCACCAAAGCCTCCACGAGCCCATGTACATTTTTATTGCAGCTTTGTTATTGAACTCTGTTCTTTTCTGCACTGCTATCTACCCAAAGCTGTTGATTGATGTTTTATCTGATAAACAAATCATATCTTATTCAGCCTGTCTCTTTCAATTTCATATGTTTTACTCTGTAGGCGGTTCAGAATTCTTACTGTTGGCAGCCATGTCCTATGACAGGTATGTTTCTATATGTAAACCTCTGCAATATCCAACCATCATGAACAAAACTACTGTCTGTATTTTCTTGGTTTTAGCCTGGATTCTGCCTGCCTCTCAGGTTGCAGTGCCAGCTGCACTGAGTGCTAATCAAAAACTCTGTAGCTTTATTTTAAAAGCTATTTTTTGCAACAATACAGTTTATAAACTTCAATGTGTGGTCTCAAGAGCTCAAATAATATATGATATGGTAGTTTTGCTAAATGTTGCACTTCTTCCTGTTCTTTTCATACTTTTTACGTACACAAGGATATTTTTAATAACCTATCGAAGTAGTAGAGAAGTCAGGAAAAAAGCTGTACAGACCTGTTTACCCCATCTGATAGTTTTAATCAACTTCTCCTGTTTGTGTGCATATGATGTCATCACAGTTCGACTGGAATCTGACTTTCCAATAACTGTACGTTTAATAATGACTTTACAAATAGTAATGTATCATCCTCTCTTTAATCCAATCATGTATGGACTAAAAATGAGAGAAATTTCTAAACACCTGAAGAAGCTGTTCTGTCCAGCCAAAACGATCTGATGTATTATCACGGAAAACAAATGCACAGACATTTCTTTTCTTTCGTTATTTATTAATGGAGGATTTTTCTGTATGTAGTTTAAAGGATTGGTTCTATGATTAATGCAGAGTGAAGAATATTGTATATTTCTGGACCTTGATATGTATTGTAATTCAAATGTAAACCAAACCTACATTGTGAATGAATATGTTATTTATATATATATATTAGGGTTAGTTGATAATTATAAAGAATTGACTGTAAATAGTTTAAATTTTTAAAATGTGAACATTATAAAAAGCTATACTGTTAATCTTTTGAGTTTTAACAGCCTCAAACACAAGGACACCTGTCTGTGGTACAGATCATTCTTTGTTTTGTTTTTTTTGTATTTTCATTTACAAAAATGGAATTCATCCTCGTTCTTTACAAACACCTCGTGCCCTTATTGAACAGACTGTGACTGTCTGTGCCATCTGAAACAAAACAAAAATTAAATAAACCACATTTATTGCTTTTAAATAATTATGGTCACCTGTCAGGTTTATTTGCAATGTGTAGAAACGGATACTTTGCCATGCAAACCACAAGCCTGAAGGAAAGCCATGGAACTGAAGGAGAAAGACAGAGTCTGACAGTTTGAGGAAGGCTGATTTAATAATTATGGATTTTGAACGAACATCTGAAATTACTTCTCGTAATTGTTTATAAGAATGAGAATAGCCAAAAAGGCTCAAGTCAGTAACATAACCAGGTGCAAATCCAAAATGAACAGGGAAGGTTGATGCCCATAAATGTCCTGGAAGTGAGTTAGACCTGTGGGAGAACAAAAAAAAGTTCTGGTTGGGGAGGAGGGATGGATAAGCCCAGCTGCCAGCGAAGTCTGGATGTACTTCTCTTTGGCCTCAGTGTCAGGTGGAGAGAAGGCGATGCAATGCGTAACTCTAGAACTCACAACCTTACACATATCTGGGATTAAACGTGGTTACGATGAGAAACTTCAACATGGCTGTGAAAGATCTGAGGGACAAAGCAAGGAGGGCTTTCTATGCAATAAGAATAAATATTAAAACTGATAAACCAATAAATAATTTAAAAAAATAATCTGGCTAAAGATTTTCACATCGGTCCTGGAAACAATTGCCCTTTATGGGAGTGAAATGTGGGGTCCACTCACAGGTCTAGATTTAAAAAAAATGGGAGAAACACCCAACTGAATCTTTCCACACAATTGAATGTTGAAAAACATTCAAAATGAGAACAAAAGTATTGGGCCTTAAACAGAAGCTACAGAGCAAATTACCTCACTAACATACCCAACAAAAAAACTTCGGCCTGGCACCGTTCACAGCGCCTGTTTGTGCACTACAGGGAACAGTCCAAAGGGCTTCCCCTGTCTGCACGGCAGCCTCCTGGTCTTCCCCGTGGTCATTCGTCCATTTCTACCTGCAGGATGTCTCTCGCTGACTCACTCAGTACTTACTGTTCTGTCATGTGACGCTGTTGTGACCTCGTCTGTACCTGCACAGCTGCAGGCCCCCCATCTGGTCCCCTTTTACACATGGGTTGGTTCTCTGCCTTTCCATTATGCACCATTGGTGTTGGCACACGCAATTGTGGGTAAGAATATAAGACCAGAGATGGAAAGAGTGCTAAAATATTGTACTTAAGTAAAAGTAGTTACACTGATGATTGAAGTTTACCGTTATAAAAATCTACTCAAGTAAAAGTAAAAAGTAGCTATCTTATTTATAAGCCTTATTATACATATGTAACCCCCTGGGTTATAGTGTTCACTAACCCTAGGATATTTTACTGTTATTTGTGTGTAATCATATAATGTGAAATTGTGTTTAAAAAGTATCTATATGCACGATGAGTAGTGTAATTTTTTAAGTTTGTTTCAAACGCACAGTGTTTACACTTGTTTGAGTTAAAACCTAGCCATCTTATTTTAATCTCACATCCTATAATGCTGTCCGTTCTCAGGGATGTGATTTTTCCGCCTCTCTGGGAATCATCACCTTATCGTGGTGGAGAGGTTTGCATGCCCCGGTGACCCTGGAGGCTGTGTTGTCTGGAGCCTAGTGCTCCTGGTAAGGTCTTCAAAGGCAAAGTGGTTCCAGGTGAGGGGCCAGGCTGAGAATGGTTCATAAAGACACCTGATGAAACGACGAGGAAGAGGAGAGACCCTGCCCAGAGGAAGCCCGGGGCCCCCATCTGGATCCAGGCCTAGAGTGAGGGGTGTGGGGAAAGACTCTGGACAGACCCGATAAGCCCAAACGGGTAGTGCGGGTGAACTGGGAACGTCTGGAGGAGGCCCCTGTCTATGCGATCTTCAACTCAAACCTCCGGCTGAGCTTTTCTGGCATCCCTGTGGAGGTTGGGGACATTGAACATGAGTGGGCAATGTTCAAAGCCTCTATTGCTGAAGCCGCAGTGGGAAGCTGTGGTCTCAAGGTCTTAGGTGCCTCAAGGGGCGGTAACCCTCGAACACCGTGGTGGACACCGGTGGTCTGGGAAGCCGCCCGACTGAAGAAGGAGGCTTTCCGGGATTTGTTGTCTCGGAAGACTCCAGAGGCAAGGTACCGAGAGGCCCGAAGGGCAGCAGTCTCTGCTGTGGCAGATGCAAAGCAGTGGGTGTGGGAGAAGTTCTGAGAAGACATGGAGAAGGAATTTTGGTCGGCACCAAAGTGCTTCTGGAGAGCTGTCCGCCATCTTAGGAGGGGGAAGCGGGGAACTGTCCAAGCTGTGTACAGTAAGGATGGGACCCTGTTGACTTCAACTGGGGAGGTAATTGAGCAGTGGAAGGAACACTTTGAGGAACTCCTAAATCCGACTGACATGCCCTCTCTAGTAGAGGCAGAGCTGGAGGCTGATGGGGATTTCTCGTCAATTGCCCTGGAGGAAGTCACTGAGGTAGTCAAACAACTCCACAGTGGCAAAGCCTCAGCGATTGATGAGATCCGCCCAGAAATGCTAAAAGCTTTGGGTGTGGAGGGGCTGTCTTGGATGACAGGTCTCTTTAACATTGCATGGAAGACGGGTACAGCGCCCAAGGACTGGCAGACTGGGGTGGTGGTTCCCCTTTTCAAAAAGGGGGACCAGAGAGTGTGTGCCAATAACAGTCTACTCCAGGGTGCTGGAACAGAGGGTTCAGCTGATAGTCGAACCTCAGATCGAAGAGGAACAATGTGGTTTTCTTCCCGGTCGTGGAACAACTGACCAGCTCTTTACTCTCACAAGGATCCTGGAGTGGGCTTGGGAGTATGCCCATCCAGTCTACATGTGCTTTGTAGATCTGGAGAAGGCATATGGCCGGGTCCCCCAGGAGATACTGTGGGAGGTGCTGCGGGAGTATGGGGTCCAGCTCTCACTGGATCGGTTCGCAGCAGAGTGCGAAGCGGTTGGGATGAGGATTAGCACCTCAAAATCTGTGGCCATGGTTCTCAGCAGGAAACCGGTGGAGTGCCAGCTCCAGGTAGGGAATGAATCCTTACCCCAAGTGAAGGAGTTCAAGTACCTCGGGGTCTTGTGAAAAAGTGAGGGGAGATTGGAGCAGGAGATTGGCCAGAGTATCGGAGCAGCGGGGGCGGTATTGCACTCGCTTTACTGCACCGTTGTGACAAAAAGAGAGCTGAGCTGTAAGGCAAAGCTCTCGATCTACCGGTCAATTTTAGTTCCTACCCTCACCTATGGTGATGAAGGCTGGGTCATGACCAAAAGAACAAGATCCCGGGCCGAAATGGGTTTCCTCAGGCGGGTGGCTGATGTCTCCCAGTCAGAGCTGGTTAATGTGGCTCGGGAAAGAGAAGTTTGGGGTCCCCTGCTGGAGCTGCTGCCCCCGCGACCCAACCCCGGATAAGCGGATGAAGATGGATGGATGGATGGTGATTTTTCCGGATTAATCCGGAATTCCAGATTTACCGACCTGAAAATCGGACCCACGTGAATCACTCAGATCTGTAATTTAAAAAAAAAAGCGGGGGGGGGGGGCTACAGGAGCTGGCCGAGTGAAATGGAATGGATTTGAGGACATCTACAGGCTGACGTGTGTAAAGTTTTCTTCCTTTCCAAGTATCAACAAGGATGGTCGTTTGCGTTCAGCTGTCCATTCCACACCTGCGCAGTGTGTACCACAGTCGCTCTCGCGCATCAGCGGTACGTAACATGTTGGGCAGTAATACTGTAATATTACTTTTCCCAGTAAAGAATAGTGTGACAGATTACTATTTCCAAAACAGTAATCTTATTAGTTACTAATCATCTTAAGGTTGCTCTACTGAACGCACCACTCAAATTTCGTCAAACTTTGTGTGACCAGCAAAAAGCTTTAAACTGCAAACTAATCTACATTGACTTAGGCTAATTGAAGCATCAGATAAAGCAAAACAGCAATGTGAAACTCAGAAAGAAGCTCCGGCCGTTAGTGCCAGTGATGCTTGGACTCATCGTGAGAGAGTTGCGTTATATCACCCAGTAATCAGTAGGCTAGAGTAGCTAATATGACTTTTTTAAGGAGTAGCCTATATGCTAAGTAACTACGTAATAGCTATATTATTTCTGAGTAATTTGCCCAACACTGAGTTGACAATAAGCATCGGATAAATTGGGTATGTTTTGATTATTGCTTGTTATAGGCTATGTCTAATGTTTACTTTGACTTTGTTGTCGATTGAACAATCATATAGCACTTTGCTGTATGAATGGTTGCTTTTTAAGTCGTCCTTATGTTAAAGGTTTTGGCACGTTATAAATCAATTTCTTGTGAATGGTTGTGAAGGCGTGTTCATAAGGCTTTGATCCGCGGGGTCGCTCTCCGCTCCTCATCAACAGACAGGCAAACGAGCGGATGCACGAGGTAACCATGGCAATGGCTTCCGTGTAACTTGTGCGATCCCGTGAAACTGTTGTGGCTGTTTGATCAGAAAATATTAATTGTTTCTTTAACAGTTAGGCCACCAGGTCTTAAACAGGCAACAACCTTTGCTGCTGTCTCTTATTCATTAAAAATAATCTATTAACTTCTACTAAACTAATTTACAAGTTAGTAGTTATATTATGATAGAATCAATTATTTCATACTGCATGTTGCACATTTAGCTGATGAAGTTTGGTAAAAAAAAATTATACAAAATAATTATTATTATAGAGAGGTGGCGAAGGTGCAGTGGATTAGACGCTTGTCTTTGATTCCCACTGCAATACATCCACCAAATAAGTTATTGTCATGGATCCTGCTTTACCATCCATGTTATAATAGAGCCGACGCCAGTTTTATCAGGGTGTGGGGGAGTCTCAGTATATTTTCCTGCTTTTTTGCCCTTTGCCAATCACATGCCTGATTCTACCTCTTACTAGTCCTCCACAGGGCAACGTCAAGTTCCTTGATTACTGATTGGCTAGGGGGCGGGAGAAAAAAGATGCATGACACAAGGTTGTGAGAGAGCAGTTCGGTTTTTGGCTCATGTGCGTCTCTCAGTGAGAAGATGATAGAGAAGCTCCTGGAGTTAAAGTGTAAAATGGATATTACCGCTGTTGTCCTTGAAAAGAGTTATTTTGGAGGTACAACACAGTACAAATGAGGTAACGTCGGGCTTCATCCAGCCAGAGGGAACGATCACCAACAGTCCTGGACGAATCCCGATGCTCCTGTTTTACGCATGATCCATGTGCTACTGTGGGCCGGCCATGATGGTGTAAATTTTGAGCATTGCACCAATTTATGGTTCATCTCCATCTATATAAAGCAAAACACAATATTCAGGCAGTATGTGACAATTCAAAATATTAAAATGTGATAGAATTCAGGCATTCTGTATGCTATTGCTTTTAAACATGTTTTCTCCTGTAGATAAATTAATTAATTTGAATTCAGTTTATAAATTCTTGTACTTCAATAGCTCTTGTGTTTCAGCAGGTTTTCTGCTCATGTTCCAAACTTTCTGCACATTCAGAATATCTCCCAGTGTTCTCTGACATGTCCATCGCCATATTACACTATATTAATGTCATAATTTAATGGGAGTTCATAATATTTTTTATCAATCAGGCCTCTACGTTATTGATCCGCTGGTATATAGCCTATCCCCTTTAGACTGTTAGAAACCGAAACCAACCAAAAACACTACTGATCAGAAGACAGATCAGCAGATAGGCCCATCTCACCACAAATCCACATGTTAAGTTCAGCAGCTCCGATAAAGTGCAGTTCACAGTCCAAAACAAGCAAGGCTGCGCTTCAGTTTCAAGATGTTTATATTGCAAAACTGTAGCCTAACAGTTCCGTTACTGTCTGGACACACAGCGTGACGTGCACATGATTAAAATCGTTGGTGTCGCATCAGCAGGGTGGAGTTGAGTTCACGCTGAGTCGAAACCTCTTGCAGCGCAGTATGTAGCCCCTTGACATTTTGCGCCCTAGGAGATGGCCCTTTCAGATATGAAGTGATTTGCGCTGCGCCGGCCACGGGGTTCAGCACCACAGGTCGGCCTTCCGCGACTGGGGACTCTCCGCAGCAAGCTGCCTCACAGTCGGCCCGCAAACATGATTTTTTTTTTTTTTATACTAAGTAACGGCTGTGATTCAAAATGTAGCAAAATACAATACTTAAAAGAAAACATACTCAAGTACTTCTCAATTACAGTAACGTGAGTAAATGTAATTCGTTACTGACGGCTCTTTCAGAGGTGTGTCAAGCAGGCTACAGACAGTTCAGAATTTTTAAAATTCTGAACTGTCAAGCTCAGTTCAACGCCAAATAAAGCAGGGGTCGGCAACCTATGGCACACGTGCCAGCGTGGGCATGCAGAGACATTTTAAGTGGCACGTGAGAAAGCCAACTTAATCCTACAATATTGACATATGCTGCTATGTTAGTGAAAAAACAGATGATCAACCACCATTATGAATTAATGTTGACATTATAATTATTAGGATTGTCAAAATAAAAATAACGCTTTAAATTTTTAACGCAAGATGAATCGTAGTACTTTATGATCTGCAACCGGGCTGCACTGATCCTCGTTTTTGCTGTAATCTGATTGGCTTAATGGCACCAATCAAAGGAGTTTACTTTCCATCCGGTTTGTGTGACAAGTGCAACAGAGACCGTAAATAAGGTGAAAAAATGTGAATTTAGAAGAAATAATGTTGTAACTATTTTAGCCTTCTGACTGACTGTACACATGACATGTTGGTAGTTAACAGTATACTGTGACTTACAGTAGTGTGAAAAAGTGTTTGCCCCCTTCCTGATTTCTTTGCATGTTTGGCACACTGTAATGTTTCAGATCATCAAACAAATTGAAATATCAGACCAAGATAACACAACAATACAGTTTTTATATGAAGATTTTTATTTTTAAGGGGGTAAAAAATCCAAACCTACATGGCCCTGTGTGAAAAAGTGAAAGCCCCCTAAACCTAATAACTGGTTGGGCCAACCTTAGCAGCAACAACTGCAATCAAGGCTTCAATCTCAATTGGATTCAGGTCAGGATGGCTGGACATTCTCTTTCAGGATTTTTTGGTAGACAGCAGAATTCATGGTTCCATTTACCACAGCAAGTCTTCCAGGTCCTGAAGCAGCACAACAGCCCCAGACCTGCCCTGTACTCTAATCCACACATTTATGTGCCTGTTAGGATAAATTGTAACTTTGGTCATCCTCTGAATTTTCATCTAGCGTCATCATAACAATAAAACTTATGAGTCCAGTAAGATTTTGAACATGGTAAATGTCATCATGTTAGCACTGTCATTGTGAGCATGTTAGCTGATGTTGCATGACATTGTGAAAAAGCACAGCTGTGCCAAAGTAGAGCCTCAAAGGACAGCTACCATGGATGTACACTGTTAGTCTTGTTGATTATTCTAAGTATTATTATAATTACAAAAGGAAAATATTGAAACAAGATAAAAACAATAACTTTATAAAACAAATAATACTACGAAGACAAATCTAACATCCTATCAAATGGAATTCTAAGTTGACTTTCGAAGATATATTTTAGCCTGAGCTGAATTAAAGCATGCATATACAACTTGTGGAACATCAATATAACTGTTGTGGTTGAGGATTAAAAAGTAATATTCATGTGCATGATGACTTTTACATTTTATCAGCAGGACCCATTTTGCGTATCTTAAAAAATCTAAAAATCACTCCTTTGATTTGAGGCAGATTCAGGCCATAAACTAGAGGGTTATTGATGGGGGGGATAATCAAATACTCTAAAGACAAAACAACTGCAATGTTTGGATTCAGTTTGTCACCCTCAAATCGAGTCAATGACAGCTCACAGAAGATAGAAAACATATAGGTCACAAATGTCACTATGTGGGGCAAGCAGGTTTGTAACGCCTTTCCTCTGAATTCAGACGAGCTTCTCCTGCACACAAGCAGAATCCTCAGATAGGTATACAGGACAAAGAACAGGGGGATGAAGGTGGTTGTTATCGTAAAAAACTGACCTGCTATGCTGTTCAGAGTTGTGTCCACACAGGAGAGCTGAACCACAGGCCAGTTAGAACAGAAAAGCCTGTGCAGTTTATTCCCACACAAAGGCAATCGAACAGTAAGATATAGAACAAATCCAATAGCAAATGCAGGGTAGAGCACAGCAAAAATCAAAAGACGTCTCACCATCCTAAAGGTCATTTTGCTGTGATAGTGTAAAGGCTGGCAAATAGCAACAAATCTATCATAGGCCATGATGCTGAGGATGGTTGGTTCACATGATGCATAGGTGTAAATAACATACATCTGAATGAAACAAGATGCACGTGAGATCAAATGAGTGTCAGACAGAATGTCCATCAGGAACCTCGGGAAGAAGCCGGCTGAGCCGTACAGAGAGTTTAAACACAGACAGGAGAGAAACATGTACATGGGTTGATGCAGAGACTTCTCCAGGCAGACTGCCAGAATAATGACAACGTTAGCAGAGATTATAGTCATGTAGACCAACAGACACAGACAGAAGAACAGATATCTGAGGGGCCCAGAGTCTGTAAACAGAGTCAGCTGAAAATACCCAGGAGTAAAGCTGTTATTGCTCATCATGTCTGCACAACAGAGAAGCAAAAACAGAGATGGATACAAACAACCAGGAGAGAGTGATGGAGGATAAAGAAAAGGAGAGGAAAGAGTAAGAATAAATCTCCCATGAACAAGAAACATTTCCAAGGCCTTACTGAGTTAAATAAAGGTTAAAACTTTTCATGGGCAATATACAGCATAATCATATTCAAGGGAACTAAAATAGAAATGAGAAGTATTCTTCCCTTGCCATATTTCCATAAAAATGCATGTAGAAAAACTTTCATTCAAAGCCAAATGTAGCCCATGCAGAGCCAGCCAATATATATACTGTATGTTTATGAACAACAGATCAAACAAAATCAGGAGCAACTTTTTACACTTGACATGAGGAGCGTAGACGACAAATGGCAACAATAAAATTGTACAATTGAATCAAACATTAATGACTTAATGGTTCCAGATGCTTGATAGGATGCAATAGTAACATTCAAGACATTTAAAAAAATTTTTGCTCTAGTTCAGATTAGTCAATAGTGTTACTGCGAGATAATCATCTGCGTGCATTACAAATCAAGAAGGCAATCTAGATCTCTATTGTAAAGATCCACTGTCCAGAGGAATTGCCCTGTTGTGTGTTCTATAATAGTTACACAACTACTACTACAAACATCAACCAACAAAATATAACAAAAAGTTCAACCAACTCATTAATAATAATCAAAGCTTGCTCAAAACAGTGTTTGTTAATCAGCTTGTTAAATGAGAGCTTCGACTGATGAACCTCTACCCTGTAATGATCCACACAGAAGCAGCTGTGGAAACTTTATCTTCTTCTGCTGCTAGGATGCGAGCAGCAACGTGTACAGTCCAAAGGGACGTAAAGCCTCTCTCACCTGATGTCAGGCGTCATTCATGTGTTTTAATGCATGTATCTTTTTTCAGTGCTAAAGTGTGGGTGTGCTTAACTTTAGGGATTTGAATATTGAGAAATGGGGAATGCAGCTGTGTGAATCGGCAAAGTGTAGTCAGTTAACTCTCAAAACACTGATTTTCCCCTTTTTTATCTATTTACAGTTGAAACTGCTTGTAGTGATCATTGTTGCAGTGATCAACTACTTACATGGGGGGCAAGCAGGTCGCAGACGGCGGGCCAGAATGGGGCCAGAGCAGGGCAGTGGACCAGCATATGCTCCAGAGTCTCATCCTCAGTTATGCACACTGCCACGTCTGGGTGAACAGTGCACTGTTCACATGCTGGAGTATCACCGCTGTGAAGATCCGGATCTTGAACTCTGTAGCAGACCATTTCTTTTGCAGTAATGAGATGGAGGGACGTGGTGGGGCTTGCCCCAGCCAGGTGGAACTCAGGTAGGGAACCGATGTGGGCCTGCATCTCCGCCCCGCCCCAGACCGCTGCCGCAGGACCACCATCCAGGAGCCCGGGAAGGCACCCTGCACTCTGGCACACCAAGCCGCCACTGTCCTGGAACTCAGAGAGGCAGCATTAGTGCAGATGGCCTGAGCAACCCGCTCCCCATCGACGTGTCTACCCCCTCGACCAGGTGGCACACCTGGAGACCTTGATCTCACTCCCCAGGAGAGTGGGGATTCCAGCAACGCCACTATCTCACAAGAGGAGGTTCAAAGGTTCGACTGCCACACTGAAGAGGAGGGAGGATAGGGGGCACCCCAGCCTCACCGACCTCTCCAGGGGAACGGCCTCTGACACAACGCTGTTGAGCTTGACCCTACAGATAGCGCCCCCTGTACAACAGCTCAACCCTGCCCACAAAGTGCTCGCCAAAGCCAAAACGGTGGAGAAGGGAGGAGAACAGGTAGGCATGGCTCACTCTGTCAAATGCCTTTTGCAGATCTGCGGACAACATCACGCCACCATCAACCGCCATCGCGCCTATTGCACAACGGGTCATCAGAATGTTATCAACAATGTCTCGACCTCGTCCTTGTACAACAGAAATGGAGAGCATCAGATCACAGGGCAAAGGCGTGGGCGAAGTGGCCCCTGGCCACCCACACTACCTCCCGGGCCCCAGCCACACCACACGTGCCATCATCAACATACAGTTCAGTTGTAAAACACCTAAAAAAATAAGCCGTACACCCCTTCAAGTAAGGTGTTTGCCCTACTCCGCACAGCGGATCCCCTGCACGTCTCCACTAGCTGGTTGGTGAGGCTGATGCTGCAGGCGTGGTCGCAGGCAATGGTCAGCAGTGACTCTGTTCTCAACTCATCTGCAAGCTCCTCCCACACCCTCCCCGCAGCCCGCTTAGCCCTCCCATGCTTTCATACCAAGGATTTAATGCGCCGCCTGACCCCCACCCACCAGTCCAGCACACCGTCCACCGAGAAGAGCTCAGCAGAAAGGCCTCCAACCAATGTCATCAAAGCCCTGTTAAAAACTACATCCTTCAACAAAGTCGAATTAAAATACCATACCCCACCCCACCCTGGAGCTTGCAAGGCCCAGGGACTGGGTGAGGTGGCTGAGATCACTAAAACCGTTAACAGCATACTCACAGTCATGGACATGTCCCACCAGCCCCCCGGTGGCCAGGCAAAGGTTGATCCTAGACTGCTGGAGCACAGGCCGGGCCACACAACGCCAGGACCTGGTTTACACTCCTTCCAGACATCAACCAGGTCAGCCCGAGGTACGAGCTGGTAGCCTGCCCCTCTTCGGGGCCAGCCAGTAGCTCTGCTGCCCCTCTGCCATCCGCTCCCCGGGGATCAGCACTCAGTCCCTGCTGATCCCCATCATCTTCCACCCCATGGCTAGAAGGCCCAGTTAGCTTTCCAAGCCCGTCAGTCACCGCTTCCATCTCTCCAGTTCTCCCAACATCTGGCATCTCCATTCCAACACCCGACTGCTGTCCCAAAAACAACAGCCTGGTAACATGCTTCAGGTCTTGGCCAATAAGAAGACAGTGGGCTTTGAGAGGGGGGGCCTTAAAGAAACAGGAGCATCTAAAGCTTGTTTCAGACAGAGGCCTACATGAAGGCCTACATGAAGGACCAGTATAAGATAGAAAATTATTTTTTTGCACTCAGAATCATGCAAAGCTGCCATACAGGAGTCACAAAACTAATATATAGGGCTAGACATGTGGTATAATAGGTCACCTTTAAGGCATTGCCCTTCAGATCCAAAGATTGACAGATCAAATCCCGGTTAGGGCATTTTTTTGTAGGTGGCTATAATGTAGTGCTCACTTCTACAATCATCTTTGTCGCAGTAGTTATGAGATGCAACTTGAAAAGGAATAGCCTGTAACATGTGTGACCAATCTGGGGATGGAGGCAAATCAGCTGTTGCACGGAACACATGCACGCTACGACAAACAGATTTGAAAACCAGTAGGGACACAACAACAGTCATAGAAAAAATAAACCAATTCAATTTTATTTGTATAGCGCCAAATCACAACAGCAGTTATCTCACAGCGCTTTTCATAAAAGAGCAGGTCTAGACCGTACTCTATGATGCTATTTACAGAAGCCCAACAGACCACAGTTCCTTTTTTCCGTTCCGTCTTTTTTTGTTTTCTGTTTTTTCAGTTTTCTGTTCTGGTTTTGTTCCAATTTCATTTTGAAACTGAATAATGAAAGAACGAACGATACACGGATTTAAAAGCATTATGTTGTGGTGGCAGCCCGGCTGACGGTGAGTGTCCTGGTTTTTTCTACTTTTTATCAGTTCTTCTGCTTTTTTCCTTGGTTTCCTGTTCTCTGCCCGCCTCTCTGTGTTTTCTCCCCCGTGTGCTCTCTCCCTCCGCTCCTGAGCCCAGCCAACTTCCTGCACCTGCAACCCATCATCCACCTCGTCAGCCTGCCACACCTGCCAGTAATCACCTCATCCCAGCCTGTATTTCAACCCTGGTTCTCCACACCATCCTTGCTTGATCGTCGTTGCTCCATACCTGGTGCCACTCCTGTGTTCAGGCTTCCTCGTTTCTTGTTTTTTCAAACTTACCCTGTGCCTTGTCATTGTCTCCCCCTAACCTTGTCTCTCTGTCTGTTTCCCTCCCAGGTACACTCACCCTCGTCCTCCGTTCGGCTGGGCTCATCCACTGGCCCACTCCCCTTCGGACCTCCCTCTCGGCGTCCTCCCTGTTCCCCTGCCTCTCCTCGCTTCCTTGGCCCCTGTGTTCCCCGGCTCCCTGGCCCCCGGTCTCCTTGGTTCCCCGTGCCAGTACTTCCCCGACGTCCTCCTCTCCCTCCACTCCAGTCCCTCTCACCCTTTTTTCCCCCAATAAACCTCCTTCCCTCTGAACGCTGCATTTGGGTCCTCTCTGTCCACACACCACACCCCGTAACACATTACTCTACAGTGTATCTCCAGTCCAGTGGTTAAGGTCTTGCCCTTCAGATTTAAAGATTGAAGGATCAAATATTGATCAGGACATGTTCCCAAGCACAGAACCAAGTAAATTAATCTGCAGATAAATTGCATTTTTGACGGCCTAAACGTCCTTGAAAACTAAAAAACCTTTGCACACATGGTAGGCGGACTGACACCCAACAGGAAGTCGGCCACTTTGGATTTAATCATAATTTTTGCCAATTTACACACTCCTAGACAATTAGTCTGATCGACTTCAAATTTTTGCTGTGCAGTCTTATCCCAATGATGATTACACATTGTAAAAATGGTGCGTTTTGGTTGACCGGGGTTGTCTGTGTGTCTTTCACACGCATTTTCTTTAGGAAATGCCCATTATAGTTTAAGACTATTATCCTAAACCTTCCATTGTATTCTATGTCTGCGGCTATTTCTGCCAAAAAACAAACCATTACAATAACCCTATGACTCAAACATCCAATTATATTTCCATTTAGCTGACACTTATATCCAAAGCGACGTACAATTGCTATACAGGTCAGAGGTCGCACACCACTCGAGAAATGATGGGTTAAGCGTGTAGCTCAGGGAACCAGTGGTGGATGGGTAAAGGTGGGAAACACGAAAGGCATGTGTCCTATCCACTGCTCCATCACCACCCAATGTACCTATAAATTATTATTGTCATTATTCAAATACATCGCTGCTTTTTGCAGATGATGTGGTCCTGTTGGCATCATTGATCTATGACCTTCAGCACTCACTGGATCGATTCACAGCAGAGTGTGAAGCGGCTGGGATGAGGACAAGCACCTCTTAATCTGAGGCCATGGTTCTCAGCAGGAAACCGATGTAGTGCTCACTTCTGGTAGGCAATGAGTCCTTACCCCAAGTAAGGGAGATTAGGTGGAGAATCAGAGCGGCTGGTATTGCATTTTCTCTACCCCACAGTGCGACAAAAAGTGAGCTGTGCCGGAAGGCAATGATTTCGATCTACTGGTCAATTTTTGTTCCTACCCTCACATATGGTCATGAAATCTGGGTCATGAAGTCTGTCCGAAAGAACTAGATCGCAGGCGCAAGCGGCCGAAACAGGTTTTCTCTGGATAGGATGACAAGCCAGGTCATCCGTGAGGAATCTGCAAGGTGCAGAGCTGGTGCTCTTTTGCGTCAAGAAAGTTGAGGTGGTTCGGGTATATGGTAAAGATGATCCCTGGGCGCCTCCATAGGGAGTTGTTCCAGGCCCGTCCAGTTATGAGGAGGCCTTGGGGAAGACCCAGGACTAGGTGTAGAGATTATATCTCCACACTGGCCTGGGAACTCCTCGGGATCCCCCACTCAGAGCTGGATAATGTGGCTCAGGAAAGAGAGGTTTGGGGTCCCCTGCTGGAGCTGCTGCACCCATGACCCGACCCCGGATAAGTGGATAAGAAATCCGGATGTAAGGATGGATTGTATAAATACATAGTTCCCATTAAAAGCATTTAATTGGTGAAACAATAGTTAACTTTTAATTTAGAAATAGTCACAGCAAATGCAATGTTTTTGTGAGTGAGATTAGTGCAGACCGCTATCGTATCAAAAATGCGTCTACAAAACAGGACTACTATCATTTTCAACATTTTATGACAGCAGACAAGAAATACTGCAGTGAGTAATGCTACAGTCATTAGCAGGCACAGTGAGCTGATAGTTGAAGAGATGCAGGCGACAGGCTGCACACCTCCACCTTGTTAGCCAGGTAACGTCACTTTCGCTGTTCGCAAACTCATGTCTTGTGCAGAATAAAGTCATATTATGACTGCTCACATAATTATGGAAAAAGACCAATTAATCAGAGGTAGGATTGGGTGGTACCACCCCATCGTAAGAATATTGGACAAAAGTTATTATAGCTTAAAAACGATTGATAGACACTGTCTTTTTTGTCGTATTCCTGAGACTTCCCTGAAAACGGAGATATCTGGGTTGTTTATATACATCACTTCCTTGTTTTGCAAATCCAGTGCGTAAGAGGCCAATAAAATCGCCGTAGTCAGGCAGACTCCACGCGCAACAGACCAATGGAAAATGGGGGTTTGGTAAATTTTACCCAATCAGAGGAAGGTAACGTGATGATTTCTAGCCAATGAAAATGATTCTGTAGTTTTCTGAACCCTGAGTTAGGAGGCCGAGACCGAAATATTTATCTGAACTGACCGTGACAAATGCAGAGGAGTGGTTGACTTACGTCAAGGCAACTATACAAATGTGATTCTTATGATTGTTTTAGTGCTTTTATGATGGCAAAGAGGGAGACTTTACACAGCAGAAGCATTTATATACAGTCTATGTGAAGCATCGAGCAGAAATTTGGAACGCGACGGAAAGCTAACGCAACGCAACTGTGATGCTTTTGGAAACACCCATTTAGACTACAGTGGCTGCAGACCAGAAGATTTTCCGCTGTGGACCCACAAACCATGCACGCAGGACTGCGGATGTTATCAAATACTGTGAGCACTCTGTTAGGCAAGCAGAGCCTATAACAAGACCCCCTGGCAGTCTGGGGCATGCCAGGAGCCCCTCTGCATCTTCTTAGAGATGCCTTGCTTTGGTTAGGGGGATACATAAGAAAAATGCCTTGGACATTTTCACAAAAGGCTGCATTATTTCATTGTTCTAGGCACATTTTATTGAAAACCTGCATATGGATGTTACACAAAGGGTTGAATAAACATGTTTTGAGTTCCAAAGCTGTTTAGTAATGATGTATAAGGTGTGATTTTTCATTAATAAATCACAAAAATTTAATTTTCGTGTATGAAATTCTCTGGTTTAATGTGCATTTTTCACTCATACTTCCTTTATAAGCACATTACAAACATGATTATGTTAGCTTAGGGTCTTCTGAATCCATAGATACCAAACACATGCTGTTCCATCTCCATTACATATGCTTTGTAAGCCCAAATGTATAACTAGAGAAAACTGACCAAAAAGGGCTTAGGAACTAGAGGGCAGATAATAGTTGATTTTGCTGCCCCTGACGTATGTGACCTGTAGTAGGCCTATTAACCAGCAATTTTTGTTACCACTGGTAATTACATGTGTCACATGCACATTAATGTTGCAAATACGTAATAGCAGACTGTATAAAAAATGGTTGATAAATATTTCCTGCCAATCAGAACTGCAACCTGCAGTTAAATTAACAATTACAGATTTTAACCATCACGCATAAGTGAACAGTCTCCTTGGCGAAAGTCTAAGAGCATTTTCTTATTATGTAGGCTTGGTATCATTATGGATTTGCCATTTTTTTATTTATACAGGTGTTTATAAGCAACCTGTTACATAAATCTTTATTTCACATCCTCTGAACCACTGATAATTGGTAATCGATCATTCCGCTATAATAGATCAATATACAAATGATAACACAACAGTGACATTACAAGAAAAATATGTGATGAAATTCAAACTAACTGTCCACTTTGGTCCAGACTCAAGTATCTCAACACCACTTGGATGGATTGCCATGACACAGTGTGCAGACATTAATGGTCCCAGAGAAAGTATAGTACTGACTTGAATTATCTGATTTTTCCCTGCCAGCAGCAGGTTGACATTTTTGGCTTTTAGTAAGATGTCTTAACAACTATTGGAGGGATTGCCTAGAAATTAGCACACACATTTACGTCCCTGTCAGGATAAATTGTGATAACTGTGGTTATCCTCTGACTTTTCATCTAGTGCAACCATCACGTTAAAAATGATGTGTCCACTACAATACGATACTGAACATGGCAATCATTCTACCCGGTAAACATCATCATGTTATCATTGTCATTGTGAGCATGTTAGTATGTTGATGGTGCATGACATGGTTACAAAGCACCACTGTGCCAAAGGATAGCATCAAAGGACAGCTAGCAAGTCTGTCCGCATTTATTAGTTTTTTTGATTATCTGACCTCATTACAGTTTAGTGTTATTTTAATTACAAAGAGAAACTGGTTGATGACACACAAACAAAGTATTATTAATTAAGAATAAACGCAGACTAACATAAAAAGCTATAAATGGAAAATACAAAAATGACACATCTAACATCCAAATTCCTATCGAACACATTTAAAATCCTATCAAATTATGGTGAAGGTTGTGAGATTCAAAGATGCGTTTTAGTCTGAAGAGCTGTGAGTTGAACCATGTATATAGAACTTGTGCAATATCAATATCATTGTTGTGGTTCAGGTTAATCTTTAATATTGCAACTTGCCTATTCATAGATGTAATAATCTAGCAAAGAAAATCTATGGACTATGTAATATATTCTAGAAGTATATTTTGTTAAAAACAGAGGCATAAAGCTTCCTTGTTTGCTACACAGGATGTGCATGACAAGTTTTACATTTTGGCAGCAGGACCCATTTTGTGTATCTTCAAAAATCCAAAAATCACTCCTTTGATTTGAGGCAGATTCAGGCCATAAACTAGAGGATTATTGATGGGAGGAATGATCAAATACTCTAAAGAGAAAACAACTGCAATGATTGGATTCAGTCTCTCACCCTCAAATCGAGCCAGTGACAGCTCACAGAAGAGAGAGAATGAATAGGTCACAAATGTCACTATGTGGGGCAGGCAGGTTTGTAACGCCTTTCCTCTGAATTCAGACGAGCTTCTCCTGCACACAAGCAGAATCCGTAGATAGGTGTACAGGACAAAGAGCAAGGGGATGAAGATGGTTATTATTGTAACAAACTGACCTGCTATGCTGTTCAGAGTTGTGTCCACACAGGAGAGCTGAACCACAGGCCAGTTAGAACAGAAAAGCCTGTGCAGTTTATTTCCACACAAAGGCAATCGAACAGTAAGATAAGCAATGAAGCCAATAGCAGATGCAGGGTAGAGCAGAGCAAAAATCAGAAGATGTCTCACCATCCTAAAGGTCATTTTGCTGTGATAGTGTAAAGGCTGGCAAATAGCAACAAATCTATCATAGGCCATGATGCTGAGGATGGTCAGTTCACATGATACGTAGGTGTAAATAACATACATCTGAATGAAACAAGATGCATGTGAGATCAAATGAGTGTCAGACAGAATGTCCATCAGGAACCTGGGGAAGAAGCCGGCTGAGCCGTACAGAGAGTTTAAACACAGACAGGAGAGAAACATGTACATGGGTTGATGCAGAGACTTCTCCAGGCAGACTGTCAGAATAATGACAAGGTTAGCAGAGATTATAGTCATGTAGACCAACAGACACAGACAGAAGAACAGATATCTGAGGGGCCCAGAGTCTGTAAACAGAGTCAGCTGAAAATACCCAGGGGTAAAGCTGTTATTGCTCATCATGTCTGCACAACAGAGAAGCAAAAACAGAGATGGATACAAAGAACAACCAGGAGAGTGGTTAAAGATAAAGTAAAGGAAAGTGGAGGAGTAGAGGCAAAACTGCATTGAACACTAAACATCCTTACTGAGTTAAATAAAGGCTCAAACTTATTTGTGGGCAATATACATTATGATCACGTTCTATATCAGGGTACCATTTCCTTGCCTGCCGTATTTACAACAGAGTGTTTACAATCCCTTCCATTCAAAGATAAATGTAGCCACTGTGAAACCAACCAATAAACATATACGGTATGTTTATCACAGAGCTTATTTGTCAAAGTTTGCATATGAATAACAGATCAAACAAAGTCGGGGGCAACTATTTACCCTTGGCATGAGGAAAGCAGAGGATACATTTTAACAATAAAATTGTAAAATTAAATCAAACACTTAATGCTTCCAGAAGCTGCACAGGGTGCAGTAATAACATTTAACACATTTTTGCTCAAGTTAAGATTAATTAATAATCATCTGTGTACATTAACAATCAAGCAGGCAATCTAGATATCTAATGTAGAGATCCACATCCAGAGAATTTGACCTGTTGTGTTTTCTATAATAGGTACACAACTACTACTACTACTACAAACATCAACCAACAAAATAACAATTAAACCAACTCATGATAAAAATAGAAACTTGCTCAAAACAGTGTTTGTTAATCAGCTTGTTAAATGAGAGCTACAACTGATGAAGCCTCTACCCTGTAATGATCCACACAGAAGCAGCTGTGGAAACTTTATCTTCTTCTGCTGCTAGGATGCGAGCAGCAACATGTACAGTCCAAAGGGACGTAAAGCCTCTCTCACCTGATGTCACCTGACATTCAAGTTCTATAATGTATGTATCTGTTTTTCTGCTCTGAATCGCTTTTGGTTCTTAACTTTAGGGATTTGAAGGCCAAGAAATGGGGAATGCAGCTATGTGAATGTACACTCACCTAAAGGATTATTAGGAACACCATACTAATACTGTGTTTGACCCCCTTTCGCCTTCAGAACTGCCTTAATTCTACATGGCATTGATTCAACAAGGTGCTGAAAGCATTCTTTAGAAATGTTGGCCCATATTGATGGATAGCATCTTGCAGTTGATGGAGATTTGTGGGATGCACATCCAGGGCACGAAGCTCCCGTTCCACCACATCCCAAAGATGCTCTATTGGGTTGAGATCTGGTGACTGTGGGAGCCATTTTAGTACAGTGAACTCATTGTCATGTTTGAAATGATTGGAGCTTTGTGACATGGTGCATTATGGGGTACATGGTGGCCATAAAGGGATGGACATGGTCAGAAACAATGCTCAGGTAGGCCGTGGCATTTAAACGATGCCCAGTTGGCACTAAGGGGCCTAAAGTGTGCCAAGAAAACATCCCCCACACCATTACACCACCACCAGCAGCCTGCACAGTGGTAACAAGGCATGATGGATCCATGTTCTCATTCTGTTTACGCCAAATTCTGACTCTACCATCTGAATGTCTCAACAGAAATCGAGACTCATCAGACCAGGCAACATTTTTTCAGTCTTCAACTGTCCAATTTTGGTGAGCTCTTGCAAATTGTAGCCTCTTTTTCCTATTTGTAGTGGAGATGAGTGGTACCCGGTGGGGTCGTCTGCTGTTGTAGCCCATCCGCCTCAAGGTTGTGCGTGTTGTGGCTTCACAAATGCTTTGCCGCATACCTCGGTTGTAACGAGTGGTTATTTCAGTCAAAGTTGCTCTTCTATCAGCTTGAATAGGTCGGCCCATTCTCCTCTGACCTCTAGCATCAACGAGGCATTTTCGCCCACAGGACTGCCGCATACTGGATGTTTTTCCCTTTTCACACCATTCTTTGTAAACCCTAGAAATGGTTGTGCGTGAAAATCCCAGTAACTGAGCAGATTGTGAAATACTCAGACCGGCCCGTCTGGCACCAACAACCATGCCACGCTCAAAATTGCTTAAATCACCTTTCTTTCCCATTCTGACATTCAGTTTGGAGTTCAGGAGATTGTCTTGACCAGGACCACACCCCTAAATGCACTGAAGCAACTGCCATGTGATTGGTTGATTAGATAATTGCATTAATGAGAAATTGAACAGGTGTTCCTAATAATCCTTTAGGTGAGTGTATAGTCAGACTAATTTCAAAACTACACTGAACAAAATTATAAACCCTTTTGTTTTTGCCCCCATTCATCATGAGCTGAAATCAAAGATCTAAGACTTTCTCTATGTACAAAAGGTCTATTTCGCTAAAAAAACCTTAACCTTTCTGGCAGTCCGACCTTAACCCTTAAACCGACCATCAGACGAAGCCCCTGGACCAGCATGTAGGCTACTACCAGCGGTGTCTCCTCTTTCTGAGGGTCTCATGGTACCACATAGATCTCCCTTTCCCTGTCTCCTGGGTGTTTTTACACCTCACACACCAGTAGTGTAGTCACATGCGTGTACATGTAATAGAGAGCACTCTGAAGGACTGTTTAGGCTGTGTGTTATCAACAACGCAAAGACTTTAACAGCAAATGACAGTTACAGGTGGGAAAGGGTGTCATTTTGTATTCAAACATGGTGGGGACATTTTAGGGCTCAGATTAGAGTTGCGACAAAACACTTTGCATATGAGATGTGACAATCCAGAATATTGGTGTCACGAGATCAAGACTAAAAGATATTTTAATAGTATTTAAAGAAATATTCATTGATGCACACGATTGGGGGGTCTGGTTATGATTATGAGCATTAAACATTTAATTTCCCGCATTCTGGAGACATTTTCTGCACCAATTTATGGTGGAAATGTCTAATGTTTATTGTTAATCACCATCTAAGTCAGCCAATTAATAATATAATAATAATATAATATATAATGTATATATTATATTTATCTTTATATATTCCTTTAGGCAATATTATCAGGAAATATTCCATAAACTTTCATTGTTATGCAGATGATACTCAGTTATATCTATCAATCAAGCCAGATGAAACTGATCAGTTAGCTAAACTTCAAATGTGCCTTCAGGATGTTAAAACCTGGATGACGTGTAATTTTCTAATGTTAAACATGGATAAAATTGAAGTTATTGTTCTGGGGCCCAAGCACCTCCGTGACGCATTATCTAAAGATATAGTTACTCTGGATGGCATCGCCCTGGCCTCCAGCACCACTGTGAGGAATCTTGGAGTTATCTTTGATCAGGACATGTCGTCTGAAAATGATGCAGAAAAACTAGTCCATGCATTTGTTACTTCTAAGCTGGATTACTGCAATTATTTATTATCAGGCTGCTCAAAAAAGTCCATTAAGACTCTTCAGCTGATCCAGAATGCTGCAGTATGTGTTCTGACAGGAACCAGGAAAAGAGATCACATTTCTCCTGTTTCAGCTTCTTTGCATTGGCTTCCAGTAAAATCCAGAAAAGAATTTAAAATCATTCTTCTTACCTACAAAGCTCTTAATGGTCAGGCACCATCTTATCTTAAAGAGCTCATAGTACCTTACTACCCCACCAGAGCACTGCGCTCCCAGAATGCAGGGTTACTTGTGGTTCCTAGAGTCTCCAAAAGTAGACTAGGAGCCAGAGCGTTCAGCTATCAAGCTCCTCTCCTGTGGAACCAGGTTCCAGTTTGGGTTCAGGAGGCAGACACCATCTCCACATTTAAGAGTAGGCTTAAGACTTTCCTCTTTGATAAAGCTTATAGTTAGGGCTGGCTCAGGTGAGTCCTGAACCATCCCTTAGTTATGCTGCTATAGGCCTAGACTGCCGGGGGATTTCCCATGATGCACTGAGCTCCTCTCTCCTCTACTTTCTCTCCCTCTGTATGCAACCTCATCCCATTATTGCATGTTACTAACACAACTTCTCCCCTTTCTGGTAGTCTTATGCTTTCTCGTCCCTCTCCTCTCTCCTCCTATCACTTCCTGCAGGTTTTTCTGGCTCTGGGCCTGTGGAGTCTGGATCTGTGGTTGCGAGTTACCTGCGGCCCCCGTGTTACTGCTCGACACCCTCTGCTACAATTATTGTTACTATTGTCGTGACCCTGGCCTTCCTGTTGGTATGTGTGTGATTGTAGTTTTTTGAGTTATTTTTATCTTTGGTATGTTTGCGGTGTGCTTGGTGTGTTTTGGTTTTTCGTCTGTCTCTGTGTTCTGCTTCCTCCCTCATGCTCTGGGCGTGGTCACCTGAGCTCCAGTCAACTCACCTGAGACGCATCCTGTTAATTAAGCACACCGGCGTCTCATCCTGCAATCAACTCACCTTAAAAAGACCAGCCAGTTTTCTGTCCTGAACCAGTAACATCTAGTCTGAGTCCTTATGCTGAATGCTAACTTGTTTTGTCCCTGTCTCGACCACAGAATACCTTCCTGAATCACAGGCTCGGATTCTCTCCTGAGACATGGAATGCCTGGACCTCATGACCCTCGGAACGACCACCCTCCAAGCCCTCTGTTCTCACTTGTGTTAAATAAATTCTCCCATTGAACCTACTCTGGTCTGCATCTGAGTTTCTGTCCCCGGTCCTGACAGTCCTATTGTTATTATAATCATTAACATTACGATTATCATCATTAACACTACAATAAATATCTATACCATTTTTCATTTAGTCTATAGCAACATCACCTTTACTGTCTGTACCTCTGTGTGTGGATATTGGTTAGGC
Source organism: Micropterus salmoides (assembly GCF_014851395.1). Lineage (NCBI taxonomy): Eukaryota > Metazoa > Chordata > Actinopteri > Centrarchiformes > Centrarchidae > Micropterus > Micropterus salmoides. The sequence continues at coordinate 2,150,203 of NW_024040596.1, read as the reverse complement.
TGCCCCCCCACCCCCAACCAGTGGAGGCAGATGGCCGCCCACCCTGAGTCATGGTTCTGCTGGAGGTTTCTGCCTCTTAAAAGGAAGTTTTTCCTTGCCTCTGTCGCCCAGTGCTGCTCTTGGTGGGAACTGTTGGGCTTCTGTAAATATCATCACAGAGTACGGTCTAGACCTGCTCTTTTATGAAAAGCGCTGTGAGATAACTGTTGTTGTGATTTGGCGCTATATAAATAAAATTGAATTAAATGTCAGAGGTCACACACCTTTGGAGCAACTAGGGGTTAAGTGTCTTGCTCAGGGGACATTGTCAGGGAGACATTGGTGTTTCACAGTGGATTTGAACCTGGGTGTCTCACACTAAAGGCATGTGTCTTATCCACTGCTCTATTACCACCGTCTGGATGGTATTACCCTGGACTCAAGCACCACTGCGAGGAATATTGGAGTAATCTTTGATCAGGACAATGAGGCAAATATCTTTTTTAAATGCAAGGGCTGGTTGTACTACTAATGTAACTCAAATAAATTAAATGCATACTGTGCCACTGGACAGACTAGAAAGGCGCTATACAAGTACGGAGCATTTACATTTACAATTCCGTGAACTGACCAATCACAGCCTGGAGTGGGCGTGAGATTAAAAAAAGGTTGACGCTCTCTAGCAAATTTTGAAATGTTGAACTTGTTGTTCTGTGTGCACGTTTTTTATTATTGACAAGTTAGAACTTTGCATAAAGAAATGAGAGACTAACCACCATGTAGAGCATTTTGCACAATAATTTAATGACAAACCACAAAAATGAAACCGTTTTGTCCAACTGGAATTCATATTGTACTAATGGTAAGCTATATAGTAGCCTACACTATGATCTGAACTTATAATGAACACACTAACAGTAGCCCCAATCAAACTTGAACCACAATGGTGTAATATCAGAAAACTGTTTGATTTGTGAAACAGCTGAATTGTTGAATCTCAACTGCTCCCCCAAAGGCCCATCCTGAGCCAGGAACAACCCTGCATTCTACCCACCAGTGGCTGACGTAACCCAGAGAAACCAAAAATTATGCCAGAGGCACACAAACAAACTCTTGCAACATCATTTTACAGCTCTACAGTTTAATTAGGTTGAATGTAAGTCTCTCTTTCTTTGGAGAACTTAATGAGATCCATGGAGGGCGAAACAGCTTTATAAAAACATCCCTCAAACGTGAGCTGATCACTTTCCAATATCTGTGTTTGGAAAACACATGGTCAGGTACGTATGACTGAAAAAAACAATCAGATGACTTCATCAACTTTTGTTATAGAAAATATTAATGGATAATACATTAAATGCAACATACATAACTCTTGATGGGTATGTGGAAGTGCAGAAATATAGATATCTTTATTTTGTGATCATGTTTACAGCATATGTTCTAATAATTTGCAGTAATTCTTCTATTGTGTGCATCATTGTGATTCATGAATCCCTCCATGAGCCGATGTACATTTTCATTGCAGCTCTGTTACTGAACTCTCTTCTTTTCAGCACTGCTATCTACCCAAAGCTTTTGATTGACTTTTTATCTGAAAAACAGATCATATCATATCCAGCCTGTCTCTTTCAGTGGTGTATATATTATGCTCTAGCCACTTCAGAATTTTATCTCTTGGCAGCCATGGCCTATGACAGGTATGTGTCTATATGTAAACCTCTGCAATATCAAACTATCATGAGGAAATCAACTGTCACTATTTTCTTGGTTTTAGCTTGGCTTGTGCCGGCTTGTCAGGTTGTGGTGCCAGTTGTACTAAATGCTAATAAAAAACTCTGTAACTTTGTTTTCAAAGGAATCATTTGTAACAGCACAGTTTACAAACTTCACTGTGAGAGTTCAGGAGTGCTGAATATATATGGCTTGATTGTTTTGGTAAATGGTGTCCTTCTCCCTGTGCTCTTCATACTTTTTACATACACCAGGATATTTATAATAACATATCACAGCTGCAGAGAAGTCAGGAGAAAAGCTGCACAGACCTGTTTACCCCACCTGATTGTTTTAATCAACTTTTCCTGTTTGAGTGCATATGATGTACTTCTACTGCGACTGGAAACAGATTTTCCCCAAACTGTACGTTTAATAATGACGTTACAAATGGTAATATATCATCCTCTCTTCAATCCAATCATATATGGACTAAAAGTGAAAGAAATTTATAAACACCTGAAGAAGTTGTTCTGCAAAACGGGCTGACGTATCAACACTTACTCCATTGTGTCATAACGCAGAAATGTGATTTTTTTTTTCTGAGGCACTGAATGTAAAGGCTTGTTTCTGAAACAGTAATATCCAAAGCATTTTCCACTTCAACAATGCAGAGTAATTTGCTGCAGTTTTCAACGACCCAAGGGTCCATTTTATGTCTAACAAGTAATCACATTTGCACCCTGTTATCCATGATCATGATTATTGTCTGAATCTATTGTAAAGTTTATAATGGACATATAATGAACATGTTAACATTTAAAAGTAATAGCCTTGAAAAGCCAGAGCATGTTTAGGTTTCTGATTTGGTAGTCTAAGTCCCTGAGAGACAACTCAGTTATTTAATTTTATTGTATTAATAATAAACATCTAAAACAACTCTTGTCAGCTTCTGTCAAATTATTATTTTTTATTATGCATAAGCTGTATCAACTCTTGTTGGCTCCCAAGAAAGATGCAGCTGCTCTCAGTGTGACGGACACACACACACATACATAGACCACGTAATCCCTGTTACCAACAATAAAAAGCAGCACTAGTTGTAGTAGCTGTAGTTCTTTAATCCAGCAGAAAGTCTATTCAGGCTCTCTTAACATACATCCAAATATGATTTGCACAATTCTACCTGAAATGCACATGAAACTAGAAAACGCATTTGAGTGATGAAAAACTTGCTGACCGCTGATAAGTAGCATGAAAAACTAGAAGTACAGTAAAAGTAAAAAATTAAATGAGTGTAGACAGTGAAAGAAAATAAGGATTGAATGAAACAAAGAATAAATTAACAAAAGTTAAAAGAAGTGAAGACCGAGAAGGATGGAGCAAAGATAGAAATAAAATAAACACTTTATACACTCTTTGAGACTAAGCTGGGGTAGCAGTGGTGCAGTGGATAAGACATGATGGATCCAGATTTTGATTCCCACTGCGACACAACCACCATTGTGTCCCTAAGTAAGACGCTTAACCCATAGTTGCTCCAGAGGCAAGTAACCTCTGACATATATAGCCATTTTAGGCCATTTGCTCCTACTCTGGTATGTTCAAGTCTGAGATCCAGCCCAGTAAGAAGACTGTGCTGAGGGTGAAGCTACTGCTGTCAGCGGCACCTGTTCCAAAGTTCTGGCAGAAGATATGTGAAGACCTATTGATATGGCTAAGTTACCCCGTCCCAGTTTCCCCATCACTCTGCATGCTGGGGGACCTAAGTGACATTAATAAAGAGGTAGACACGTCATACATGCTTCTCACTGCATTATGCATCGCCAAGAAAACTATCCTCATGAACTGGAAGGCCAAAAAGAAGTAGTCTAGTCTAGAAGTATCACCCAATATCGGAATCACCTTACAGAGCACATAGGCATGGAGAGAATGTCTGCTTTAAAAATACAAACTGACTGGGGGGATGCTTGCGGTGGGGTTCTGTTTCTGTCTGGCATCTCCCCTGTGCAGTGTGTTTTTTGGCTGTTGTACGGCATTGGTTAGATTGGTAGTGAGTTGATGTTGACTGGCTCACTTGTATGTTGTAATTGGCTTGTGTACTTCTCGGGGGTTCGGGGCATCAGGTGCGGGCCTGGACTGGCTTCAGGTCGGGGCTGCGCTGAGCTGCCTCAGGGCCTGTGGCTCAGGGCTTTGGTATCTCTTGTCTGGGGTGGGTCTGCGCGCTGCGGCTGGCCCCCCCCCACAAAAAGTGGACGATCACTGGGAGATGCAGGCCAGTCACAACAAACTATGTTGTCATACAAGAACAGCAGGAACAGAGCAAATCATGTAGGACTCTTCTTGTCCGCAGGACAATCACCTTATGACTACAGTGGTCTAAACAAGACGCAATTACACCCTACAAAGTTCTGAGCCAGATGAGTCCTGAAATTGCTGCTGGAGTAAGGAAGAGCGGTCACATCATGGAAGACAGACAGCATGAAAGAGAACGCTGAACAAGAAGATCAACATGAAGCCACAAGACAAAGAAAGAAAATAGCCATCAAAAGAGGCAGAATAATAACTGTATCAAGTTATTACTGTACAAGGAAAAGGACAGTACAGTGGGCAGAAGTGGATATCTGCACAGAGAATGGATCCAAAACAGACTGAGGGGAAAAAGAAAACAAAAGGACTAAGCTGGAGGAGGCTGGATGGACGCTGGTGACAGGATTCAGCTAGGGCACACACTGGGTGAGTTTCAATATCTAATGAAACATTGTCGCCAGTAGCTGTCGTAGATGTCCACTTTATCCCTCAGGTCAATTTAGGAGACATTGTAGATAACACACCAAAAGTAACTTATGAATAAATGATAAAATTAATGGCAAATAAGCATACTGAATCACCGGTTTTGGAAATAGTATCCATTACACTACTAGTTGGGAAAATAAGAAAATATAAATTAAGAAAAGTAATATTAGTACAGTTCCTGCCTAACACCGCTAACAGTAGCATAGCTATGAAATTAGTTTTAATTTAATGTTAAAATATTAGAAATAATTTATAGCCTACAATAATTAAATCTATCTGATAAATTAAACTCAATCAGCAACAGAAAACAACTTCCTTAAAAGAGAAAGCAAGCATGTAACAAGATTTAACTGAACAAAGGAAAATGCTTTGAGAAAGGCTGATTTGAACAATAAGAAAACATGCAATGCAATCTAGTTTTTCCTCATATAAAAAAGACATTTCCACCGTAAAGTGGAGCAGAAAATGTCTCCAGAATGCAGGAAATTACCAGTCTAATGTTCAAAATCTCGCCACATATATTTCAGCATCAAATATTTAACCTAAATTGAACTAAAAATGTTCTTGTCTTGTTCTGATGCATCATCACACCCTTAATCTGAGCCCTTATGTCCCCACCACTTTGCAACACAAATGATGTCCTTGACTGACCTGCTACACTCTGCACCAGCTCCTCTCTAGTGGGCCTACTTATTCTCTCCACCAGTTAGTGAACACTTTAGTAAGGCATTGTATGCATGCTACATTCTCATTAGGGGCTGGGCACCCCTAAAGGTCTGATCCTAGATTCGCCCCTGCTGTCAGTATTTTAGAAACCCCCCAAATTGTTCACAGTTGAAAGCTTTTTGCCGGTCACACAGTGTACAGCGGACGACAATGTTCTTTACATCTGCAACTGTGACACAATAATGGCAGTAGCTACTTACAGTTGTGGAAAGAACTCCTTTCTCCCTCATTCTTCGTTCTTCGTTCAGCTTTTTGACAGCTGACTTGAACAACGTATGATCGGTGTCGCTGACCTGATGAGCAGTCGTGTTTTCACATCAAGGATGGTGCATCCAGTAACGCAGCGTTACTTGGATTAGTAACTGCAATAATATTAGTTTTGTAAATAGTAATCTGTTACACTACTAGTTACTGGGAAAATGTGTATTGTTAACACTGTCTAGGACTAATACTACACAAAAATGCAGAGGCTGATAACTGTCAATAGGAGAGTGACGCATTTTGGTTGATCCAGTAATTCATTTGGCCTTGAGAGCATGAGAAAATGGGGAAGCTGGGTGGGAAGTAAATTCAGCCGAAGGCGCAAAGTGGTTGAAGAGCTGAAGAGTTTTCTTCTCCATTGTGATTGTGGGTAGTTAAACATTATGGTCATTTTCAGTACCAGAGCAGGTTTACATGGTTATATTTTTGTCATCCTGCACATTGCTGCAGCTCCTCTTTCCAGCCTGTGTTGAAGGCTTCGTTTTAGCTATGGAGTGATACATGTTGTCTCTAAATGATCTTTGTTGGGAGTTGCACATGCTCAGTTCCTAGTTAAGGACTACAAGCCAATCAGAAGCAGAGAAGGGCGGGTCAGCGAGAAGCCGGTAAACAGCTCGGGTTCAGCTGCACATGTTGCCGACCGGCTTGGCAACATGGACTGGAGCGAGAGTTTCAGAGCGGTGAGTTATTAATCTGTATCCATAAAGTTTTAACTGAGCTCTGTCTCTACATCACAGGAACAACTTTATGTCCACTGACTGCCTGGAGGGTAGCTAGTGTTTGGAAGGGAGAGGAGAGCTGTGTGCTGCAGCTCGCTGTTTCTGAGGGCGTGTCGGAGTAGCCGCTTGGCGAGCGTTATATGAGGCGCATTTAGCTTTCATCCCTGTGGGAGATGGGAACTCCCTTTGGGCTGGACTTTGGGCTTTTTCACTTTGCAAACCTGTTAAATGCACACAAAAAATTATAACTCAATAAAGGAGAGGGGGAAAGTCAAAAAGCATAATGTGACCTTTTTAATGTAAATCAAATGGCCTCCCCCGCAAAAACCAGCTGACAATTCTGTCTGACATCAGGCAAGCGCTAGATGAACGTCTGGGATCTGTAATGTATTGTTATGGTGCTAGAAGCGTGGTTGTAAAATACAGTCCCTGTTCTGTGTGACTCTAGCAAGCCACCATACCTCCTCTACAGTTGTTGTTCAGGAACCACAGTGTGCGGCAGCAGAATAAAACGTTACAGTGAGAAACAGACAGGTCTCCTTCTTTTCGGTCACGGTAGCAGTATATTACAGGATCCACAATTTTTGCAATTCTTTCTCTGGAGAACATGAATTTCTGAACAAAATTTCACGGCAACCCATTCAATAGTTCTCAAGATATTTCAATAAAGATTGATAATGTAATCCTCATGATGGCACTAGAGGAACCGTCGGAAGAAGTTGTTCACAAAGTTGGTGTCCTGTTTAATGAGATCCATGAAGAGTGAAGAATTCTGCTAAAAACAATCCACATAGCAGAACTGAATTCTGTGAATTTGGCAGGTGAACACACACTATGTGAAATTAACTGTTAAACAGGTTGTATGTAATGATCAGATTAGACTTTTGTTTCGATTTTATTCATTAAAATCTGTTATGTAAGTAGTCTGTTTGATAAACTAACATTTATTTTTTTAGAATCTGATGATCTGAAATGAAACATTTATAACCCTTGATGGGCATGTGGAGGAGCGCAAATACAGATTTCTTTATATTGTGATCATGTTCATAGTATATATTCTGATACTCTGCAGCAATTTAACCATTGTGTCCATCTGGATTCATCAAAACCTCCATGAACCTATGTATATTTTTATTACAGCTTTGTTACTCAACTCTGTTCTTTTCAGCACTGCTATCTACCCAAAGCTTTTGCTGGACATTTTATCTGAAAAACAGATCATGTCTTATTCAGCCTATCAATTTCAGGGTTTTCTGTATTACTCATTAAGTTGTACAGAATCCGGTAACACTTTATTCTAAGGTGCTTGTAATAAGAAGTAATTAACACTTAATAAGTCATTGAAAAATAATAAAACACTTATAAGACCTTATAAGATGCTTTTAAACACAAATAAGTGTTAACTAAAGCACAATTAATGAATTTGTAATTGCTTATAAGACACTTATTAGAAACTTGTTGATGTTTATATACCTGTCATTAACATTAATAAGATGTTTTAACATTAAGTAGACTTTATAAGTGATGGTTATTGAGAAAATAACAGAGTTGTTATTTCCATGTATGACAACAAACATATATAGTATAAAAAATGTATAGGAGGAGCCTGGAGGAGCTTGTTGACTCCTACTTCCCTTCCTGTTCTGTTGGTCTGGAAACCCCTTGCATTTCAAAGGAGGGACATGTGGATCAAATTTAAGGTAAGAAGACAGTTAGCTAAGCGGTTAGCTACGTTACTACAGTCTTTACAGTTTTATAATTGCTCAAAAACGAGGCTTTACATGTAATTTGGAGATTCCGTTGTTACAGTAGATTTGGTTAAAATAAACCCTAAATTCACCTTTTTACATGTAACAATTATGCTGGCTCTATACATGATAAAAGTATTGTTTATTAAATGGAGTCTGGTGTGTTTGGTGATGCTGATTTTAGAGTTGTTTCTGGTTAAACAAAAATAATTTTAATCTTTAACAAAAATGTCTCTCTCTGTAAGGACCCTTTCTATGATGTTGTCAGACAGTTAAACAACAATAACAATAACAATCTGAACCAATCATTGGCAAAAACAGCACTTTTAGTGGATGGTAAATAACACACATATATATATATATATATATATATATATATATATATACACATATTAAAACTAACTAACTCCTGTATAAAAAATAAATAAAATAAGAAATGTACAGAAGTATATAGGGTAGCTGTATTAGGAATGCAAATTACAATGTGTGCAATCTGTGCATGTTGAGTGCGTGAATGTACAATTTACAGTTATATTAACTAGCTCATGGACCAGGCAAAAAGTTGTTTTCATTTCAGATTGCAGAGTTCTACCTGTTTGTTTTTTGCATTTCACAGAGCAAATTGATAGATCTATCAAAAAGATATATAATGTATTTTTTAAATTATTGTTGAAAACAATTTGGCATTTATGCAGAATATTGTGGTAATCAACAAAGTTGACAAGTTGTTTATTAATGATGCAGAATATTTTTCCCAGGTTACTGGATACACATATTCCTCTGTAGTTATCTGGGTCATATTTATCTCCGGATTTATGAATTGGGGTTATTAAACCTTTGTTCCAGATGTCTGGAAAAGTTCCAGTTGCTAGAATAGTATTGAATAGTTTTAGTATAGCAAATCTGATTTTACTTCACTTTACAAGTGATTTCGTATCATCCTGTTTTTAATCCAATCATATATGGAATTAAAATGAAAGAGATTTCTAAACAACTCGAGAGGTTGTTCTGTCAACACAAAGTTAATTAATATCAACAAAGATAACTAAGGTTCATCATTTCTCCTGTAACAATGATGTAGAGGTGTCATTTCTGTGTTTCTTGGAGGCTATTTAATGTAATTATCATTTTCAACAATGTGACGACTAATGACAAAGCTATTTGCTGCAGTTTTTCAAAAATGTTGAACTTCAGCAACACAAAAATTAAGAACTTTATTGTGAGACTTACACTTTTCTGATTTTGGCCTTGTTTTATTCTATTGTCACTGAATTTCACAGTTTGTTTTGATGAACTTCTGGAAATAAAAATGGATTCATAGTTTATGTCTGTATGTAAGGTTATAAAGTGAAAATTTCAAGATTTCATATCAAAAGCCTTGAATGCAAGAGCATGTGCTCCAGAATGTAATTTGGTGCCCTGAGAAGCAAAGTGGATTCAAATTGCATTGAGATAAATAAACATGTTAATATCATGTAATTTTAATCCTTTAAATTTAATCATTTAAAGACGATGAGCTCATCTCCCTAATAGGTCGTGAAATTTTAGTTATGCTAGTTCATTTCTGTATTTATTTTGTTTTATTTTGTTCTTATTTCTACCTTCATCTGGGACAATGCAATTACAAGCATCAGTCCTGAAGTACCAGAGGTAATCAATTTTAGATTTTGAGTTTCCCAACCGCATGGAGGCGATGGCTAATCCAACACTTCTTGCAGCTTCCTTTACTTCCTAACATTCCTAACCATGGTCTATTGACGCCTTACCCCTCTGATCATGATTTTTTCAAAATAGTTTTCATCAATTTCTTTGAAATTTTATTTTGCCATTCATCCGCTCTCTTGTCCCCAGGATACTGAACATGTTTTAACCTTTGATATGTGACATTCTTCTACAGTCTAACTCTTCTTGAGTCAATAAACAAGATTTAGTTTAGAAGTAGTCACTGCCAGTCAGCCTGGATCTTGAGTTGGCTAGCGAAAGGTGTCAAATTCAGGCAAAGCTATTGCCACTCACATTCACTGAGCCAATACATACACTATACAAACCCAAACTCAACAAGACCAACGGTCCAAGCTGCCTTGACCTGACAGCCTCTTTCGACTAGACTAGCCATACAAACCCACATTCTCCATACAAAGTCACATTTCCCCCAAAACCTCAATTCTGGGAGGGGTCTTTCCCAGCGTACCTTACCAACCTCCACAACTATCCAAATAACATCAGAAACACTTCTCCATTTAAAGTTTCTTCTCAGGGCTCTATCTGATGCAGAGGACATGAAGAGACGGTTTCCCGACTCAGAGTCTCAACTCCGGCTGACACCGTTCCATCGTTCTCTTCCATCCATTCACAACACTGATTCTTCCCCTGAATCCTTCATCCCTCACCTTATCTCTTCATCTCCCTACCCTCGACTCTCATCCCCACTTCCCTCGACCCCTCACTGTTCTTCCTCATCCCCACATCCTTGCATCCCTCGTTGCGCCATCTGGACTCTTTTCAATTCTGCTCCATCATCTCAGCTCTGCTCCATCCATATCATAGAAAATATTCCAAATCAATCTGTCTACTGGCCTGGTGATTGTTAGTGAAGTAGCTCACTCAGATCTCAGTGATATGCGCAACCAGGGCTTGACGTTAACACCCGCTGACCCGCCGTGACGGGTAACACTCCCACTAGCCACTTTGGCGTGTTGAAAATTGTAGTCTTGTCAAAAGACTGAAATAACAAACGAATTGCAATGTGACACGACAACACTACAACTCCCATGAGTACTACCTGCACATCGTGTTTGCTCATTGGTCTGAGATAAAGAAAAGGCAGGAGGAAAGTGCCCTTAAATGCTGTAAAATTTCAGATATTTTCATGATTAAGGGACGTGGAGTTACTACTAGGGCTGCCTTTATATTGCATGAAATCGTCCTGTCACAACTGCATTTCGAGAGTTGATTATTAAAATATAGAACTATGTTTTAATAAAAGCTGTCATACCATAGGAAAGCAGAAGATGCATCTGTATGCAAATAATCTGGAAAAAAGACCTGTACACCCGTTTTTTATAGTTACACAGAGTGACCACAGCATGGTGATTATAAACATAAATCCAGTCAGAGCTCTGAGGAAAGGCAGATGCAAATGATTTTGGTGAATGTTTTTGTCAGTTTAGTTTTCATCTTGTAAATTAAACTTTTACACCCATGCAGCAGTTTCATTATATAATAAGAAGCTACTACCTGTACGCAGGATAAGCGGTTGACGATGGATGGATGGAAGAACCTACTATGTGTGTTCATTTTAATAGACAACATGTTTTCAAAAAGGAACTTTACACACAACCTTATCAGAGCTAATGATAATATTAGTACATTTTAGAACGCCATTGTCAACTTTATATCGTATAAAACGGAATTTCCTAAAAACAAAATTTGGCTAGTGAAAATGCTGTGTGGCTAGTAACTTTGGAAAATCACCAGTGAGCAAAAAAGCAAAATAGTGGCAAAGGATTAATAATGCACTTCTTGAGACATTTGCACTATTTTTTAGCTTACTCTGGTGTATGTGAGTCACTGTGAGTCCATCTTTGATCTGAAGAAAACGACAGAAAGTGTTTCCTTGAAGTTGTTTATTTTGACAGAATTGCCACCACAGACTGAAAAGACACTTTGGTTCACAGTTATATCTCAACAACGACGGATTCACATGAAATTGCCTTTTTTGTCTTGCTTGTTGATCATTCTACATCATTAGAATTTAGTGTTACTATAATTACAAAGGGCAACTAGTTCCCAACACAACAACAAAGTAATATTAAAACACACATATATCATCATATATATACAAATCTTGAAAAAAGTACAACAAAGACGCATCAAACATTCTATCAAATTAGATTCTGTGTTGTGAGTTTCAAAGAAGTGTTTTAGTCTGAGGAGCTGTGAGTTAAACCATGCTTATACAACATGTGCAATATTAACCTTATTGTTGTGGTTTAGGATGATCTATTTTAAAATTCCAATCTCCTTAAAATTAATGTGAGAGCAAAGAAAACCTTTATTTATAACATTTAGCATGTTTCAGAAGCATTTTGTATTAATAACAGCAGCTTACAGATTCTATATCTCCTATTTATATTGCTGCTATGCAGTATGTGCATGATTTTGAAGTTTTACATTTTGGCAGCAGGACCCATTTTGCGTATCTTCAAAAATCTAAAAATCACTCCTTTGATTTGAGGCAGATTCAGGCCATAAACTAGAGGGTTATTGATGGGGGGAATGATCAAATACTCTAAAGATAATATAACTGTGATAACTGGATTCAGTTTATCACCCTCAAATCGAGCCAGTGACAGCTCACAGAAGAGAGAGAATGAATAGGTCACAAATGTCACTATGTGGGGCAGGCAGGTTTGTAACGCCTTTCCTCTGAATTCAGACGAGCTTCTTCTGCACACAAGCAGAATCTGTAGATAGGTGTACAGGACAAAGAGCAGGGGGATGAAGATGGTTATTATCGTAAAAAACTGACCTACTATGCTGTTCAGAGTTGTGTCCACACAGGAGAGCTGAACCACAGGCCAGTTAGAACAGAAAAGCCTGTGCAGTTTATTTCCACACAAAGGCAATCGAACAGAAAGAGAAAGACAAATGCCAATAGTAAATGCAGGATAGAGCAAAGCAAAAATCAGAAGACGTCTCACCATCCTAAAGGTCATTTTGCTGTGATAGTGTAAAGGCTGGCAAATAGCAACAAATCTATCATAGGCCATGATGCTGAGGATGGTCAGTTCAAATGATGCATAGGTGTAAATAACATATATCTGAATGAAACAAGATGCACGTGAGATCAAATGAGTGTCAGACAGAATGTCCATCAGGAACCTGGGGAAGAAGCCGGCTGAGCCGTACAGAGAGTTTAAACACAGACAGGAGAGAAACATGTACATGGGTTGATGCAGAGACTTCTCCAGGCAGACTGCCAGAATAATGACAACGTTAGCAGAGATTATAGTCATGTAGATCAACAGACACAGACAGAAGAACAGATATCTGAGGGGCCCAGAGTCTGTAAACAGAGTCAGCTGAAAATACCCAGGAGTAAAGCTGTTATTGCTCATTGTGTCTGCACAACAGAGAAGCAAAAACAGAGATGGATACAAAGAAACACGAGGAGAGTGTGATGGAGGATAAAGGAAAGGAGAGGAAAGAGTAGAGGCAAAACTGCATTGAACAAGAAACATATTGGAAGGCTTGCTTAGTTAAAATAAAGGCAATATACAGTTAAATCAAATATTAGATAAGTGAAATACAAGCAAGAATCAAATGATCCTTTCCTTCCCTGACATATTTACAGAAAAATGTATGTTTACAAATACTTCCATCCAAAGTTAAATGTAGCCCATGCAGAATCAGCCAATATATCATGGAGCTTACTTGTTAAAGTTTGCATATGAATAACACTTAAAACAAAGTCAGGGGCAACTTATTTACCCTTGCCATGAGACAAGTAGATGACACATTTTAACAAAAAAATAAAATTAAATCAAACATTTTCAGATTAGTTATTAGTCTTACTCATCTGTGTGTTTACTAATCAAGCAGGTAATCTAAACATCTGTTGTTGTCCTGTTGTGTGTTCTATAATAGTTACAAAACTACAACTAACCAACAAAAAATCAATTCAACCAACTCGTAATAATAACGAGCTTGCTCAAAACAGTGTTTGTTAATCAGCTTGTTAAATGAGAGCTTCGACTGATGAACCTCTACCCTGTAATGATCCAAACAGAAGCAGCTGTAGAGACTTTATCTTCTTCTGCTGCTAGGATGCGAGCAGCAACGTGTACAGTCCAAAGGGACGTAAAGAGATTGTGCGGGCCGTGTGGCTCTGTCAGTAAACTCCAAAGTACCACCAAATGTTTTAAAATAACGTTTCTACTCCAGTTTTGATGCACTTGTCAATGAAGTAGTCCATGAAAACCCTTATTATGTCCGTTGATACACAATAAAAGTTTGATTTGCGTATGTGAATGTTTATGATCAAAATAAAATTGAATGTGAGAGGAATAGATAATGAGGGCTCTAACATACTGTAATTTTACTTCATATCACAGGTTATCACTTTATCATTTAAACACTGAAATCAGCAGTGTTATTTGTGCTCGCGCTAGTGACCCATAACTATTCCACACTGCACCTTTCAATTGTAAAAATATATATTGATAAGCCAATTGCAAACTCAGATTTTAAATCAATGTCCGTTAAATAATTCATTAGCCCCCCTGGAGCGCATAGGGCTTGTGTATGCCACGGACACTCGTGGTCAGTTGTGGACCGGCCAGCATAAAGCCAGGATAGTGGCAGAATGCAGGCTCGCCTTTCCCCGATATTAGACGTGAATTTAGCTTCCTAAGAGTCCTTTTTAGACTTTACCTCGGCTAACAGATAGAATGATCACCATCATAAAATGCAGAGATAACATAAAATAGCATTAAAGAATTGCAGAGGAGAGCGTCAGTAGTTTTTAATAATATCCTCTGTGCATATTTAGTTTTCAGTTTTGCGCTGCAGTGGACTGTGCTGTCAGGTTGATAAACTCTTCAATAGTAAACTATATACCCTTGTACAGAAAGATTTAGACTGAGTAGAGTCAAGTGGTCCAGCAGAAGCAGAAGTTGTTGTTTCCTACAGATGACCCTGGGTACTGCAATGGATATTCTTACAACTCATGAGAGGTAATGTCTCTACCGCCACCTGCTGGTGTAGCTAATAAACTGCTCTCACACATACAGATCTCTGTTTACAGATCTCTGTGGTACAGAGTGGACAAAATTCCACAAATGTTACATGACCTGCAAACTGACAAGAAATGATCCACAAATGTGCTAATACTGTTTTGTGTGTAAAAATAGATCCACAAATGCGTAAATAACACTTTTTATGAGAAATTATAATATGTGTGTACAGAGTAAATTGTACATATTTGCAAATTGCACTGTATTTTTGTGGATATGATTTTACACAACACAAATGTAAAAATACATATTTGTAGATAGCGAAATATTTGCACATCATAGTACACATTTGTGGATTGTTTTCTGTGGGTTACAAATATCAAGTCCATTAAAATCTTCCATAGACGCCGGGGTGGTGCACAAACAGATCTGTATTCTCACCTCGACTTCACCACCTGCACATATGGACTGTGTAAATTAAACATGTAGACCACTACAGACCTGTGGACCACTGCTGACCTGCAGACAACTAAAGACCTGTAGACCACTGCTGACCTGCAGACCACTACAGACCTGTGGATCACTGCAGACCTGCAGACAACTAAAGACCTGTAGACTACTGCTGACCTGCAGACCACTACAGACCTGCAGACAACTAAAGACCTGTAGACCACTGCTGACCTGCAGACCACTACGAACATGTATACCACTGCTGACCTGTGGACCACTGCTGACCTGTAGACCACTACAGACCTGCAAACCACTACGAACATGTAGACCACTGCTGACCTGCAGACCACTACGAACATGTAGACCACTGCTGACCTGCAGACCACTACGAACATGTAGACCACTACTGACCGGACTACTGACTGACTCGTCACCTCCAAGATGGCAGCTTGTTCGTACTGTGTAAGGATATAGCAATCAAGGGCTACAATGTCTACCGTTGTGACCGCCCCAGGAAGGGCGGTGGCATTGCCATTTACAGTATATAAAAAATCGTTTCCTTGTAACATTGTGTATTCGGTATCCATTAGTAAGCAGCTAGAGCTTTTAGCCTTGAAGATAGAGCTTGCATTGGGGCAAACAATGACATGTCATAGGTTGCTATAGGCCACCCTCAGCAAATACTGAGGCTCTTTGCTCTTTAAATCATCATCTATCGAGCATTGAATTTGGAGAAGTACTTTTAGCCGGGGATCCTCCATTTCAGATGGTTTAAAATCTGTCTGTGACTCTTTTAATCTTACCCAGTTGATTGATAGTCCAACTCGCCCAAACCCCAATTTGTTTTTAACTAATGCTCCACACAAATTCTGGGTATAGGTGTGTTTGCCATTGACCTGAGTGATCATTGTACAATTGCAGCAGTTAGGAATGCTAAAATCCCAAAACAGGGGCCTCATATTATTTTCAAAAGGGATATGAAGCATTTCTGTAAACAAGCCTTTTCACATGACCTCTTTCATTTTGATTGGAACAAAATCTTTCTTATAGATGAAGTAGAATTGGCCTGGAACTACTTTTATGATGTTTTTCTCAGGATCATAGATAAGCATGCCCCTGTATGCAAATCTAGAGTTAAAGGCCGAAACAATCCCCAGATTTCCTGCCTTCTCAAGGATAGGGATGCTGCCTGGTCAAGGGCCAGGAAATCAAAGACTGATGCTGATTGGGTCTACTTTCGGCAACTAAGAAATAGGCTTACATCTGTCATTAAAAAGTCAAAATCAGAGTATTTCCTTAGTGAAACTACGAAAAACAAACAAATTCAAAATCCTCCTTTGGAAACATTAGTTGCAGTGAACTACCCCCTCATGTTATGATTGATTCCGGCAAGGTGACTGATAAACCAACAATGTTAGCTTGCTTTAATGAGCACTTTATTTCTTCAGGATCCTTATTTGAATCCTCATGCCTTACTTCTTCTGGTCTCAGTGCGCAGGAGCACCCCTCTGACCCATGCTTTCTCCTCAATCAGTTTCCAAAGTCCATAGAGCTCTTCAGGAATTAGGCAAGCTCCTTGAACGCTTGGTGGGTGAGCAGCTAAAGGAATTTTTAAATTCAAATGATGTCTTATCCCCCTTTCAATCTGGTTTTAGGAAACAACACAGCACTGGAAAGCAAGAAAATGTGCGCTGCACTATTCATAGATCTTTCAAAAGCTTTTGAAACAGTTGATCACTGCATTCTAGTAAATAGACTACTGAGCATTGGCCTGTGTTAGCATTCAGTAGATTGGTTTGCAAATTATCTGTCAGGTAGAGCCCAAAGTGTTCAGATTGTTGGCTCTTGCTCTCCCTTTTCCAAGGGGGTTGCTCAAGGCTCAGTACTTGGGCCCATATTGTTTTCAATTTATATAAACAATCTCAGTGATAATCTATCGAATGCTATGTATTATTTTTATGCTGATGACACTGTTATTTACTGTACTGCATCATCTACTGCACAAGTCCTTGATCTTTTGCAGTTTGCTTTCAATATTGTTCAGAGCTATTTAAAACAGCTTAAGTTGGTCTTAAATGCAGAAATGTCCAAAGTAATGGTATTCACTACAAGCATCTCAACTTTTGAAGGAAATGAAATTGAGTTAGTTAACAGTTATAAATATTTAGGCATAATCATTGATTGTAAACTGTGTTTCAGAACTCATATTAGCAAAAAAATCCATGTCAGTCATCTGACATGGATTTTAAGCTAGATGACCGTAAAAACACGATCAACGCTACTGACCACAACAAAGCTCCGGCGGCTATGCTAGAGATCACTCTGCCCCATGAGGACTGCACACTCCTTAAGAAAGGGAACAAGAAGATTACTGACCTTATGGAAGACATCGGACGACTTTCAGAGGAACTCAAAGAGAAAGATTCCCTGCTGACTGGCTTTATGGATGTGGCTTCAGTACAAGCCAAACAGATTGTCTCTCTTAGCGCAACCGCTAACATCCAGGACACCGTGTTATGGGACCCCTCTCCCTTCCCAGGCTTTCCTCCTGCTCGACTCCAAAGCATCAGTCAACCTGGGCTGAAATGGTGGTCCGTAGCTGCAAGAGAGGCTCGGATGGGGCTGCCTTTCCTCCGGACATCAGCCTCTCCAACCGCAATGTAGCCCATCTCTCAGGTCTGTTACTGCTACTCCAACACAACACTAGGCAGCTCACACACTCCATCCTCAGTCTGCACGCAGTGTTGAGGCAGATTCTGCTCAGTCCTGCTCTGGAACCCCACAACCGGCATCTCCTCGTCCTCTTTTCTCCCCAACCACACTAATAATTGGTGACTCCATAACCAGAAACATCCGTTTCTTTAACGCTGCCACTCACTGCTTCCCCGGTGCCACCACGGCTGACATTTTAAAAAAACTCCAGGACCTGATGCCGTCGCTCCCGTCCTCCATCACAAGAGTGATAGTCCATGTCGGAACAAATGACACAGCTCTTCAGCAATCTGAACTGACAAAATCAGATTTTAACCGTCTTTTTAACTTTTTAAAGCAGTGTGGAAAGTCCGTTTTTATCTCTGGTCCCATTCCCACAGTTGGTCGCGGTGCTGGCCGCTTCAGAAGACTCCTTGTCCTCCACGACTGGCTCCAGTCCACCTGCAGGGCTCATCATGTGTGTTATGTGGATAATTTTAATATTTTCTGGCAAAGAATGCCTCTTTTTAAGACAGACGGACTTCACCCAAACAAATGGGGCTCAGAAATGTGGTGTGGTGTGGTCCTCCCCTCAGGACTTACGTGAATGACTAATCATTCATGCAGCACAGCTGGACACACCACCGCTCACTGAACAGATCTCTGCCTCACTGCCACAAACAACTGTCTCCACCTGCTGGCATGTAAAGCCGTCTGCTCCCAGCGTTGTTCCAAAGACTTCTATTCCTGTCATCATCACGCATAGACCAGTAAACCGAAATGTGCACATCCCACACAGAAATATTAGTAATCTCTTAAGGATTAGGACAACTGCACCAACTCCAGCACCCAGAACAAACACATTTAAAATGGCTCTCTTCAATGTGAGATCTCTGTCAAGTAAGACTTTTATCTTAAATGATTTTATCTTGTCTGCAAATCTAGATTGATAGATGTTTTTAACTGAATCCTGGTTGCAAATGAATGACTATAGCCAGCTAGCTGTCTCAATATGATTGTTTTAGTCAACCGAGGGTCAGTGGTCGTGGTGGTGGGCTAGTGAGCGTGTATAGGAAATATTTAAAATATCATCAAGTACGCTATGATGAATTTAACTCCTTTGAAGTTCTCACTCTTAAAGTTGGAGGGCTGCAACCTATCATATTTGTTATAATTTATCGCCCCCCAAAACTGCCTGGAGGATTTTTATCAGAACTTCCTGAATTTTTATCTACTCTGGTTTTAAATTATGACAGAATTGTTCTTTGTGGCCATTATTCATGTTGATGACCCCACCAATGTTAATGCAACTGACTTTTTAAATATGGCCACTTCTTTTAACTTCAAACAACATGTCAAAGGGCAAACCCATAACCGTGGTCATACACTGGACTTGGTTTTTACCCTGGGTGTCAGCATTTCCTCTGTGGAATTAGTGGACATGACCATATCTGACCACAGATGTATTGTTTTTAGCTGCGATTCGCCTGTTACTCATGTTGCCTCACCAAGCCCTGTGTGTTCTCGCTTCTTTAATGAACAAAGTGTTTCAAAGTTTTGCGCATTCTTTCAGAGCCAAAGCCAACACTGATTCCAACACCAACAATCTGGTCGATCACTTCAATCATATCTGCTTGTCGTCACTAAATATTACTGCTCCTCTAAAGGTTAGGCCTACGTCTAAAGCTAGTAAGCAACCCTGGATAAACAGCATTCGCAGCCTCAAAAGGGAATGCAGGAAAGCAGAGCGCAGATGGAAAAAATCCAGTCTCCAAGTCCATTACCTCAGTCTGAAGGATTTATTAATTAACTATAATAACATGGTTAAGGATGCGAGAACACACTATTTTTCTGAACTCATTACTACACATAAACACAATCCCAGGTTTCTGTTTAAGACTGTGGATCAGCTGGTAAACCCAACCCCTCCTTGTGCCTCAGCTGGAAGTAATGATGACTGTGAATTGTTTTGATCTTATTTTACCAATAAGGTGGTGTCAATCAGAGCCTCTATTACCCCCGCGCCCTCTTACTCAGAGGTTCCTCACCAGCAACAAGAGAGTTTTAACCAGTTTTATCCCATTGACTTGTCTGAGCTTTTAAAAACAGTATCACAAATGAGAGTGTCCTCCAGCACTACTTGATGTAATACCTACAAAGTTTTTACTGAAAGTAATAGATTCTGTTGGGCCCCATTTGATCTCTGTTTTCAACAGCTCCCTATCTACTGGTTGTGTCCCTGATTATTTTAAAACGGCTTGCGTGAACCCACTTTTAAAGAAACCTGGTTTAGATCCCTCCCTCCCACATAATTTTAGACCAATTTCAAAACTGCCTTTTATTGCAAAGATTCTAGAAAGAATTGTGTCCAAACAGCTGCTCACTGTACTGGAAAATAACAACATATTTGAAAAGTTTCTGGTTTCAGGAAGTACCACAGCACTGAGACTGCCCTGCTTAAAGTCACCAATGACCTTTTAATCTCTGCTGATGAAGGCATGTGCTCAGTCCTTGTACTCCTGGACCTTAGCGCTGCTTTTGACACCATTGATCACAACATCATGTTAGACAGACTGAGGCACTGGGTGGGGATCTCTGGTACTGCCCTAGAATGGTTTTCATCCTACCTGTCAAATAGGAAGTTTTGCATGTCTGTAAACAACTATGTCTCTTCATTCTGTCCAGTTAAATATGGTGTGCCTCAGGGGTCGGCCTTAGGACCCATTTTGTTTTCCTTGTATCTGCTTCCCCTTGGACATATTATCCATAAACATGGAATTTCTTTTCATATTTATGCTGATGACACACAAATATACTTGCCCGTCAGATCCACAGACCCTGAAATGCTGAGTTCACTTAACAACTGCCTTTGTAAAGTAAAAAAATGTATGTCAAATAATTTCCTCCAACTGAACTCAACCACAAAACTTATTCAATCATGTTTTTATCAACTTAGAAATATAGCAAAAATTCAATCTATGTTAACTTTTAAGGACACCGAGATCATTTTACACGCCTTCATCTCATCACGCCTGGATTATTGCATCATCAAAGCTTCCTTGTTTGCTATACAGCTTGTGCATGATGAGTTTTACATTCTGGCAGCAGGACCCATTTTGCATATCTTCACAAATCTAAAAATCACTCCTTTGATTTGAGGCAGATTCAGGCCATATACTAGAGGGTTATTGATGGGGGGGAATGATCAGATACTCTAAAGATAAAACAACTGTGATGATTGGATTCAGTTTATCAACTTCAATTCGAGCCAGTGACAGGTCACAGAAGACAGAGAATGAATATGTCACTATGTGGGGCAGGCAGGTTTGTAACGCCTTTCCTCTGAATTCAGACGAGTTTCTCCTGCACACAAGCAGAATCCGTAGTCTGAAGGTAAGCACAAAGTTGAAGTTGACCAAAAAACAATGCCCACCTGGCTTGCCTGGGGTTAAGACGCTTGGCAGACTGGATGTATTCTAAGTTCTTGTGATCAGTCCAAATGAGGACAGGATGTTCCGACCCCTCGAGCCAGTGCCTCCAATCTTCCAATGCCAGTTTAATTACAAGCAGCTCCTGGTTTCCGACGTCGTAGTTACACTCTGCAGGTGACAAACGGCGGGACAGAAATGCACAAGGGTGTAGCTTACCATCAAGGGAGGAGCGTGCCAACGTTGGAGGCATCCTCTTCAACAATGAACTGTGTGAGAACCGGTGCAGACGTGAAACACTGTTTGAGCTCCTGAAACGCTGCCTCTGCCTCAGGAGTCCATACAAACGGCTTAACCATGGAGGTCAGGCAGGTTAGAGGTGCTGCGACTTTCCTGAAGTTCCTAATGAAGCGCCTGTAAAAAATTAGCAAAGCCCAAAAACTGTTGCAACTGCCTCTCTCCCTCTGCAATGATGTAGCCCAGGAAGGACACAGTGTTGGAATGAAACTCATATTTCTCGGACTTCACAAACAGCTTGTTCTCCAACAACCTCTGCAGGACCAGGCGGACATGCTGGACATGATCTCAGAGACTGCAGGAAAAAATTTGTATGTCGTGCAGGTAAACGAAGACAAACTTGCCCAACATATCTCTGAGGACGTCATTGACAAGACACTGGAAAACTGCCGGGGCGTCCAAAAGGCATAACAAGATATTCAAAGTGCCCCATAGGTGTATTAAAGGCAGTCTTCCATTCATCTCCCTCTCTAATTCTCACCAGGTGATATGTTTTCCGCAGAACTAACTTGGAGAACACACGCGCCCCCTGCAGATAGTCAAAGGCCGAGGACATTGGGGGCAGGGGGTACTTGTTCTTAACCGTGATATTATTAAGCTCCCTATAGTCGATACAGGGACGCAGGGTCTTGCCCTTTTTGGCCACAAAAAAGAAACCAGCCAATGACCAAGTCAATGGCGCAGTGGTATTGCCTGTGAGGGGGAAGCGAAAGTGCCTGCTGTTTACTGAAAACTTAATAATCTGCGGGGACGCCAGATAAATCAGGGGGCTCAGGGCTGGGAGGAGGGGATGGGTTAGACTGAGGACAGGCTGATTTCAAACAGTGGGAATGACAAATTGTGCTCCAATTAGTCCTAAAAACTCTCATCAGCTCCTGAATCTATTAGTGCTAATAAATCAAGGGACTGACCTTTAAAGGTGAGGGTAATGTGTAGTTGGCTTCAGGATCGGGAAGCCAATGAAGTGGTAGTCCGACTCGCTGGGATGCGTCCCTCTTCTAGTGAATCCGCCAGTTTAATGGGCTCTGAGAACAGGCAGAGATGTAATGCCCGGCCTGACTGCAGTAAGATCAAATGAGTGTCAGACAGGAATGTCCATCAGGAACCGTGGGGCAAAAGGAACAAAAAAAAACAAAACCCTGTCTCACACACACTCATTCTTTACACTTCTACATTGTTGATGCAGAGACGTCTCCAGGCAGACTGTCAGAATAATGACAACGTTAGCAGAGATTATAGTCATGTAGATCAACAGACACAGACAGAAGAACAGATATCTGAGGGGCCCAGAGTCTGTAAACAGAGTCAGCTGAAAATACTCAGGAGTAAAGCTGTTATTGCTCATCATGTCTGCACAACAGAGAAGCAAAAACAGAGATGGATACAAACAACCAGGAGAGAGTGGTTAAAGATAAAGTAAAGGAAAGTGGAAGAGTAGAGGCAAAACTGCATTGAATAAGAAACATATCCTTATTGAGTTAAATAAACAGTGTAATCAAATTTGAAGTAAAATAGAAGTGAGAATCAAAGTATCCGTTACTTACCTGCCATATTTACAAAGGAATGTGTACAAATACTTCCATCAAAAAGCCTTAATTTTAACCCATGAAGAACCAGCCAATAAACATATACTGGATGTTTATCACAGAGCTTACTCGTCAAAGTTTGCATATGAATAACAGATCAAACAAAGTCAGGGGCAACTATTTACCCTTGGCATGAGGAAAGCAGAGGATATATTTTAACAATAAAATTGTAAAATTAAATTAATCATTAATGACTTAATGCTTCCAGTTGCTTTAAAGTGTGCAGTAGTAACATTTAACACATTTTTACTCAAGTTCAGATTAATTAATAGTCTTACTCTTTTTACTGTTAGTCAGGCAATTTAGAGAATAATTTGTCCTTTTTTGTGTTCTATAATTGCCACACAACTACTACTACAAACATCAACCAACAAAATTTCAACTAAACCAAACTGTTAAGCATTATCAAAGCTTGCTTTAAACAGTGATTTTTAATCAGCTTGTTAAATGATAGCTTCGACTGATGAACCTCTACCCTGTCACTATTCGACTACCTCTGAAGCAGCTATGGAAGCTTTATCTTCTTCTGCTGCTATGATGCCAGCAGCAACGTGTACAGTCCAAAGGGACGTAAAGCCTTTCTCACCTGATGTCAGGCGCCATTCTTGTTTTGTAATGCATGCATCTGTTTTCAGTGTTGGCTTGTGGGTGTTTCGAGAAATGTGGAAGCTGTATAAATTGCCAAGTCTTGTCAGACAACTCTCAAAACAGTGATTTAAATTTATTTATATTTAAAAATCAAAAAACAAACTACAGCACACTTCTAACTTTTTGGAGTGGCATTTTATTGTGGCCAGCCTAAGGCCTTTTATTGTGGCCAGCCTAAGGCTCACCTGTGCAATACCCATGCTGTCTGATCAGCTTCTTGATATGCCACACCTGTGAGGTGGATGGATTATCTCGGCAAAGAAGTCTTTGAGTTCAGCTCATGATGAATGGGGGCAAAAACAAAAGTGTTTATAATTTTGTTCAGTGTATTAAAACAGGATCTCTTTTTGAAGGATGCGGGTGATTTTTGCAATGATGTTTTTGTTTGTTGTTCTTTCTTTATCAAGTGTTACTGATGTACAGTTGGATATTTTCCCTTAGAGGAAACGTTGGAGTTTCATTCCATCATCCAAAGTTAAATGGACCCCCTGCAGAATCAGCCAATATACATGTACTGTATGTTTATCATTAAGCTTACTTGTCAAAGTTTGCTTAGGAATAATAGATAAACTAAGTTAGGGGCAACTATTTACCCCTGATTTTCTTTTACCTATACTTTACCAATACAATTGTAAAATTAAATAAAACATTAATGACTTAATGTATCCAGATGTGTGTGTAGTAGTAACATTTAACAAATCTTTGGTCAATTTCAGATTAGTTAATAGTGTTACTGCATGATAATCATCTGTGTGCAATACTAATCAAGTGGGCAATGTAGTTTCACTCGCAGGGAAAAAAGTATGGAAAGCATTTGGAATTACCTTAATTTCTGCACAAATTGGTCATAAAATGTCGTCTGATCTTAATCACAACAATGGAAAAACACAGTCATGTCAATTTAATTATAAAGCACACTTTAAAAAACACAATTAAAACAACAAGAAGAAAAAATAAAAGAAGAAAAAAGGGAGCATACCACAATAGTAAAACTTATGACAGTGATGAAGCATGCTGCAATAAATATAAATATGAAGCAACCAGGAGAGTTAATGATGAATGTCCCTAGACTCACACGAATGCCAACAATAACCACTAATGAAAAAATGTATTCCACAACCTTGGGGCCACTACTTTGTTATCAGGTGAGCCTGTGGAATAGCTTAAAGGAGCTGGTTGGACTAAGATCTAAGGGGCCTGGAAGAATGAGGAGGTCTAAGATACAGTCCCCTCCAACAGTATTGGAACAGTAAGGCAAATTCCTTTGTTTTTGTTGTTCACTGAAGACATTTGGGTTTAAGATCAAAAGCGTTTATGATTATTTGTTCCATTACTTTTGCTCACCTAAGAATGCTGTGGTCTAATACAAGCGGTATTAGCGGTGATAGTTGTTTAGCACATCTAGACGTGAATAGCAGGAAATAAAAGCTGAAATTCTGAACTCTTGTCTCATACTCATCTTTTGATCTTAATTCAGGAGGATGGTCATGATCAATCAGTATCAAAGGCAGCACTGAGGTCAAGTAAGAGTAAAATACCACAATTTCCAAAGTCACTGAACAACAACAAATTGTTCAGTACTTTCAGAAGTGCGGTCTTTGTGCTATGGTACACTCTGAAACCAGATTGGAAGCTGTCCAGTTCACAGTTTTCGTTTAAAAACAAAGAGAGCTGAGAGAGGATGACCTTCTCCAATATTTTGGATATAAAAGAAAATTTTGAAATGGGCCTAAAATTATTAAAATTAGAGGGGTCTAGATTGGGTTTTTTAATAAAAAGCTGGATCACAGCTTGTTTAAAGCTGGACGGGACAGTGCCATTTAAGAGAGAGCTATTTATTACCGATAATAAACTGTGGCCAACAGTATCTAATACCTCTTTCAATAGATGTGAAGCAACAATGTTTGTCGGGGCAGAAGTCGGCTTCATGTGGGAGACTATGTCCTTCAATGTTGATAGAGCCACAGGCTCAAAGCGACAGAGAAACACACAGCATGGGACCAGCTTAGGCTATGTCAACCTTGTTGATAAAGAAACTCAGAGATTGTTTGGTAGTGTCAAAAGTAGAATCAGGGAGCACCATAACGTGGCCTAGTGCAGTGTTTATTACATTAAACAAGGTTTTGGGGTGTGTGCGTATTTAGAGATGATGTTTTAGAAATAATTTACATTTGGATGTTTTGACCAAGCATTGGAATGAAGCTAGGCGGCCTCTAAATATCTTATAGGATACCTGTAGCTTATCTTTTTTCCACTTTCTCTCTGCTTTCCTGCACTCTTGTCTCAGGGCAGGAGTCTCTATTTAGCCATGGTTGTGTTTTAACTTTTGGTCACTTAAGTTTAAGTGGAGCATCTATGTCCAAAATATCGGTGAAAATGCAATCAAATAGTGTGGCTAGCTCTTCTGTGCTCAAGGAAGATGCGTTTGTCCCTGCAAACCTATTAGATGCTATGAAAGCATCAGAAAATTGCCTAGAAGTGGTTTAATTGAGTGCCTAGGTATAGCGATCTGGTAAATTAGCTATAGGAGATGGACTGGGGAGTGAGCAGGGAACAGGGAAAACTATATACAATAAACCAGTCTATCCTACAGCCACCAGCAGTGAATGTTCATTCAACAGCGGTTGCTGGCTTTGGATTGGATAGAATGTGCAATTGTATCTGTTCTCAGAAAGAAGCCAACACCAAAAATCCTTATTACTGTTGAAACCACTCACCTACAACTTTATCAATGAGAGGAACTTGCGTTCAGCAACCGTGTTCCTTGGCTTGATAAAAATACTGATACGTTTTCACACAGTAATAAGAATAAAGCAGTCTCGGCCCAGCGAGTGGTACCGGACACAAACAACATGAGTAGCACGGAAAACACACAGTAATAAAACAAGACACGGCAGTCTTTAAATTTCTGTGGTGTTTGAACAATAATGCTGCGATGATGTGTTGAGAAGAAATCCGCTTGACACTGTTCTTGATCATAAAAGTTTATTACATCAAGGAGTTCAGCATCAATTACAAGCTCTGCAGCAGCTTGGAGAGAGACCCAGCCCAATAACCACTCTGTCTCTCTGTACATCGAACACAGCTTATATAGGATATGTGTAGGTATCTGTTAGGTACCATAGAAGGGTACAGTACTATTCTCAGGTAACAAAACAAGGGGTCAGAGGTCAAATTCTATAGAAGGGTTCAGTCCCTACATAACCACCACTCACTACTCTCCCCTTAGGAGGTCACTGACCCTCTGTCCTGCTGCTATAGTGCTATTTTAAACTGTTATGAGTCAAATGCACAAGCCCTGTACACTACATATCCCTTGGAGTTTCTTAACAGAAATTCACCACATGAAGCTTGTACAAGTTACAATAACAAAGTTATAGAACTATCTGTTGGCCAGACATACTAAAGCCTATTACGTGTCGCTTTGGTAGCGAGTAGATGCGTCAGTCCTTTTAGGAAATGCAGCGGAGTTTTCTCTCGGCTCGGTTCTGACGATGCCGGTAGTTTCAACAGCACAGCTGATTCTTCGGCGGCAGCAACAGGAATCAGCGAAGTCAACTTAGGTTGAGAAGGTAGAGCATGGACGTGATCTTCTCAGTTAAGCGCGAGTTTATCTGCCTTCTTCTGCTGGAAGGAAACGTTATCTTCTGTAACAGTTTCTTTAGGGATCCAAAATTGTGTTGGTAACACAAAGAAAAAATAATAGAGGTAGAAAAAAAGGAAAACAGAGCTGCTCGTCCAGCGAGTGAAGTCTGTATTCAGGACAAAGAAAGTTCAGCGCTGAGAAAGTTGTCTCGCACAGCTGTGGAAAGACAATGTGCTGGCTGTGCTCAGGCCTACTTATACCCGAGGGGGGCACGCTGGCTGCGTTACCAAGGCGACCTGCAAGCCAATAGTGGCTCTGCTTTTAGGTCAGAGTCACTATTTCGCACCTAGGTGTGAAACGGGCTTTGGCGCTTGTTTTACAGTCCTTTGTCTGAGATAACTCCAACTTGGGCTTTTCTCAATCTAGTGTATGCGGTCCAATGCAGTGAGGAATGCACAGACCTGTATATTGGGGAGACTAAACAACCACTACACAAACGCATGGCTCAACACAGAAGGGCCAACTCCTCAGGTCAAGACTCTGCAGTCTACTTACATCTGAAGGACAGAGGACACTCGTTTGAGGACCACCAGGTGCACATTTTAGACAGAGAAGATGGATGGTTTGAAAGAGGTGTCAAGGAAGCATCTACACCAGGGATTCACCTGATGTCAGGCGCCATTCTTGTTTTGTAATGCATGCATCTGTTTTCAGTGTTGGCTTGTGGGTGTTTCGAGAAATGTGGAAGCTGTATAAATTGCCAAGTCTTGTCAGACAACTCTCAAAACAGTGATTTAAATTTATTTATATTTAAAAATCAAAAAACAAACTACAGCACACTTCTAACTTTTTGGAGTGGCATTTTATTGTGGCCAGCCTAAGGCCTTTTATTGTGGCCAGCCTAAGGCTCACCTGTGCAATACCCATGCTGTCTGATCAGCTTCTTGATATGCCACACCTGTGAGGTGGATGGATTATCTCGGCAAAGAAGTCTTTGAGTTCAGCTCATGATGAATGGGGGCAAAAACAAAAGTGTTTATAATTTTGTTCAGTGTATTAAAACAGGATCTCTTTTGAAGGATGCGGGTGATTTTTGCAATGATGTTTTTGTTTGTTGTTCTTTCTTTATCAAGTGTTACTGATGTACAGTTGGATATTTTCCCTCAGAGGAAACGTTGGAGTTTCATTCCATCATCCAAAGTTAAATGGACCCCCTGCAGAATCAGCCAATATACATGTACTGTATGTTTATCATTAAGCTTACTTGTCAAAGTTTGCTTAGGAATAATAGATAAACTAAGTTAGGGGCAACTATTTACCCCTGATTTTCTTTTACCTATACTTTACCAATACAATTGTAAAATTAAATAAAACATTAATGACTTAATGTATCCAGATGTGTGTGTAGTAGTAACATTTAACAAATCTTTGGTCAATTTCAGATTAGTTAATAGTGTTACTGCATGATAATCATCTGTGTGCAATACTAATCAAGTGGGCAATGTAGTTTCACTCGCAGGGAAAAAAGTATGGAAAGCATTTGGAATTACCTTAATTTCTGCACAAATTGGTCATAAAATGTCGTCTGATCTTAATCACAACAATGGAAAAACACAGTCATGTCAATTTAATTATAAAGCACACTTTAAAAAACAAATTAAAACAACAAGAAGAAAAAATAAAAGAAGAAAAAAGGGAGCATACCACAATAGTAAAACTTATGACAGTGATGAAGCATGCTGCAATAAATATAAATATGAAGCAACCAGGAGAGTTAATGATGAATGTCCCTAGACTCACACGAATGCCAACAATAACCACTAATGAAAAAATGTATTCCACAACCTTGGGGCCACTACTTTGTTATCAGGTGAGCCTGTGGAATAGCTTAAAGGAGCTGGTTGGACTAAGATCTAAGGGGCCTGGAAGAATGAGGAGGTCTAAGATACAGTCCCCTCCAACAGTATTGGAACAGTAAGGCAAATTCCTTTGTTTTTGTTGTTCACTGAAGACATTTGGGTTTAAGATCAAAAGCGTTTATGATTATTTGTTCCATTACTTTTGCTCACCTAAGAATGCTGTGGTCTAATACAAGCGGTATTAGCGGTGATAGTTGTTTAGCACATCTAGACGTGAATAGCAGGAAATAAAAGCTGAAATTCTGAACTCTTGTCTCATACTCATCTTTTGATCTTAATTCAGGAGGATGGTCATGATCAATCAGTATCAAAGGCAGCACTGAGGTCAAGTAAGAGTAAAATACCACAATTTCCAAAGTCACTGAACAACAACAAATTGTTCAGTACTTTCAGAAGTGCGGTCTTTGTGCTATGGTACACTCTGAAACCAGATTGGAAGCTGTCCAGTTCACAGTTTTCGTTTAAAAACAAAGAGAGCTGAGAGAGGATGACCTTCTCCAATATTTTGGATATAAAAGAAAATTTTGAAATGGGCCTAAAATTATTAAAATTAGAGGGGTCTAGATTGGGTTTTTTAATAAAAAGCTGGATCACAGCTTGTTTAAAGCTGGACGGGACAGTGCCATTTAAGAGAGAGCTATTTATTACCGATAATAAACTGTGGCCAACAGTATCTAATACCTCTTTCAATAGATGTGAAGCAACAATGTTTGTCGGGGCAGAAGTCGGCTTCATGTGGGAGACTATGTCCTTCAATGTTGATAGAGCCACAGGCTCAAAGCGACAGAGAAACACACAGCATGGGACCAGCTTAGGCTATGTCAACCTTGTTGATAAAGAAACTCAGAGATTGTTTGGTAGTGTCAAAAGTAGAATCAGGGAGCACCATAACGTGGCCTAGTGCAGTGTTTATTACATTAAACAAGGTTTTGGGGTGTGTGCGTATTTAGAGATGATGTTTTAGAAATAATTTACATTTGGATGTTTTGACCAAGCATTGGAATGAAGCTAGGCGGCCTCTAAATATCTTATAGGATACCTGTAGCTTATCTTTTTTCCACTTTCTCTCTGCTTTCCTGCACTCTTGTCTCAGGGCAGGAGTCTCTATTTAGCCATGGTTGTGTTTTAACTTTTGGTCACTTAAGTTTAAGTGGAGCATCTATGTCCAAAATATCGGTGAAAATGCAATCAAATAGTGTGGCTAGCTCTTCTGTGCTCAAGGAAGATGCGTTTGTCCCTGCAAACCTATTAGATGCTATGAAAGCATCAGAAAATTGCCTAGAAGTGGTTTAATTGAGTGCCTAGGTATAGCGATCTGGTAAATTAGCTATAGGAGATGGACTGGGGAGTGAGCAGGGAACAGGGAAAACTATATACAATAAACCAGTCTATCCTACAGCCACCAGCAGTGAATGTTCATTCAACAGCGGTTGCTGGCTTTGGATTGGATAGAATGTGCAATTGTATCTGTTCTCAGAAAGAAGCCAACACCAAAAATCCTTATTACTGTTGAAACCACTCACCTACAACTTTATCAATGAGAGGAACTTGCGTTCAGCAACCGTGTTCCTTGGCTTGATAAAAATACTGATACGTTTTCACACAGTAATAAGAATAAAGCAGTCTCGGCCCAGCGAGTGGTACCGGACACAAACAACATGAGTAGCACGGAAAACACACAGTAATAAAACAAGACACGGCAGTCTTTAAATTTCTGTGGTGTTTGAACAATAATGCTGCGATGATGTGTTGAGAAGAAATCCGCTTGACACTGTTCTTGATCATAAAAGTTTATTACATCAAGGAGTTCAGCATCAATTACAAGCTCTGCAGCAGCTTGGAGAGAGACCCAGCCCAATAACCACTCTGTCTCTCTGTACATCGAACACAGCTTATATAGGATATGTGTAGGTATCTGTTAGGTACCATAGAAGGGTACAGTACTATTCTCAGGTAACAAAACAAGGGGTCAGAGGTCAAATTCTATAGAAGGGTTCAGTCCCTACATAACCACCACTCACTACTCTCCCCTTAGGAGGTCACTGACCCTCTGTCCTGCTGCTATAGTGCTATTTTAAACTGTTATGAGTCAAATGCACAAGCCCTGTACACTACATATCCCTTGGAGTTTCTTAACAGAAATTCACCACATGAAGCTTGTACAAGTTACAATAACAAAGTTATAGAACTATCTGTTGGCCAGACATACTAAAGCCTATTACGTGTCGCTTTGGTAGCGAGTAGATGCGTCAGTCCTTTTAGGAAATGCAGCGGAGTTTTCTCTCGGCTCGGTTCTGACGATGCCGGTAGTTTCAACAGCACAGCTGATTCTTCGGCGGCAGCAACAGGAATCAGCGAAGTCAACTTAGGTTGAGAAGGTAGAGCATGGACGTGATCTTCTCAGTTAAGCGCGAGTTTATCTGCCTTCTTCTGCTGGAAGGAAACGTTATCTTCTGTAACAGTTTCTTTAGGGATCCAAAATTGTGTTGGTAACACAAAGAAAAAATAATAGAGGTAGAAAAAAAGGAAAACAGAGCTGCTCGTCCAGCGAGTGAAGTCTGTATTCAGGACAAAGAAAGTTCAGCGCTGAGAAAGTTGTCTCGCACAGCTGTGGAAAGACAATGTGCTGGCTGTGCTCAGGCCTACTTATACCCGAGGGGGCACGCTGGCTGCGTTACCAAGGCGACCTGCAAGCCAATAGTGGCTCTGCTTTTAGGTCAGAGTCACTATTTCGCACCTAGGTGTGAAACGGGCTTTGGCGCTTGTTTTACAGTCCTTTGTCTGAGATAACTCCAACTTGGGCTTTTCTCAATCTAGTGTATGCGGTCCAATGCAGTGAGGAATGCACAGACCTGTATATTGGGGAGACTAAACAACCACTACACAAACGCATGGCTCAACACAGAAGGGCCAACTCCTCAGGTCAAGACTCTGCAGTCTACTTACATCTGAAGGACAGAGGACACTCGTTTGAGGACCACCAGGTGCACATTTTAGACAGAGAAGATGGATGGTTTGAAAGAGGTGTCAAGGAAGCATCTACACCAGGGATTCACCTGATGTCAGGCGCCATTCTTGTTTTGTAATGCATGCATCTGTTTTCAGTGTTGGCTTGTGGGTGTTTCGAGAAATGTGGAAGCTGTATAAATTGCCAAGTCTTGTCAGACAACTCTCAAAACAGTGATTTAAATTTATTTATATTTAAAAATCAAAAAACAAACTACAGCACACTTCTAACTTTTTGGAGTGGCATTTTATTGTGGCCAGCCTAAGGCCTTTTATTGTGGCCAGCCTAAGGCTCACCTGTGCAATACCCATGCTGTCTGATCAGCTTCTTGATATGCCACACCTGTGAGGTGGATGGATTATCTCGGCAAAGAAGTCTTTGAGTTCAGCTCATGATGAATGGGGGCAAAAACAAAAGTGTTTATAATTTTGTTCAGTGTATTAAAACAGGATCTCTTTTTGAAGGATGCGGGTGATTTTTGCAATGATGTTTTTGTTTGTTGTTCTTTCTTTATCAAGTGTTACTGATGTACAGTTGGATATTTTCCCTTAGAGGAAACGTTGGAGTTTCATTCCATCATCCAAAGTTAAATGGACCCCCTGCAGAATCAGCCAATATACATGTACTGTATGTTTATCATTAAGCTTACTTGTCAAAGTTTGCTTAGGAATAATAGATAAACTAAGTTAGGGGCAACTATTTACCCCTGATTTTCTTTTACCTATACTTTACCAATACAATTGTAAAATTAAATAAAACATTAATGACTTAATGTATCCAGATGTGTGTGTAGTAGTAACATTTAACAAATCTTTGGTCAATTTCAGATTAGTTAATAGTGTTACTGCATGATAATCATCTGTGTGCAATACTAATCAAGTGGGCAATGTAGTTTCACTCGCAGGGAAAAAAGTATGGAAAGCATTTGGAATTACCTTAATTTCTGCACAAATTGGTCATAAAATGTCGTCTGATCTTAATCACAACAATGGAAAAACACAGTCATGTCAATTTAATTATAAAGCACACTTTAAAAAACACAATTAAAACAACAAGAAGAAAAAATAAAAGAAGAAAAAAGGGAGCATACCACAATAGTAAAACTTATGACAGTGATGAAGCATGCTGCAATAAATATAAATATGAAGCAACCAGGAGAGTTAATGATGAATGTCCCTAGACTCACACGAATGCCAACAATAACCACTAATGAAAAAATGTATTCCACAACCTTGGGGCCACTACTTTGTTATCAGGTGAGCCTGTGGAATAGCTTAAAGGAGCTGGTTGGACTAAGATCTAAGGGGCCTGGAAGAATGAGGAGGTCTAAGATACAGTCCCCTCCAACAGTATTGGAACAGTAAGGCAAATTCCTTTGTTTTTGTTGTTCACTGAAGACATTTGGGTTTAAGATCAAAAGCGTTTATGATTATTTGTTCCATTACTTTTGCTCACCTAAGAATGCTGTGGTCTAATACAAGCGGTATTAGCGGTGATAGTTGTTTAGCACATCTAGACGTGAATAGCAGGAAATAAAAGCTGAAATTCTGAACTCTTGTCTCATACTCATCTTTTGATCTTAATTCAGGAGGATGGTCATGATCAATCAGTATCAAAGGCAGCACTGAGGTCAAGTAAGAGTAAAATACCACAATTTCCAAAGTCACTGAACAACAACAAATTGTTCAGTACTTTCAGAAGTGCGGTCTTTGTGCTATGGTACACTCTGAAACCAGATTGGAAGCTGTCCAGTTCACAGTTTTCGTTTAAAAACAAAGAGAGCTGAGAGAGGATGACCTTCTCCAATATTTTGGATATAAAAGAAAATTTTGAAATGGGCCTAAAATTATTAAAATTAGAGGGGTCTAGATTGGGTTTTTTAATAAAAAGCTGGATCACAGCTTGTTTAAAGCTGGACGGGACAGTGCCATTTAAGAGAGAGCTATTTATTACCGATAATAAACTGTGGCCAACAGTATCTAATACCTCTTTCAATAGATGTGAAGCAACAATGTTTGTCGGGGCAGAAGTCGGCTTCATGTGGGAGACTATGTCCTTCAATGTTGATAGAGCCACAGGCTCAAAGCGACAGAGAAACACACAGCATGGGACCAGCTTAGGCTATGTCAACCTTGTTGATAAAGAAACTCAGAGATTGTTTGGTAGTGTCAAAAGTAGAATCAGGGAGCACCATAACGTGGCCTAGTGCAGTGTTTATTACATTAAACAAGGTTTTGGGGTGTGTGCGTATTTAGAGATGATGTTTTAGAAATAATTTACATTTGGATGTTTTGACCAAGCATTGGAATGAAGCTAGGCGGCCTCTAAATATCTTATAGGATACCTGTAGCTTATCTTTTTTCCACTTTCTCTCTGCTTTCCTGCACTCTTGTCTCAGGGCAGGAGTCTCTATTTAGCCATGGTTGTGTTTTAACTTTTGGTCACTTAAGTTTAAGTGGAGCATCTATGTCCAAAATATCGGTGAAAATGCAATCAAATAGTGTGGCTAGCTCTTCTGTGCTCAAGGAAGATGCGTTTGTCCCTGCAAACCTATTAGATGCTATGAAAGCATCAGAAAATTGCCTAGAAGTGGTTTAATTGAGTGCCTAGGTATAGCGATCTGGTAAATTAGCTATAGGAGATGGACTGGGGAGTGAGCAGGGAACAGGGAAAACTATATACAATAAACCAGTCTATCCTACAGCCACCAGCAGTGAATGTTCATTCAACAGCGGTTGCTGGCTTTGGATTGGATAGAATGTGCAATTGTATCTGTTCTCAGAAAGAAGCCAACACCAAAAATCCTTATTACTGTTGAAACCACTCACCTACAACTTTATCAATGAGAGGAACTTGCGTTCAGCAACCGTGTTCCTTGGCTTGATAAAAATACTGATACGTTTTCACACAGTAATAAGAATAAAGCAGTCTCGGCCCAGCGAGTGGTACCGGACACAAACAACATGAGTAGCACGGAAAACACACAGTAATAAAACAAGACACGGCAGTCTTTAAATTTCTGTGGTGTTTGAACAATAATGCTGCGATGATGTGTTGAGAAGAAATCCGCTTGACACTGTTCTTGATCATAAAAGTTTATTACATCAAGGAGTTCAGCATCAATTACAAGCTCTGCAGCAGCTTGGAGAGAGACCCAGCCCAATAACCACTCTGTCTCTCTGTACATCGAACACAGCTTATATAGGATATGTGTAGGTATCTGTTAGGTACCATAGAAGGGTACAGTACTATTCTCAGGTAACAAAACAAGGGGTCAGAGGTCAAATTCTATAGAAGGGTTCAGTCCCTACATAACCACCACTCACTACTCTCCCCTTAGGAGGTCACTGACCCTCTGTCCTGCTGCTATAGTGCTATTTTAAACTGTTATGAGTCAAATGCACAAGCCCTGTACACTACATATCCCTTGGAGTTTCTTAACAGAAATTCACCACATGAAGCTTGTACAAGTTACAATAACAAAGTTATAGAACTATCTGTTGGCCAGACATACTAAAGCCTATTACGTGTCGCTTTGGTAGCGAGTAGATGCGTCAGTCCTTTTAGGAAATGCAGCGGAGTTTTCTCTCGGCTCGGTTCTGACGATGCCGGTAGTTTCAACAGCACAGCTGATTCTTCGGCGGCAGCAACAGGAATCAGCGAAGTCAACTTAGGTTGAGAAGGTAGAGCATGGACGTGATCTTCTCAGTTAAGCGCGAGTTTATCTGCCTTCTTCTGCTGGAAGGAAACGTTATCTTCTGTAACAGTTTCTTTAGGGATCCAAAATTGTGTTGGTAACACAAAGAAAAAATAATAGAGGTAGAAAAAAAGGAAAACAGAGCTGCTCGTCCAGCGAGTGAAGTCTGTATTCAGGACAAAGAAAGTTCAGCGCTGAGAAAGTTGTCTCGCACAGCTGTGGAAAGACAATGTGCTGGCTGTGCTCAGGCCTACTTATACCCGAGGGGGGCACGCTGGCTGCGTTACCAAGGCGACCTGCAAGCCAATAGTGGCTCTGCTTTTAGGTCAGAGTCACTATTTCGCACCTAGGTGTGAAACGGGCTTTGGCGCTTGTTTTACAGTCCTTTGTCTGAGATAACTCCAACTTGGGCTTTTCTCAATCTAGTGTATGCGGTCCAATGCAGTGAGGAATGCACAGACCTGTATATTGGGGAGACTAAACAACCACTACACAAACGCATGGCTCAACACAGAAGGGCCAACTCCTCAGGTCAAGACTCTGCAGTCTACTTACATCTGAAGGACAGAGGACACTCGTTTGAGGACCACCAGGTGCACATTTTAGACAGAGAAGATGGATGGTTTGAAAGAGGTGTCAAGGAAGCATCTACACCAGGGATTCACCTGATGTCAGGCGCCATTCTTGTTTTGTAATGCATGCATCTGTTTTCAGTGTTGGCTTGTGGGTGTTTCGAGAAATGTGGAAGCTGTATAAATTGCCAAGTCTTGTCAGACAACTCTCAAAACAGTGATTTAAATTTATTTATATTTAAAAATCAAAAAACAAACTACAGCACACTTCTAACTTTTTGGAGTGGCATTTTATTGTGGCCAGCCTAAGGCCTTTTATTGTGGCCAGCCTAAGGCTCACCTGTGCAATACCCATGCTGTCTGATCAGCTTCTTGATATGCCACACCTGTGAGGTGGATGGATTATCTCGGCAAAGAAGTCTTTGAGTTCAGCTCATGATGAATGGGGGCAAAAACAAAAGTGTTTATAATTTTGTTCAGTGTATTAAAACAGGATCTCTTTTTGAAGGATGCGGGTGATTTTTGCAATGATGTTTTTGTTTGTTGTTCTTTCTTTATCAAGTGTTACTGATGTACAGTTGGATATTTTCCCTTAGAGGAAACGTTGGAGTTTCATTCCATCATCCAAAGTTAAATGGACCCCCTGCAGAATCAGCCAATATACATGTACTGTATGTTTATCATTAAGCTTACTTGTCAAAGTTTGCTTAGGAATAATAGATAAACTAAGTTAGGGGCAACTATTTACCCCTGATTTTCTTTTACCTATACTTTACCAATACAATTGTAAAATTAAATAAAACATTAATGACTTAATGTATCCAGATGTGTGTGTAGTAGTAACATTTAACAAATCTTTGGTCAATTTCAGATTAGTTAATAGTGTTACTGCATGATAATCATCTGTGTGCAATACTAATCAAGTGGGCAATGTAGTTTCACTCGCAGGGAAAAAAGTATGGAAAGCATTTGGAATTACCTTAATTTCTGCACAAATTGGTCATAAAATGTCGTCTGATCTTAATCACAACAATGGAAAAACACAGTCATGTCAATTTAATTATAAAGCACACTTTAAAAAACACAATTAAAACAACAAGAAGAAAAAATAAAAGAAGAAAAAAGGGAGCATACCACAATAGTAAAACTTATGACAGTGATGAAGCATGCTGCAATAAATATAAATATGAAGCAACCAGGAGAGTTAATGATGAATGTCCCTAGACTCACACGAATGCCAACAATAACCACTAATGAAAAAATGTATTCCACAACCTTGGGGCCACTACTTTGTTATCAGGTGAGCCTGTGGAATAGCTTAAAGGAGCTGGTTGGACTAAGATCTAAGGGGCCTGGAAGAATGAGGAGGTCTAAGATACAGTCCCCTCCAACAGTATTGGAACAGTAAGGCAAATTCCTTTGTTTTTGTTGTTCACTGAAGACATTTGGGTTTAAGATCAAAAGCGTTTATGATTATTTGTTCCATTACTTTTGCTCACCTAAGAATGCTGTGGTCTAATACAAGCGGTATTAGCGGTGATAGTTGTTTAGCACATCTAGACGTGAATAGCAGGAAATAAAAGCTGAAATTCTGAACTCTTGTCTCATACTCATCTTTTGATCTTAATTCAGGAGGATGGTCATGATCAATCAGTATCAAAGGCAGCACTGAGGTCAAGTAAGAGTAAAATACCACAATTTCCAAAGTCACTGAACAACAACAAATTGTTCAGTACTTTCAGAAGTGCGGTCTTTGTGCTATGGTACACTCTGAAACCAGATTGGAAGCTGTCCAGTTCACAGTTTTCGTTTAAAAACAAAGAGAGCTGAGAGAGGATGACCTTCTCCAATATTTTGGATATAAAAGAAAATTTTGAAATGGGCCTAAAATTATTAAAATTAGAGGGGTCTAGATTGGGTTTTTTAATAAAAAGCTGGATCACAGCTTGTTTAAAGCTGGACGGGACAGTGCCATTTAAGAGAGAGCTATTTATTACCGATAATAAACTGTGGCCAACAGTATCTAATACCTCTTTCAATAGATGTGAAGCAACAATGTTTGTCGGGGCAGAAGTCGGCTTCATGTGGGAGACTATGTCCTTCAATGTTGATAGAGCCACAGGCTCAAAGCGACAGAGAAACACACAGCATGGGACCAGCTTAGGCTATGTCAACCTTGTTGATAAAGAAACTCAGAGATTGTTTGGTAGTGTCAAAAGTAGAATCAGGGAGCACCATAACGTGGCCTAGTGCAGTGTTTATTACATTAAACAAGGTTTTGGGGTGTGTGCGTATTTAGAGATGATGTTT
Organism: Micropterus salmoides; assembly: GCF_014851395.1. NCBI lineage: Eukaryota > Metazoa > Chordata > Actinopteri > Centrarchiformes > Centrarchidae > Micropterus > Micropterus salmoides. The sequence continues at coordinate 2,111,333 of NW_024040596.1, read as the reverse complement.
TAGAAATAATTTACATTTGGATGTTTTGACCAAGCATTGGAATGAAGCTAGGCGGCCTCTAAATATCTTATAGGATACCTGTAGCTTATCTTTTTTCCACTTTCTCTCTGCTTTCCTGCACTCTTGTCTCAGGGCAGGAGTCTCTATTTAGCCATGGTTGTGTTTTAACTTTTGGTCACTTAAGTTTAAGTGGAGCATCTATGTCCAAAATATCGGTGAAAATGCAATCAAATAGTGTGGCTAGCTCTTCTGTGCTCAAGGAAGATGCGTTTGTCCCTGCAAACCTATTAGATGCTATGAAAGCATCAGAAAATTGCCTAGAAGTGGTTTAATTGAGTGCCTAGGTATAGCGATCTGGTAAATTAGCTATAGGAGATGGACTGGGGAGTGAGCAGGGAACAGGGAAAACTATATACAATAAACCAGTCTATCCTACAGCCACCAGCAGTGAATGTTCATTCAACAGCGGTTGCTGGCTTTGGATTGGATAGAATGTGCAATTGTATCTGTTCTCAGAAAGAAGCCAACACCAAAAATCCTTATTACTGTTGAAACCACTCACCTACAACTTTATCAATGAGAGGAACTTGCGTTCAGCAACCGTGTTCCTTGGCTTGATAAAAATACTGATACGTTTTCACACAGTAATAAGAATAAAGCAGTCTCGGCCCAGCGAGTGGTACCGGACACAAACAACATGAGTAGCACGGAAAACACACAGTAATAAAACAAGACACGGCAGTCTTTAAATTTCTGTGGTGTTTGAACAATAATGCTGCGATGATGTGTTGAGAAGAAATCCGCTTGACACTGTTCTTGATCATAAAAGTTTATTACATCAAGGAGTTCAGCATCAATTACAAGCTCTGCAGCAGCTTGGAGAGAGACCCAGCCCAATAACCACTCTGTCTCTCTGTACATCGAACACAGCTTATATAGGATATGTGTAGGTATCTGTTAGGTACCATAGAAGGGTACAGTACTATTCTCAGGTAACAAAACAAGGGGTCAGAGGTCAAATTCTATAGAAGGGTTCAGTCCCTACATAACCACCACTCACTACTCTCCCCTTAGGAGGTCACTGACCCTCTGTCCTGCTGCTATAGTGCTATTTTAAACTGTTATGAGTCAAATGCACAAGCCCTGTACACTACATATCCCTTGGAGTTTCTTAACAGAAATTCACCACATGAAGCTTGTACAAGTTACAATAACAAAGTTATAGAACTATCTGTTGGCCAGACATACTAAAGCCTATTACGTGTCGCTTTGGTAGCGAGTAGATGCGTCAGTCCTTTTAGGAAATGCAGCGGAGTTTTCTCTCGGCTCGGTTCTGACGATGCCGGTAGTTTCAACAGCACAGCTGATTCTTCGGCGGCAGCAACAGGAATCAGCGAAGTCAACTTAGGTTGAGAAGGTAGAGCATGGACGTGATCTTCTCAGTTAAGCGCGAGTTTATCTGCCTTCTTCTGCTGGAAGGAAACGTTATCTTCTGTAACAGTTTCTTTAGGGATCCAAAATTGTGTTGGTAACACAAAGAAAAAATAATAGAGGTAGAAAAAAAGGAAAACAGAGCTGCTCGTCCAGCGAGTGAAGTCTGTATTCAGGACAAAGAAAGTTCAGCGCTGAGAAAGTTGTCTCGCACAGCTGTGGAAAGACAATGTGCTGGCTGTGCTCAGGCCTACTTATACCCGAGGGGGCACGCTGGCTGCGTTACCAAGGCGACCTGCAAGCCAATAGTGGCTCTGCTTTTAGGTCAGAGTCACTATTTCGCACCTAGGTGTGAAACGGGCTTTGGCGCTTGTTTTACAGTCCTTTGTCTGAGATAACTCCAACTTGGGCTTTTCTCAATCTAGTGTATGCGGTCCAATGCAGTGAGGAATGCACAGACCTGTATATTGGGGAGACTAAACAACCACTACACAAACGCATGGCTCAACACAGAAGGGCCAACTCCTCAGGTCAAGACTCTGCAGTCTACTTACATCTGAAGGACAGAGGACACTCGTTTGAGGACCACCAGGTGCACATTTTAGACAGAGAAGATGGATGGTTTGAAAGAGGTGTCAAGGAAGCATCTACACCAGGGATTCACCTGATGTCAGGCGCCATTCTTGTTTTGTAATGCATGCATCTGTTTTCAGTGTTGGCTTGTGGGTGTTTCGAGAAATGTGGAAGCTGTATAAATTGCCAAGTCTTGTCAGACAACTCTCAAAACAGTGATTTAAATTTATTTATATTTAAAAATCAAAAAACAAACTACAGCACACTTCTAACTTTTTGGAGTGGCATTTTATTGTGGCCAGCCTAAGGCCTTTTATTGTGGCCAGCCTAAGGCTCACCTGTGCAATACCCATGCTGTCTGATCAGCTTCTTGATATGCCACACCTGTGAGGTGGATGGATTATCTCGGCAAAGAAGTCTTTGAGTTCAGCTCATGATGAATGGGGGCAAAAACAAAAGTGTTTATAATTTTGTTCAGTGTATTAAAACAGGATCTCTTTTTGAAGGATGCGGGTGATTTTTGCAATGATGTTTTTGTTTGTTGTTCTTTCTTTATCAAGTGTTACTGATGTACAGTTGGATATTTTCCCTCAGAGGAAACGTTGGAGTTTCATTCCATCATCCAAAGTTAAATGGACCCCCTGCAGAATCAGCCAATATACATGTACTGTATGTTTATCATTAAGCTTACTTGTCAAAGTTTGCTTAGGAATAATAGATAAACTAAGTTAGGGGCAACTATTTACCCCTGATTTTCTTTTACCTATACTTTACCAATACAATTGTAAAATTAAATAAAACATTAATGACTTAATGTATCCAGATGTGTGTGTAGTAGTAACATTTAACAAATCTTTGGTCAATTTCAGATTAGTTAATAGTGTTACTGCATGATAATCATCTGTGTGCAATACTAATCAAGTGGGCAATGTAGTTTCACTCGCAGGGAAAAAAGTATGGAAAGCATTTGGAATTACCTTAATTTCTGCACAAATTGGTCATAAAATGTCGTCTGATCTTAATCACAACAATGGAAAAACACAGTCATGTCAATTTAATTATAAAGCACACTTTAAAAAACACAATTAAAACAACAAGAAGAAAAAATAAAAGAAGAAAAAAGGGAGCATACCACAATAGTAAAACTTATGACAGTGATGAAGCATGCTGCAATAAATATAAATATGAAGCAACCAGGAGAGTTAATGATGAATGTCCCTAGACTCACACGAATGCCAACAATAACCACTAATGAAAAAATGTATTCCACAACCTTGGGGCCACTACTTTGTTATCAGGTGAGCCTGTGGAATAGCTTAAAGGAGCTGGTTGGACTAAGATCTAAGGGGCCTGGAAGAATGAGGAGGTCTAAGATACAGTCCCCTCCAACAGTATTGGAACAGTAAGGCAAATTCCTTTGTTTTTGTTGTTCACTGAAGACATTTGGGTTTAAGATCAAAAGCGTTTATGATTATTTGTTCCATTACTTTTGCTCACCTAAGAATGCTGTGGTCTAATACAAGCGGTATTAGCGGTGATAGTTGTTTAGCACATCTAGACGTGAATAGCAGGAAATAAAAGCTGAAATTCTGAACTCTTGTCTCATACTCATCTTTTGATCTTAATTCAGGAGGATGGTCATGATCAATCAGTATCAAAGGCAGCACTGAGGTCAAGTAAGAGTAAAATACCACAATTTCCAAAGTCACTGAACAACAACAAATTGTTCAGTACTTTCAGAAGTGCGGTCTTTGTGCTATGGTACACTCTGAAACCAGATTGGAAGCTGTCCAGTTCACAGTTTTCGTTTAAAAACAAAGAGAGCTGAGAGAGGATGACCTTCTCCAATATTTTGGATATAAAAGAAAATTTTGAAATGGGCCTAAAATTATTAAAATTAGAGGGGTCTAGATTGGGTTTTTTAATAAAAAGCTGGATCACAGCTTGTTTAAAGCTGGACGGGACAGTGCCATTTAAGAGAGAGCTATTTATTACCGATAATAAACTGTGGCCAACAGTATCTAATACCTCTTTCAATAGATGTGAAGCAACAATGTTTGTCGGGGCAGAAGTCGGCTTCATGTGGGAGACTATGTCCTTCAATGTTGATAGAGCCACAGGCTCAAAGCGACAGAGAAACACACAGCATGGGACCAGCTTAGGCTATGTCAACCTTGTTGATAAAGAAACTCAGAGATTGTTTGGTAGTGTCAAAAGTAGAATCAGGGAGCACCATAACGTGGCCTAGTGCAGTGTTTATTACATTAAACAAGGTTTTGGGGTGTGTGCGTATTTAGAGATGATGTTTTAGAAATAATTTACATTTGGATGTTTTGACCAAGCATTGGAATGAAGCTAGGCGGCCTCTAAATATCTTATAGGATACCTGTAGCTTATCTTTTTTCCACTTTCTCTCTGCTTTCCTGCACTCTTGTCTCAGGGCAGGAGTCTCTATTTAGCCATGGTTGTGTTTTAACTTTTGGTCACTTAAGTTTAAGTGGAGCATCTATGTCCAAAATATCGGTGAAAATGCAATCAAATAGTGTGGCTAGCTCTTCTGTGCTCAAGGAAGATGCGTTTGTCCCTGCAAACCTATTAGATGCTATGAAAGCATCAGAAAATTGCCTAGAAGTGGTTTAATTGAGTGCCTAGGTATAGCGATCTGGTAAATTAGCTATAGGAGATGGACTGGGGAGTGAGCAGGGAACAGGGAAAACTATATACAATAAACCAGTCTATCCTACAGCCACCAGCAGTGAATGTTCATTCAACAGCGGTTGCTGGCTTTGGATTGGATAGAATGTGCAATTGTATCTGTTCTCAGAAAGAAGCCAACACCAAAAATCCTTATTACTGTTGAAACCACTCACCTACAACTTTATCAATGAGAGGAACTTGCGTTCAGCAACCGTGTTCCTTGGCTTGATAAAAATACTGATACGTTTTCACACAGTAATAAGAATAAAGCAGTCTCGGCCCAGCGAGTGGTACCGGACACAAACAACATGAGTAGCACGGAAAACACACAGTAATAAAACAAGACACGGCAGTCTTTAAATTTCTGTGGTGTTTGAACAATAATGCTGCGATGATGTGTTGAGAAGAAATCCGCTTGACACTGTTCTTGATCATAAAAGTTTATTACATCAAGGAGTTCAGCATCAATTACAAGCTCTGCAGCAGCTTGGAGAGAGACCCAGCCCAATAACCACTCTGTCTCTCTGTACATCGAACACAGCTTATATAGGATATGTGTAGGTATCTGTTAGGTACCATAGAAGGGTACAGTACTATTCTCAGGTAACAAAACAAGGGGTCAGAGGTCAAATTCTATAGAAGGGTTCAGTCCCTACATAACCACCACTCACTACTCTCCCCTTAGGAGGTCACTGACCCTCTGTCCTGCTGCTATAGTGCTATTTTAAACTGTTATGAGTCAAATGCACAAGCCCTGTACACTACATATCCCTTGGAGTTTCTTAACAGAAATTCACCACATGAAGCTTGTACAAGTTACAATAACAAAGTTATAGAACTATCTGTTGGCCAGACATACTAAAGCCTATTACGTGTCGCTTTGGTAGCGAGTAGATGCGTCAGTCCTTTTAGGAAATGCAGCGGAGTTTTCTCTCGGCTCGGTTCTGACGATGCCGGTAGTTTCAACAGCACAGCTGATTCTTCGGCGGCAGCAACAGGAATCAGCGAAGTCAACTTAGGTTGAGAAGGTAGAGCATGGACGTGATCTTCTCAGTTAAGCGCGAGTTTATCTGCCTTCTTCTGCTGGAAGGAAACGTTATCTTCTGTAACAGTTTCTTTAGGGATCCAAAATTGTGTTGGTAACACAAAGAAAAAATAATAGAGGTAGAAAAAAAGGAAAACAGAGCTGCTCGTCCAGCGAGTGAAGTCTGTATTCAGGACAAAGAAAGTTCAGCGCTGAGAAAGTTGTCTCGCACAGCTGTGGAAAGACAATGTGCTGGCTGTGCTCAGGCCTACTTATACCCGAGGGGGGCACGCTGGCTGCGTTACCAAGGCGACCTGCAAGCCAATAGTGGCTCTGCTTTTAGGTCAGAGTCACTATTTCGCACCTAGGTGTGAAACGGGCTTTGGCGCTTGTTTTACAGTCCTTTGTCTGAGATAACTCCAACTTGGGCTTTTCTCAATCTAGTGTATGCGGTCCAATGCAGTGAGGAATGCACAGACCTGTATATTGGGGAGACTAAACAACCACTACACAAACGCATGGCTCAACACAGAAGGGCCAACTCCTCAGGTCAAGACTCTGCAGTCTACTTACATCTGAAGGACAGAGGACACTCGTTTGAGGACCACCAGGTGCACATTTTAGACAGAGAAGATGGATGGTTTGAAAGAGGTGTCAAGGAAGCATCTACACCAGGGATTCACCTGATGTCAGGCGCCATTCTTGTTTTGTAATGCATGCATCTGTTTTCAGTGTTGGCTTGTGGGTGTTTCGAGAAATGTGGAAGCTGTATAAATTGCCAAGTCTTGTCAGACAACTCTCAAAACAGTGATTTAAATTTATTTATATTTAAAAATCAAAAAACAAACTACAGCACACTTCTAACTTTTTGGAGTGGCATTTTATTGTGGCCAGCCTAAGGCCTTTTATTGTGGCCAGCCTAAGGCTCACCTGTGCAATACCCATGCTGTCTGATCAGCTTCTTGATATGCCACACCTGTGAGGTGGATGGATTATCTCGGCAAAGAAGTCTTTGAGTTCAGCTCATGATGAATGGGGGCAAAAACAAAAGTGTTTATAATTTTGTTCAGTGTATTAAAACAGGATCTCTTTTTGAAGGATGCGGGTGATTTTTGCAATGATGTTTTTGTTTGTTGTTCTTTCTTTATCAAGTGTTACTGATGTACAGTTGGATATTTTCCCTCAGAGGAAACGTTGGAGTTTCATTCCATCATCCAAAGTTAAATGGACCCCCTGCAGAATCAGCCAATATACATGTACTGTATGTTTATCATTAAGCTTACTTGTCAAAGTTTGCTTAGGAATAATAGATAAACTAAGTTAGGGGCAACTATTTACCCCTGATTTTCTTTTACCTATACTTTACCAATACAATTGTAAAATTAAATAAAACATTAATGACTTAATGTATCCAGATGTGTGTGTAGTAGTAACATTTAACAAATCTTTGGTCAATTTCAGATTAGTTAATAGTGTTACTGCATGATAATCATCTGTGTGCAATACTAATCAAGTGGGCAATGTAGTTTCACTCGCAGGGAAAAAAGTATGGAAAGCATTTGGAATTACCTTAATTTCTGCACAAATTGGTCATAAAATGTCGTCTGATCTTAATCACAACAATGGAAAAACACAGTCATGTCAATTTAATTATAAAGCACACTTTAAAAAACACAATTAAAACAACAAGAAGAAAAAATAAAAGAAGAAAAAAGGGAGCATACCACAATAGTAAAACTTATGACAGTGATGAAGCATGCTGCAATAAATATAATATGAAGCAACCAGGAGAGTTAATGATGAATGTCCCTAGACTCACACGAATGCCAACAATAACCACTAATGAAAAAATGTATTCCACAACCTTGGGGCCACTACTTTGTTATCAGGTGAGCCTGTGGAATAGCTTAAAGGAGCTGGTTGGACTAAGATCTAAGGGGCCTGGAAGAATGAGGAGGTCTAAGATACAGTCCCCTCCAACAGTATTGGAACAGTAAGGCAAATTCCTTTGTTTTTGTTGTTCACTGAAGACATTTGGGTTTAAGATCAAAAGCGTTTATGATTATTTGTTCCATTACTTTTGCTCACCTAAGAATGCTGTGGTCTAATACAAGCGGTATTAGCGGTGATAGTTGTTTAGCACATCTAGACGTGAATAGCAGGAAATAAAAGCTGAAATTCTGAACTCTTGTCTCATACTCATCTTTTGATCTTAATTCAGGAGGATGGTCATGATCAATCAGTATCAAAGGCAGCACTGAGGTCAAGTAAGAGTAAAATACCACAATTTCCAAAGTCACTGAACAACAACAAATTGTTCAGTACTTTCAGAAGTGCGGTCTTTGTGCTATGGTACACTCTGAAACCAGATTGGAAGCTGTCCAGTTCACAGTTTTCGTTTAAAAACAAAGAGAGCTGAGAGAGGATGACCTTCTCCAATATTTTGGATATAAAAGAAAATTTTGAAATGGGCCTAAAATTATTAAAATTAGAGGGGTCTAGATTGGGTTTTTTAATAAAAAGCTGGATCACAGCTTGTTTAAAGCTGGACGGGACAGTGCCATTTAAGAGAGAGCTATTTATACCGATAATAAACTGTGGCCAACAGTATCTAATACCTCTTTCAATAGATGTGAAGCAACAATGTTTGTCGGGGCAGAAGTCGGCTTCATGTGGGAGACTATGTCCTTCAATGTTGATAGAGCCACAGGCTCAAAGCGACAGAGAAACACACAGCATGGGACCAGCTTAGGCTATGTCAACCTTGTTGATAAAGAAACTCAGAGATTGTTTGGTAGTGTCAAAAGTAGAATCAGGGAGCACCATAACGTGGCCTAGTGCAGTGTTTATTACATTAAACAAGGTTTTGGGGTGTGCGTATTTAGAGATGATGTTTTAGAAATAATTTACATTTGGATGTTTTGACCAAGCATTGGAATGAAGCTAGGCGGCCTCTAAATATCTTATAGGATACCTGTAGCTTATCTTTTTTCCACTTTCTCTCTGCTTTCCTGCACTCTTGTCTCAGGGCAGGAGTCTCTATTTAGCCATGGTTGTGTTTTAACTTTTGGTCACTTAAGTTTAAGTGGAGCATCTATGTCCAAAATATCGGTGAAAATGCAATCAAATAGTGTGGCTAGCTCTTCTGTGCTCAAGGAAGATGCGTTTGTCCCTGCAAACCTATTAGATGCTATGAAAGCATCAGAAAATTGCCTAGAAGTGGTTTAATTGAGTGCCTAGGTATAGCGATCTGGTAAATTAGCTATAGGAGATGGACTGGGGAGTGAGCAGGGAACAGGGAAACTATATACAATAAACCAGTCTATCCTACAGCCACCAGCAGTGAATGTTCATTCAACAGCGGTTGCTGGCTTTGGATTGGATAGAATGTGCAATTGTATCTGTTCTCAGAAAGAAGCCAACACCAAAAATCCTTATTACTGTTGAAACCACTCACCTACAACTTTATCAATGAGAGGAACTTGCGTTCAGCAACCGTGTTCCTTGGCTTGATAAAAATACTGATACGTTTTCACACAGTAATAAGAAAAAGCAGTCTCGGCCCAGCGAGTGGTACCGGACACAAACAACATGAGTAGCACGGAAAACACACAGTAATAAAACAAGACACGGCAGTCTTTAAATTTCTGTGGTGTTTGAACAATAATGCTGCGATGATGTGTTGAGAAGAAATCCGCTTGACACTGTTCTTGATCATAAAAGTTATTACATCAAGGAGTTCAGCATCAATTACAAGCTCTGCAGCAGCTTGGAGAGAGACCCAGCCCAATAACCACTCTGTCTCTCTGTACATCGAACACAGCTTATATAGGATATGTGTAGGTATCTGTTAGGTACCATAGAAGGGTACAGTACTATTCTCAGGTAACAAAACAAGGGGTCAGAGGTCAAATTCTATAGAAGGGTTCAGTCCCTACATAACCACCACTCACTACTCTCCCTTAGGAGGTCACTGACCCTCTGTCCTGCTGCTATAGTGCTATTTTAAACTGTTATGAGTCAAATGCACAAGCCCTGTACACTACATATCCCTTGGAGTTTCTTAACAGAAATTCACCACATGAAGCTTGTACAAGTTACAATAACAAAGTTATAGAACTATCTGCCAGACATACTAAAGCCTATTACGTGTCGAGTAGATGCGTCAGTCCTTTTAGGAAATGCAGCGGAGTTTTCTCTCGGCTCGTTTCTGACGATGCCGGTAGTTTCAACAGCACAGCTGATTTCGCACCTAGGTGTGAAACGGGCTTTGGCGCTTGTTTTACAGTCCTTTGTCTGAGATAACTCCATCTTGGGCTTTTCTCAATCTAGTGTATGTGGTCCAAATGCAGTGAGGAATGCACAGACCTGTATATTGGGGAGACTAAACAACCACTACACAAACGCATGGCTCAACACAGAAGGGCCAACTCCTCAGGTCAAGACTCTGCAGTCTACTTACATCTGAAGGACAGAGGACACTCGTTTGAGGACCACCAGGTGCACATTTTAGACAGAGAAGATGGATGGTTTGAAAGAGGTGTCAAGGAAGCATCTACACCAGGGTGGAGAAGCCGTCATTGAACAGGGGAGGGGGTCTACGCCACCACTTATCCCCCACTTACAATGCTGTCCTTTCATCACTTCCCAGGAAACTCAACAAACGTAACCTATTGGCCTCAGGTGAAGATACCAACGATGGTCGTTCAGTCTCGGTCACAGGGAGTCTTAACGACTGTAACGACTGTCGTCACAGCAACAAGGAACACTAACGAACCAGCGGTATCGATGACCCGGGCCAACGACCCCACTGAGGTTAAATAGCTGAGTTTCCCTGCCAGTCAGTCAGAACTGAAGAAGTCCTTTGGATGAGGGACGAAACGTCTTCCAGTATCTTCAACCAAGTCCAGTTGCCAGGCGAAGGTTGACAGTGAACAGATTAAAAAACTGACAGACTCCATGAATGGAAGGCTCATGGCAGTTATTGAAAAGATGGGTGGCTATGTTGGTCACTAAATATTTTTGAAAGGCCAGAACAAACAAGTAGTGCAATAGAAATTATTTTGGAATTTAGTTGCACAATAATTCTGCACACTAATAGTTGCCTAATAACAACACTTAAATATTCTCCTGCGTAGGACAAAACTCACAATTTCTTAGATAAACATTCAAGTTTGAGGTTCAATTGGATTGACTGAGAGAATTGTGTTTGTAAAAAGAAAAAAATGAATCCTGAGGAACACAATTTGCCTAATAATTGAGCATGCAGTTTATATTCTGATGTCCTTAAAATAAATGTGATAGCAAACAAATCAAAGGGCAAATATATAATATCTTTCAGAGGCATATATTCTCAATAACAGAGTCTTAAAGTTTCATTATTTACTACTCAGTATGTGCATGATGAGTTTTACATTTTATCATCAGGACCCATTTTGTGTATCTTCAAAAATCTAAAAATCACTCTTTTGATTTGAGGCAGATTCAGGCCATAAACTAGAGGGTTGTTGATGGGGGGAATGATCAAATACTCTAAAGATAAAAAACTGTGATGATTGGATTAGTTTGTCACCCTCAAATTTGGTCAGTGACAGCTCACTGAAGACAGAAAATGAATAGGTCACAAATGTCACTATGTGGGGCAGGCAGGTTTGTAACGCCTTTCCTCTGAATTCAGACGAGCTTCTCCTGCACACAAGCAGAATCTGTAGATAGGTGTACAGGACAAAGAGCAAGGGGATGAAGGTGGTCGTTATTGCAACAAACTGTCCTACAATATTGTTCAAGTTGTGTTCACACAGGAGAGCTGAACCACAGGCCAGTTAGAACAGAAAAGCCTGTGCAGTTTATTTTCACACAAAGGCAATCTAATTGTAAGAGAAAGACCGACACCGATACCTAATACAGGGTAGAGCAGAGCAAAAATCAGAAGATGTCTCACCATCCTAAAGGTCATTTTGCTGTGATAGTGTAAAGGCTGGCAAATAGCAACAAATCTATCATAGGCCATGATGCTGAGGATGGTCATTTCAAATGATGCATAGGTGTAAATAACATACATCTGAATGAAACAAGATGCACGTGAGATCAAATGAGTGTCAGACAGAATGTCCATCAGGAACCTGGGGAAGAAGCCGGCTGAGCCGTACAGAGAGTTTAAACACAGACAGGAGAAAATATGTACATGGGTTGATGCAGAGACTTCTCCAGGCAGACTGCCAGAATAATGACAACGTTAGCAGAGATTATAGTCATGTAGACCAACAGACACAGACAGAAGAACAGATATCTGAGGGGCCCAGAGTCTGTAAACAGAGTCAGCTGAAAATACTCAGGAGTAAAGCTGTTATTGCTCATCATGTCTGCACAACAGAGAAGCAAAAACAGAGATGGATACAAAGAACAAACAAGAGAGAGTGGTCAAAGATAAAGTAAAAGAAAGTGGAGGAGGAGAGGTAAAACTGCCATGAACAAGAAACATATTGTATCCTTACTGAGTTAAATAAAAGCTAGAACTAATGCTGGGCAATATACAGTATAATATACAGTCATATTCTAGGTAAGTAAAATAGAAGCAAGAATCAAAGTGTCCTTTCCTTACCTGCTGTATTTACATGAAAGAACTGTGTACAAATACTTCTATCCAAAGCCAAATGTAGCCCATACAGAGCCACTCAATACACTATATGTTTATCACTGAGCTTACTTATCAAAGTGGATACTTACATATGGATCAGATATGGAACAGAACAAAGAAAATCAGGGGCTACTATTTACCCTTGGCTAGAGGAAAGTGCAGGACACATTTTAACAATACAATTTTATATTATTAAACACTGATGACTTAATGCTTCCAGATTTTTGTTAGGTGCCATAGTAACATGTAACACATTTTGCTAAAGTTCAGATTAGTTAATAGTGTTACTGCATGATAATCATCTGTGTTGTGTTCTATTACAGTTACAAAACTACTACTACAAACATCAATAAATAAAATATCAATTCAACCAAGTCATTAATAATAAGCTTGTTAAATGAGAGATTCTACTGATGAAGCCTCTACCCTGTAATGATCCACACTGAGAAGCTGTAGTGACTTTAACTTCTTCTGCTGCTAGAATGCGAGCATGAACGTGTGCAGTCCACAGGGAGGTAAAGCCTCTCACCTGATCAGATCAGGCGTCATTTGTGTTTGGTAATGGAAAGCACCCTTGGGCAAGTAAGAGTTTACAGCAGTGAGGTAATACTTTACTCTATTTTCTTACTCTTAAAGTGCTATCGCCTTGCACTTGCACTGAGCATTCCACTAGAATCTGAAGGCCGGCTAAGCGAGCTCAAACAACTGGGTGTGTGTCCCACCCACTGAAACCTATTACTAAAGCATCAGCGTAAGAGTCTGCTCCTTGTGTGAAGACCTACTTGGGTAAAGACCAGCGAGTCTTCCTGTGCAAGTCCACCGAGCAAGACCACCTACAAGAGCAGCGTCTTTACTTTTCTTAAGCACTTCTACTCACCTAAAGCTGCCGGCTACAACTACACTCAGGACATGTGCTACCATACTATTCCTCTTGTCTCCAGTGCACGCAAGAGGTATCTTGCCATTAGGCACAGAAATAAGGTACTCCTCAAGCCTTTAAAACAGACACTGCCCACATCTGTTTACTTCTCTGTTGGATCATGGAACTGCCAGTCTGCAGTCAACAAAGCTGACTTTATCACTACTTATGCTAACGCATTATCTCTAGGGCTACTGGTGCTCACTGAGACCTGGATCAAACCAGAAAACACCGCTACCACCGCTGCGTTGTCCAACAATTACTCTTTCACCCACACCCCCCGACCATCTTGGAGGGAGGGTGGGACTGGGCTCTTAATTTCCAACAAATGGAAATTTGCTCAACTGCTACCCCCGAATCAATATGCCTCCTTCGAATATAATGCCGTCTTGGTGTCTGCTCCGGTAAAGGTCTCTGTGATTGTCATCTACCGTCCAACGGGACAAGTGGGTAACTTTGTGGACGAGCTAGACACACTGCTGTCTTGACTGCCATGACTGTCCATTATTAATACTTCTCTGGCTTCAGGAACCTTCTCGACCACTTTCAAAAGGGCTCTGGTTACACCCTTGCTTAAAAAGCCCTCACTTAACCCAACTCAAGTTGAGAACTATCGTCCAGTTTCTCTTCTATCATTTTTATCCAAAACTATCGAACGGGCAGTCCTCAAACAGGTCTCAGAATTCCTCTCACGGAATGACCTCCTAGATCCATATCAGTCTGGTTTTAAGAGTTGCCACTCTACTGAAACGGCTCTTTTGTCTGTAACAGAAGCCCTAAGGTCAGCTAAAGCTGCAGCCCAATCCTCGGTTGTTATCCTGCTTGACCTATCAGCTGCCTTTGACACAGTCAATCACATGATCCTCCTATCTGCACTGTAGGGCTTTCCTACAATGTTTTGTGGCAAGGACAATTATCCTCCTCCCACTGCCTTTCCACGGGGGTACCCCAAGGCTCAGTGCTAGGGCCCCTTCTCTTCTCAATTTACATCACCTCACTGGGGCCAATCATTCACTCGCACGGCTTCTCTTACTACTGCTACGCAGATGATACGTAGCTCTACCTATCCTTCCCGCCAGACGACCCCAACCGTCTCGGCACGGATCACAGACTGTCTCTCTGACATGGATGAAGGCTTGCCATCTTCAACTAAACCTCTCTAAGACTGAACTCTTAGTCAATCTAGCCAAGCAATCTATCCACCATAACATCAAACTACAAATTGGCTCCTCAACCATCACTCCAACAAGGTTGGTGGAAACTTGGGTGTCATGATTGATGACCAGCTGTCCTTTTCAGACCATATTGCTGCCGTCTCTCGGTCGTGCCGCTTTGCTCTATACAACATCAGAAAAATAAGGCCCTACCTTACTCAATATGCCACCCAGCTTCGACTACTGCAATGCCCTCCTAGCGGGTCTTCCAGCTTGTGTGGTGAAACCCCTACAAATGGTTCAGAACGTAGCAGCGTTCTGTTTTTTGATCAGCCTAAAAGGACACATGTCACTCCAATGCTGTGTGACCTCCACTGGCTACCCGTGGCCTCCAGAATCAGGTTCAAGTCACTAATGCTTGCATACAGAGTGACTACTGGGTCCGCACCATCTACCTAAACTCCATAATACAAGTTTATGTTCCGTCTCGGCCACTACGCTCCTCCAACAAACGCTGCCTGGCTCTGCCATCCCTTCACACAAAGCAATCCCAATCCCGGCTGTTCGCATCTGTGATACCACAATGGTGGAACGAGCTAGCACACGCCATCAGAGCAGGGGCATCCCGCTCTAATTTCAAGAAGCTCTTGAAAACTCATTTCTTCTGAGAACACTTCTTTCTTCTTTCTGACCTCAAAATCAGTGTTTTTCTCTATATATTCTGAATGCACCTCTTTCCAGACTTGATAACCACCATGCTTGATCTGAGAGGAAGTAGGTAAATACTGAAATGATCACCTAACTCCTATCTTGTCTCTATTAGGTGGGATTGGTGTTGTTACAACTCTCCCCATGTTACAACCATACCCGGTCTCCCCTATTTGTGTTACCATGTTGTCCTTGTTAGAAACTATGTTGAAAAGAAGGGTGTTTTAACTAATGCTTTGTTCCAAGCACCTTCTCATACTTTCTTAGAAATGATATGGTACAGAAATATTATCATGCATTGAATGATCAATTCATCCTGAGTGAATTTAATTTAAAGTTAAATAACTATTTCTTTAGTCATAGTGATTTCCAGGTCCTCTCATGAAACCAGTGTCCCCCCAGAGGGCAAAAGAAGTATAACATGGCATTGTTATATGACATGTTATACTTTCTCCTTATACAAGGATAAGTATCGAGTATCTGTCACAAACTGTGTCATTGTTTAACGGATGCCATGTTTAAATCCTTTCATATACTTATCTCCTTAGGTAAAACATGTAACAGTCGGTATTATACTGGAAGTATGTAGTCAAGCTTTTCTTACACCTACTATAAGTATTAGAAATTGTGTCATGTAAAGCCAACAGCTTTCTGATTAAGAACAATTAACACTCTAGCTTTTGTTTTGTGTTGTTTCGTTTCATTTATAAATGCTAAAAACTAAGAACTTTATAACTGTTTATGACATTTAAGAGTTGATTGTGGAAAGGTATTTGAACACATGCAAAATAGACTTTAAAACCTTATTAAAATTAAAACAGACTCCGAGTAACAAAGCCCTCCTCCTGGTACACACGCCCCAGGCAGCACAACAACACAGCGCCTTGAGCTCCTGCTCTCCTTCTCTCTCTCTCTTACGCTCCACTCTCTGCTCCTCGTGCCTGCTCCGGGCATCTCGCTCCTAGCAATGTCCAGCCCCCATGACGTCCGGCCCGGAATCTCCGAGACCCAAGTTTTCTTTTGTCTCACAACAACTTACTTAGCCATATTCACGAGGTCCCGCAAACCTTGTTGAATTTATCCTCTCTTTTGTTTTGTTTGTTAAAGTTATCAACCGTTCAAGTCACTCAACTTTTAAAGCTTTATTTTGGTTCGAGCCAACTTTAACCTCACTCCTCACAACAACGAGTGGGAGGCCAGCCACGTGGGTTTGGTTACGCCACAAGTAACACAGAGGACATCAACGACGAACCAAGACAGGTCGAATGGCCTTATCACTGCAAGAGTTCCAGCAGCCACAAACCGAAGCGGACGGACCATGAATGCAACAAACAAGCAACCAGCGTGGGGCCGTCTGATTACCAGGCGGCTGACAAACTCAACAAGCACTAAGGCAAAAACCAAACCCTGCACTCTGTGATCAGGTGATGTCCTTTTGCTTTATTCCTTTCGCTTTAGTCCTTTAGTCCTGAACTCCTAGACAAATCAAACTTAGTTATGAGCATATAATTGATAATCATTAATACCTGTTAACGTAATTAGTTTGTTTTTTACACAAAAATTGATTTTTTATAATGAATGAATTTACTCTGATGAACTCTGATTACGTGATGGTCCATCTGATCCCTGCTTACAGGCAAAAACTAAAGCTCTGTAAACCTGTAGTGAGGACATCAAAGAAGTGGACTAGTGAAGCTGTTGAGGACCTCCAGGCATGTTTGGACTGCACTGACTGGGATGTTTTCAAGAAGGCTACCAACAGTCTGGATGAGTTTACAGAAGCTGTGACGTCCTACATCAGCTTCTGTGAGGACAGCTGCATTCCAACTCGGACCAGGGTGAGTTATAACAATGACAAACCCTGGTTCACAGCTAAGCTCGGACAGCTAATGTTGAAAAAGGAGGAGGCATTTAGGAGTGCTGACAGGGCCGGGTGCAGGGCGTTAAAGTACAGGTTTAGCAGGGAGGTGCGAGAAGCTAAACGACTGTACTCAGAGAGACTAAAAAAACAGTTCTCTGCAAATGACGCCACTTCTATCTGCAGAGGGTTCAGACAGATCACAAACTGTAAACCCAAAGTCCCCCACTCCATAAACGATTCTCACCTGCCAAATGAGCTGAACCAGTTCTACTGCCGCTTTGAGAGTCAATCGGACACCATCCCCCGTGACTCCTCCGCTCAGCTTCAGCCTCAGTCCACCACATCTTCCCCTCCCTCCTCAGAGCTGGCCAGCCTGCTTCAAAGCCTCCACCATCATCCCTGTCCCCAAGAAACCAATGACCACTGGACTAAACGACTACAGACCCATCGCTCTGACCTCTGTGGTTACGAAGTCCTTTGAATGCCTTGTGTTGTCCCACCTAAAATCCATCACAGACCAACTCCTGGACCCCCTGCAGTTCACCTACAGAGCCAACAGGTCTGTAGATGATGCAGTAAACATGGCCCTTTTGCTACATCCTCCAGCACCTGGACTCCCCAGGAACCTAAACCAGGATCCTGTTTGTGGATTTCAGCTCTGCTTTTTAACACCATCATCCCGGCCCTGCTGCAGGACAAGCTCTTCCAGCTGAGCGTGCCAGAGTCCACCTGCAGGTGGATCACAGACTTCCTGACGGACAGGAAGCAGCACGTGAAGCTGGGAAAGCATCTCTGACTCCAGGACCCTCAGCACCGGTTCCCCTCAAGGCTGCGTTCTTTCCCCCCTTCTCTTCTCCCTGTACACCAACAGCTGCACCTCCAGTCACCAGTCTATCAAGCTCCTGAAGTTTGCGGACAACACCACCCTCATTGGGCTCATCTCAGGTGGGGATGAGTCCGCCAACAGGTGGGAGATCGACCATCTGGTGACCTGATGCAGCCAGAACAGTCTGGAGCTCAACGTTCAGAAGACAGTGTAGATGGTCGTGGACTTCAGAAAGAGCACAGCCCCACCCTCCCCCATCATCCTGTGTGACTCCTCAGTCACCCCTGTGGACTCCTTCCACTTCCTGGGCACCATCATCTCCCAGGACCTCAAGTGGGAGCTGAACCTGACCTCCCTCACCAAGAAGGCCCAGCAGAGGATGTACTTCCTGCGGCAGCTGAAGAAGTTCAGCTTACCAAAGACAATGATGGTGTACTTCTACACCGCCATCATTGAGTCCATCCTCACCTCCTCCATCACCATCTGGTACGCTGCTGCCACTGCCAGGGACGAGGGCAGGCTGCAGTGCATCATTCGCTCTGCAAAGAAGGTGATTGGCTGCAATCTTCCTTCTCTTCTGGACCTGTACTCCTCGAGGACTCTGAGGCGAGCAGGAAAGATTGCAGCTGACTCCTCCCACCTCGGACACAACTGTTTCAGACTCTCCCCTCTGGCAGGAGGCTGCGGTCAATCAGGACCAAAACCTCTTTGCTACAAAAACAGTTTCTTCCCGTCTGCAACTAGCCTCATTAACAAGGCCCGGGTCCCCCACTGACACTCCCCCCTTGCAAACGATACAAATGTCTCTGCACATGTAAATACCGTTTCATCTCGTGTCGGGCTCAGACCAGGCACGTCGCACATATTTGTTGTTAATTGTTGATCTTTGTTGTTGTACATTTTTATGTTGTCAGTTTATATATTTATACGTACACAATATTCTCTTCCATTACGTTACTTCTGCATGGCACAGACCCAGAATAATGCACATGTATATATCTGCAACATTGTTCTTCAATTCCATATTTATATATTTCCACATTTATTTATGTTGACTGTATGTTTGTCTACGTGTAGCACCTTATCACCACAGCAAATTCCTCTTATGTGTAAAACACTACTTGGCAATAAAGCTCCTTCTGATTCTGATTAAATGCTACATTTACCATCTTTGGTGGACATGTGGAGGTGCATAAATACAGATTTTCCTATATTACAATTATGTTTATAGTAAATATTCCAATACTCTGTAGTAATTTAACCATTGTAAGCGTTATCTGGATTCACCAAAACCTCCATGAGCCTATGCATATTTTTATTTCAGCTTTGTTACTCTGCTATCTACCCTAAGCTTTTGATGGACTTATCTGAAAAATGGTAATACCATTAGCTCTGTTTTGCTGCTGTGTAGTTTGAGTAGGTTAGATGACAAACCAGTTAACACATGACAGAGGGAGAAGCTGAGTGGATGGTTTGGTGCTAAGAGACAGCTGTGTGTCATCAACATAACAGAGGAAATGGAGACCATGGAGGCATATTATCTGGCCAAGGGGGAGCATGTGAATGGTGAAAAGGAGGGGTCATTAGTGATTTTAATGAGGGCGGTCTCAGTGCTGTGGTGTGCTCTAAAGGCAGATCCGAGAAGTTCTTTGAGATCATAGTGGGACATGTGTTAATGAAGTTGGGCAGCGACTGCTCTTTCCAGGATTTAACTCAGGAAGAGAAGGTTGGAGATCGGATGATAGTTATTGTGGTAATCCGGATCCAAACTGGGCTTTTTAAGAATAGGGGAAACGGCAGCTACAAAGAGGTGTTTATGATGTCTACCATGATGGGACAGAGGGTAGGGAGGCATGCCTTGACCAAGGTATTTGTTTGGAATTATATTTGTTTCTGTGGTCAACACAGTCTCACTCCCTACTCGTCAAATGTCTGACGCATGGTCAAGGCCCTTTGTCGTCGCTTTTTAAAGACTTGGGTAGCCCTTTTCCATCAATTATTGACGTTTAGGGACCCACAGTCAAGTTAGCAACGCTTAGCAACAATAAATATGCAATATCCGGTTACACTTTCAAGATAAAACGTAACGTTTCGATACATTGCCATGTTGAAACGCGCATAATTAAAGTCGTGAAACGTTGCAGTTTCGGCACAGAAAGTACTTGGTTGGGTTTAGGCAACAAAACTACTTGGTTAAGGTTAGGAAAAGATCATGGTTTGGGTTAAAATAGCTATGTATGTCAATTAAGACTTAAGTTAACTAACGTTAATGTCAATTTACCTCACTCGCCTAAATAAAAACATTTAATGTTTTGTTTCGCACGGGACACAAACCCTGTTCTCCTGCTTCAAGGTCCGGGTTCTGGCCCTCTATCCACCCCAATCACTCCTTACTCGTCTTTTCTCTTAAATATCATACTTGCATTTACCATCAAAAACTGACACAACAGGGCTTCCCTCAATACGTCAAACTATGATGTCAAAGGGATCCCTAGTGCATCACAAACTGACGATTATGGCTCTTGACCAAGCGTCCATATGTGACGACTTGGGAGTGAGACCGGGTTGCTGTGGTGGATCACTAGCCCGGGCCGACACCTAACGACTAGCCAGCATGGCTACAAAGCTGCAGTTGTACCGAGCAACCATCAAACAGTTGGCAATACATGACAGTGCAAGTACACATAAAGTATAAGATTAGCAGATCCAGAACACGCCTAATACTAGTGCCATGCATGACTGCATGATCATTAATAACTCAATATGAAGCTTAAAGCTTCATAGCTCAAGTTTGTGAAACAGCAATTTGTGAAACGACAATTTGACAGATTGAAGAAACAAAAAAACCTTCTGGGCAAACAGGCAGGGTGGTAGCATAACAGGTGACAGAGATCATGGCAATCAAGCATAGCAGACACACAGGCAGGCAGAGTGACGCCCCCCCCCCCCCCAAACCTCCAAGGGACATCAGACACAGATTCCAAGCCGAGCCAGGGTGGGCAGAGGGAGGTCAGGAGAAGGGCAAGAAACCGGGGCAGAAAAAACAAAAACAAGGTCCCAAAAGACTCCAAGGCAAAAAAGTGGCAATACTCAAAATGACATGGGCAGAGAACAAAACTAACAGAGAAAACAGACAAAGGTGGGGACCCTCAGAAGGCCGAGCAGGTGATGGGTAGACTCTGAAGGTCATCAACGGGATCAAAGGGAGGTCGACACGACAACGGGCTGATTACCGGCAACTGAGTGGGCAACTGTATAATCAGGCTGACTTCCGACAACTGGACACCCAGACTAGAAACTTTGAGTTCAGCTCATGATGAATGGGAGACAAAAGTGTTGTGTTTATAATTTTGTTCAGTGTAAAACAAATATATTGGCCACAAAGGACACAATGTTAGGGTTATCAACAGTTACCCTTTAGAGTCCAGAATCAGAGGGACCAAAGGTTGTAATGACAAAAACTTGACTGCTCATGATGGTTGCCAGATAATTGAAGATGGACCGGGTCAGTAAGGTGGGTTATCTGTGCTAATAGCCTGCCATATAAAGCGCAAGCCTCACCAGGAATTTCAAGTGGCTTAATGGGCAGTCCGAAATGTTTAACAAAAGCAGAGTCCTAAAATCTATAATCGGCACCTGAATCAATAAATGCCAAAAGATCAAAGGGCTGACCTCACCAGGATCCTTCCCTCTCCTAACAAGTCTGTTGGTTTAAAGGATTGCAGAGGGCAGAAGGAGAGATAGTGATCAGGCTGACCACAGTACAGTCAACTAATCACAACAAATGTTAATGTTTTTTATTTAACACCAGGCCCGTCATCATGCCACACTCAAGCTGACACATCTTTTTCCCTCTATAACTGGTTCCATTGATATAGTTGGTAAGTTTCCTGTTTCTTGCCACTATGTTTTGTTTCTTTTTTCTGTTTTCTCCCCCGTGTTTCCTCACCTCTCCCTCTGTGTGTGCTCTCTCCCTCTCCGCCCTGGAGCCTGGCTGATGACTCGCACCTGCGTCTCGTCAACCTCCACCTCCGCCCGCCACACCTGCCTGCCATCATTCTCATCTTCAACAGTATTTCTACCCGGTTCTCCACTCTATCTCAGCTTGATCGTTGTCGCTCCAGTCCTGGTGCCACTTCAACTCTATTGTGGAAAGCCCGGCCATTTCCTGTCTGCTTGTCCCGTGCACCCAAAAGTACCTGCTCGCCAGTAGGGTTGGGGCTACTGGCGAGCAGAGTTTCCTCGTTCCACACCCCCACTGTCCAGTTCCTTGGTTTCATAATCAGAGGGGGCGCCTCTGTGCCGACCCATCTAAGATTCAGGCGGTTGCAGATTGGCCAACCCCCACCTCTGTTAAACAGGTACAGCGCTTTCTTGGCTTCGCAAACTTCTATCGTCGATTCATCCGCAACTTCAGCACCGTCGCTGCCCCCCTCACCCACCTCACCTCCTCCTCGGTCCCTTTCATCTGGTCTCCAGAGGCCGCTGCAGCCTTCTCCCACCTCAAGACCCTGTTCACCTCTGCCCCCGTCCTCACCAACCCTGACCCCTCCCTTCAGTTCGTGGTTGAGGTGGACTCCTCGGATGTGGGAGTAGGCGCCTGTCTTTCCCAGCGCTCCCCTGTAGACGCCAAACTCCACCCCTGCGCCTTCTTTTCACGCTGGCTGTCCCCCACGGAGTAATTCTGCTCCGTGGGGGACAGCCAGCGTGAAGTTACTGGCTATCAAACTGGCTCAGGAGGAATGGAGGCACTGGCTTGAGGGAGCAGAGCATCCCTTCCTAGTCCTCACTGACCACAAAAACCTCTCTTACATCCAGACGGCCAAAAGACTGAACTCCCATCAAACCCGATGGGCCCTGTTTTTCAACCGATTTAAATTCTAACTTAATCTCCTACCGCCAAGCCAGACGCTCTCTCCCACCTCCACTCCCCAGACACCCCTTCAGACCCCCCCGACACCATCCTGCCTCGTGCCTGCCTCATCGCCTCTGTAGTCTGGGAGGTGGAATCAGCCATTCACCGCGCCCAGTCCACCGACCCGGATCCCGGTACTGGTCCCCCTAACCGCCCGTCCTCCAATGGGCGCACGCCTCCTAGTTCAGCTGCCACCCAGGGACCGTTCGCACCATCTTCCTGCTCCGCCAGTGATTCTGGTGGACCGCTATGGACAAGGACTGTCGGGCCTTTGTAGAAGCCTGCGAGGTGTGCACCCGCACCAAACCGTCCCACCAACCACCCGCTGGTCTGCTCCGCCCCTTTCTGGTCCCATATCTCCCTGGATTTCGTCACCGGCCTCCCCAGTTCTAATGGAAACACAGTCATCCTGACAGTGGTCGACCGCTTCTCCAAGTCCGCCCACTTTGTCCCCTTACCCAAACTCTCCACCTCTCTGGAAACTGCCCGCCTCCTCATAGACCATGTTTTCTGCCTCCACGACATCCCCCTGGATATAGTTTCTGACCGGGGCCCCCAATTCACCTCGCAAGTCTGGAAGGCCGTCTGCCGTGCGTTCGGAGCCACCGCTAGTCTCTCCTCTGGTTATCATCCCCAGACGAGTGGGCCAACCAGGACCTGGGGGCGGCGCTCAGGTGTGTTGCATACCGTAGCCCCACCTCCTGGAGTTCCCACGTCCCCTGGATCGAGTGTGGCCACAACTCCCAAATCTGCGCTGCCACTGGTATGTCTCCGTTCATGTGTTCCCTGGGTTATCAACCCCCCTTGTTTCCATCACTGGAAGAGGAGGTAGCGGTCCCTTCGGTACAGGCCCATCTTCGACGCTCCCGCAGAGTCTAGAGGGAGGCCAGGGCGGCTCTGCCCGCAACCGCCAGTTGGCAGACCGCCACCGGACCCCTGCGCCTGCCTACCGGCCCGGGCAGCAGGTCTGGCTTTCCACTGGTGCCACTTCAACGTTCCAAGCTCTCAGATACCTTGTTCCCTAACCTGTTGTCTACTAACCCTGTCTTTTCTTTCTCCCCGCCAGGTCCACTCACCTCCGCCATCCAGTCAGTCAGCTGGGCTCGCCTACCTGCCTTCTCCCCCTCGCCTCGCCTCTCCGCGGCGTTCCCACGGCTTCCCTACACGCTCCTCACCTCTCTTGCCTCAGCCTCGCTCGAGCCTTGCCAGCACCGCCAGCTCCTCGGCCCTCCGCGCCCACGTCTGCCGGCGTCCAGTTTACCTCTTCTCACCTCCCGTCTCCCCTCTTCCCTTTTTTCCCCTCAATAAACCTCTTTTGTAAGCATTGTGTTTGGGTCTGGGTTCTGTCCGAAACCACAACACAGTGTTCTCTTTATGGAAATTGACCAATTACATTTACTGTGTATAGTAGGGATTTGTGTAACTACCCATGTAAAATTGTTTTGCACTTTACATGGGTAGTTAATCGTTGATCAATTGAATTATCATCTTGAGGTATAGCCAATACTGAAAAAAAAATCTTATCTTTCTGCTACATCAAGAATAGATGTTTTAATACTGTATGTTTGAAGCCACCTCTATACACAGTCTATGGTACAAACAAAGTTAGAAATATAAGTAAAGTAAAGAAGTAAAAATAGCTAGTGCAGTCAATCAGTTTTACTTTTTAGCAGTAAAAGAACTGCAGCCCAACGTGTTGCTAGAGGTACAATTAAAATGCATAACTGTCAAAACTACATACAGTAGCTGGTTCTATGAATAATTCACAGTTTATCCACTGTGAGGCTTTACCTCCCTTTGGACTGTACACGTTGCTGCTCGCATCCTAGCAGCAGAAGAAGATAAAGTTTCTACAGCTGCTTCTGTGTGGATCATTACAGGGTAGAGGTTCATCAGGCGAAACTCTCATTTAACAAGCTGATTAACAAACACTGTTATGGGCACCCTGTGATTATTATTAATGAACCTTGAATCTTTATATTTTGTTGGTTGATGTTTGTAGTAGTAGTTGTGTTTGTAAGATTTGTATCATGCAGTAACACTATTAATTAATCTGTCTGGATGTCTTAAATGTTACTACTGTACCCTATCAAGCATCTGGAAGCATAAAGTCATCAACATCTAATTTAATTTGACATTTTTATTGTTAAAATGTGTCGTCTGCTTTCCTCATGCCAAGGGTAAATAGTTCCTCCTGACTTTGCATGATCTGTTATTCATATGCAAACTTTGACAAGCAAGCTCAGTGATATATTGGCTTGTTCTGCAGGAGCTACATTTAACTTTGGATGGAAGTATTTGTACACACAATTTTTACTTCACTAAAATTTGATTATACTGTAACTTGTATTTATTTTAACTCAGTAGGGTTTTGAATATGTTTCTTGTTCAAGGCAGTTTTACATCTACTCTTCAACTTTACATTATCTTCCATCACTCTCTCTTGTTTGTTCTTTGTATCCATCTCTGTTTTTGCTTCTCTGTTGTGCAGACATGATGAGCAATAACAGCTTTACTCCTCGGTATTTTCAGCTGACTCTGTTTACAGACTCTGGGCCCCTCAGATATCTGTTCTTCTGTCTGTGTCTGTTGGTCTACATGACTATAATCTCTGCTAACGTTGTCATTATTCTGACAGTCTGCCTGGAGACGTCTCTGCATCAACCCATGTACATGTTTCTCTCCTGTCTGTGTTTAAACTCTCTGTACGGCTCAGCCGGCTTCTTCCCGAGGTTCCTGATGGACATTCTGTCTGACACTCATTTGATCTCACGTGCATCTTGTTTGATTCAGATATATGTTATTTACACCTATGCATCATGTGAACTGACCATCCTCAGCATCATGGCCTATGATAGATTTGTTGCTATTTGCCAGCCTTTACACTATCACAGCAAAATGACCTTTAGGATGGTGAGACATCTTTTGATTTTTGCTCTGCTCTACCCTGCATTTGGAATTGGAGTCTGTGTTTCTCTTACTGGTCAATTGCCTTTGTGTGGAAATAAACTGCACAGGCTTTTCTGTTCTAACTGGCCTGTGGTTCAGCTCTCCTGTGTAGACACAACTCTGAACAGCATAGTAGGTCAGCTTGTTATGACAATAACCATCTTCATCCCCCTGTTCTTTGTCCTGTACACCTATTTACGGATTCTGCTTGTGTGCAGGAGAAGCTCGTCTGAATTCAGAGGAAAGGCGTTACAAACCTGCCTGCCCCACATAGTGACATTTGTGACCTATTCGTTCTCTCTCACCTGTGAGCTGTTATTGACTCGATTAGAGGGTGACAAACTGAATCCAATCATCACAGTTGTTTTATCTTTAGAGTATTTGATCATTCCTCCCATCAACAACCCTCTAGTTTATGGCCTGAATCTGCCTCAAATCAAAAGAGTGATTTTTAGATTTTTGAAGATACACAAAATGAATCCTGGGGCCTAAACCTAAAACTCCTGCACAAACTGAGTAGTAAACAATGAAACTTTAAGCCTCTTTTATTGACTAAATATTACTCGACATAATGTTTAATGTCTTTAATTATGTATTTAAATTGTAATGTCATTTTAAGGAGATCAGAATGTGTATTAATACACAGGATGTTAGATGACTCTGTTGTATTGTTTTTAGCTTTTTATGTTACTCTGCATTTTTCTGTGTTTTAATATGTCGTTTATGTGTTGTGAACCAGTTTCCCTTTTGTAATTATAAAAACACTAAACTGTAATGATGTAGGATAATAAACAAATAAGACTAAGAGTGTGCAGTGTGCATGCTTTGTCAACATGTCATGCAAAATCAGCATACTAACATGCTAACAATGTTAATGCTAGATGTGCTGTTTATCATGTACAGCATGTTATTGTAGTGGACATTTAACTTTTGACCTGATGATGGCGCTAGATGAAACGTCAGACGATCGCCATTGTTACTACAGTTAACATCTGTATAAATTTCTGCAGCAGAACAAAGTTAATAGCCGTGGCTCCCAAGCTGCTGCTCCAGAGGGTAGATGATCTACTCCTCAACGAGGATGGTTGGTCCATCTCCATATCCCAAGAAGTCCGCAAGCTAGGTGTCATTTTGGACTCCTCCCTCTCATTCCAGCCTTCTATCACCTCAAAAACATCTCCAGACTTTGACCTTAACTCTCAGACTCTGTGGCAGAGTCACTCATCCGTACCCAGCAGGGTACCCTGGACAGGCTGCAATATGTCCAGAACTCAGCTCACCCTAGGCTGTGACAGCACATCCCCCCAATCCCGGTCAAATTCCGAATCACCCACAAAATCCTCCTCCCCACCTATAAATCTCTCCATGCCTTGTACCTACTGGACCTTTTCCACCCCTACACCCCCTCAAGGAACATGTGGCCCACCGACAAGGGCTTGCTCTCTGTCCCCCACAGATGACTTTACTTGGGAGGAAGACATGTTGCAATGGTCGGCGAACAACAGAGGAAGCACGCTGTGGCCTTATGTCCAACAGGGGTACAAAGAGGATGAAGCCAGTAAGCTGTCTTGAAATCAACCCAGTCTCCTAGAAATTACATTTACATACTACTGTTGGGAATTAGGATTTAAATGGCATCAATAGTTATACATAATATAATAATAATAATATATAATAATGTGTGTGTGCGAGCATGAATGTGGGGTACATGCCTTATGCATCTGTTTCTGATTTGCACCATATGTTCTGCGTGCACGAGCGAGAACACTCAAGTTGCTGACAAAAAAAGAACACATGAAGCGGGAGCTTCTCTGCAAAATTAGATGCAATACAAAGCAAATACAAATACAAAATGAATATTTATAGCACAATTTACAGATTCAATCAATAAAATTATAAGTTATAATAAAAACAAATGCTTTAAAAAAAGTAGATAAGAAAGAAAATACATAAATAATTCAAGAGTAGAATAAATAACATTTACAGCGTTTTAATAGTCTTTTTAAGAAGACCAGTTAAGAGACCATCACGTTTACTGGAGATAAAAGCATGGACGAGCTTCTCCTGGTCTTTTTGGGAATACCGAAACCCTTTAGTCTGGCTATATTTTTAAGATGATAGAATGCTGTTTTGGTGATATGGCTTGTGAAAGTGGGTTCTATTGTTATTGTTCTCGGTGACTTTAACAGGGGAAATCTCAGCCAAGAACTCCCCAAAGACAGAAAGTTTTTAAAGTGTCCAACACTTTGGATCACTGCTACACCACAGTTAGCAGTGCCTATCACGCCTTTACACGCGCTCCACTGGGACACTCTGATCACGTGATGGTCCATCTGATCCCTGCTTACAGGCAAAAACTAAAGCTCTGTAAACCTGTAGTGAGGACATCAAAGAAGTGGACTAGTGAAACTGTTGAGGACCTCCAGACATGTTTGGACTGCACTGACTGGGATGTTTTCAAGAAGGCTACCAACAGTCTGAATGAGTTTACAGAGGCTGTGACGTCCTCTGTGAGGACAGCTGCCTTCCAACTCGGACCAGGGTGAGTTATAACAATGACAAACCCTGGTTCACAGCTAAGCTCGGACAGCTAATGTTGAAAAAGGAGAAGGTGTTTAGGAGTGCTGACAGGGCCGGGTGCAGGGCGTTAAAGTACAGGTTTAGCAGGGAGGTGCGAGAAGCTAAACGACTGTACTCAGAGAGACTAAAAAAACAGTTCTCTGCAAATGACGCCACTTCTATCTGCAGGGGGTTCAGACAGATCACAAACTGTAAACCCAAAGTCCCCCACTCCATAAACGATTCTCGCCTGCCAAATGAGCTGAACCAGTTCTACTGCCGCTTTGAGAGTCAATCGGACACCATCCCCTGTGACTCCTCCGCTCAGCTTCAGCCTCAGTCCACCACATCTTCCCCTCCCTCCTCAGAGCTGGCCAGCTCCACCCCCTCCCCTCCTCTCTCCATCACAGAGAGGGAAGTCAACGGTCTTTTCAGGAGGCAGAAACCCCGCAAAGCAGCTGGGCCAGACTCTGTCTCCCCATCCACCCTGAAGCACTGTGCTGATCAGCTGTCTCCGGTGTTCACAGACATTTTTAACACCTCACTGGAGACATGCCATGTGCCAGCCTGCTTCAAAGCCTCCACCATCATCCCTGTCCCCAAGAAACCAATGACCACTGGACTAAACGACTACAGACCCATTGCTCTGACCTCTGTGGTTATGAAGTCCTTTGAACGCTGTGTGTTGTCCCACCTAAAATCCATCACAGACCCACTCCTGGACCCCCTGCAGTTCGCCTACAGAGCCAACAGGTCTGTAGATGATGCAGTAAACATGGCCCTTCACTACATCCTCCAGCACCTGGACTCCCCAGGAACCTACGCCAGGATCCTGTTTGTGGATTTCAGCTCTGCTTTCAACACCATCATCCCGGCCCTGCTGCAGGACAAGCTCTTCCAGCTGAGCGTGCCAGAGTCCACCTGCAGGTGGATCACAGACTTCCTGACGGACAGAAAGCAGCACGTGAAGCTGGGAAAACATGTCTCTGATTCCTGGACCATCAGCACTGGTTCCCCTCAAGGCTGCGTTCTTTCCGCCCTTCTCTTCTCCCTGTACACCAACAGCTGCACCTCCAGTCACCAGTCTGTCAAGCTCCTGAAGTTTGCGGACGACACCACCCTCTCAGGTGGGGACGAGTCCGTCTACAAGTGGGAGATCGACCATCTGGTGACCTGGTGCAGCCAGAACAGTCTGGAGCTCAACGCTCAGAAGACAGTGGAGATGGTCGTGGACTTCAGGAAGGGCCCAGCCCCACCCTCCCCCATCATCCTGTGTGACTCCTCAGTCACCACTGTGGACCCCTTCTCTTCTCCCTGTACACCAACAGCTGCACCTCCAGTCACCAGTTTGTCAAGCTCCTGAAGTTTGCAGACGACACCACCCTCTCAGGTGGGGATGAGTCCGCCTACAGGTGGGAGATCGACCATCTGGTGACCTGGTGCAGCCAGAACAGTCTGGAGCTCAACGCTCAGAAGACAGTGGAGATGGTCGTGGACTTCAGGAAGAGCCCAGCCCCACCCTCCCCCATCATCCTGTGTGACTCCTCAGTCACCACTGTGGACTCCTTCCGCTTCCTGGGCACCATCATCTCCCAGGACCTCAAGTGGGAGCTGAACATCACCTCCTTCACCAAGAAGGCCCAGCAGAGGATGTACTTCCTGCAGTCGCTGAAGATCAGCCTGCCAAAGACGATGATGGTGCACACTGTCATCATTGAATTTACATTTACATATTTAGCTGACGCTTTTATCCAAAGTGACTTGGTCGCACGCCTCTGGAGCAACTAGGGGTTAAGTGTCTTGCTCAGGGACACAATGGTGTCACAGTGGGGGATTGAACCTGGGTATCTCACACCAAATGCATCTTATCCATTGTGCCATCACCACCCCATCAATCCATCCTCACCTCCTCCATCACCATCTGGTACGCTGCTACCACTGCCAGGGACAAGGTCAGGCTGCAGTGCATCATTCGCTCTGCAGAGAAGGCGATTAGCTGCAATTTTCTTCTCTTCTGGGCCTGTACTCCTCGAGGACTCTGAGGCCCGGGTCCCCCTCTGACACTCCCCCCTTGCAAACGATACAAATGTCTCTGCACATGTAAATACTGTTTCATCTCGTGTCGGGCTCAGACCAGGCACGTCGCAAATATTTGTTGTTGTATATTTATATGTACACAATATTCTCTTCCGTTACGTTACTTCTGCACGGCACAGACCCAGAATAATGCACATGTATATATTTGCAACATTGTTCTTCCATTCCATATTTATATATTTCTACATTTATATATGTATGATTGTCTACGTGTAGCACCTTATCACCACAGCAAATTCCTTATATGTGTAAAATACTACTTGGCAATAAAGCTCCTTCTGATTCTTCTTATTCTGATTCTGATATATCGCTACTGGGTTTACCCCTGCACACATATGCTAAGCACTGAGAAAAGCTTGTCTACACCCACCCGCGGTGTGGGCCTCTCCTGTGTCCGCACCTTGTGTATATATACACACACAACTGTGAGACCTGGCCATCGGCTCCCATTTTTCTTCAGTACTGAGCTGTCTAAAGAGCCAGGAGATTGTATGAAGAGGAGAAGACCGCCACTACTGGAGGAAGGACCTCAAGCTGATCGGCCTGCAGCTGCTGCAGATGCAGCTCTCTACGCCATTCCCCAGCCTTGGTCTTCACAGATGCCTCCCTGATGGGCTGGGGCAGCACCTGCCTCTCTCAGGTGGTGGGAGGTCTGTGGCAGACCCACATGCCTCTCCACATAAATGTGTTGGAGCTTCTTACGGTGTGGAAGGTGATCCGACACTTCACCCCTCGCACAGACAATAAGGCTGCAGCAGCCTACATAAACCGCCAGGGCAGGGTCCGCTCTGCACAGCTGCTGGGCTTGGCCAGGTGGCTGCTCTTGTGGGCGCACACTCATCTGCTTTCCATCAGAGCAGAGTATATCCCTGGCATATTGAACAGAGGGGTGGACATCATGTCGAGAGGGGGCCCTCGCTCAGATGAGTGGCACCTACACTCCAATCTGATTGCCCAGATCTGGCTCAGGTTTGGCGTGGTAGAGGTGGATCTGTTTGCCAACCGAGAGAACACTCAGTGTGCCCTGTTGTTTTCACTGAGCTCCCGGGATGACCCCCCAGCTGGGGTGGATACGTTCGCGCACCTACTGTGGCCTCCTCGGCTATTGTATGCTTTTCCGCTGGTTCGGCTGATCCTGCGTCTCTTGGAGTGCCTGCAGTTTTCAACCTTGGCAGTCATCCTGGTGGCTTCGAAGCGCACAAACACGTCCTGGTTTCCCTGCCTCCAGCAGCTGCTGTCGGGTCAGCTGTGAAAACTCCCCTGAAAGGGGGGTAGTGAGCCACCTCTACTCAGTCCTATTACTCCGCCAAATAGTTGGCATTCCAACGCTGGTGTTTGGCTCTGGGCAGGTGGTACCATTTGGGCCAGTGAGGTGTTGACTAACCCTGCTACGCCTCTAACCCAATAGCGATAGCCTTACTTTGCAAAGCCTGTATGAAATAAAACGATAGTTACGTATTGTAACTCCAGATTCTTCGAGTATAGGCACAGCCCTCTAAACTGTGGGCCTCACTGGACCTTGATGGTCAGGTCTCACCATTGTGTGTATATATACAGTGTGCGGACATAGGAAAGGCCCACACTGCGGGTGGACGTAGACAAGCTTTTCATGCACGCGTAGGGGTACACCCAATAGCAATGGCCTTAGAGGGCTACACCTAGACCCACAGAATCGGGTGTTACAATACGTAACTATCAAACTGAGTGGAATCTAGCGTTCGCTTAGAACTATGTTTACAATAATAACCTCTTAAATCTCTGTGAAAAACACGTCATTGCATGTACATTTACAGAAGCTTACAGACCTGTGTATAGATAGATAGTTAGATACATAGAAATATTTATATCAGTTTTTGGATGTTTGTCTTTGGCTTCATTAGGTTCCATAGAGCATACATTAAAATACATTACATTACCTCCGTAACTTAAATAAAAACTTTAATGTTGATTTTTTGTTTCACATGGGATACGAAACCCCATCTCCAGGTTGAAAGTCCAGTTTCTGGCCCTCCATCCACCCTAAGCACCACTCTGCTCTGCCTTTTCTGTTAAATATCATGTACCTACCTACAGTTCATAAACGATGCTACAGGGCTCCCCCCACTGCGCTGATCTATGACACTATAGGAATTCCCAGTGCGCAACAAACTGACGCCTGATCAAACCTCTTGCACACAGTGTTCTTCTTGATGGCCACTGACCAATTACATTTATTGTGTACAGTAGTGATTTGTGCTGTATTGATGTTTTGTCGAATAATTATCTTGATGATAGATAATACTGTAATATTTGTAGAATCTTTTATCTTTCAGCTACATCTAAAGTAGATGTTTTAATACTGTATGTTTGGAACTGCCTCTTTATACACGATGGTACAAACACAGTTAAAGCTATTTTAACACTGTCAACGCTAAGCATTCAGACAAAAACAGAGTAGAAGTAAAAATTGCAAGTGCCTTCAGTCAGTTTTACTTTGAGTATTTCAATGAGTTTAATTTGCTGCAGTACTACAGCCAATCACGTTGCTAGAGGTACAAATAAAATGCATGAGGGTGAAAACTACATACAGTTACTGGTTCTATGAATACTTAACAGTATATCCACTGTGTGGCACAGTTCTATGCTTTGGGGGTGCAGATGTACCTACGTACCTTCAAAGTTAAGCACACCCACAAGATAGTCAGCACTGATACATGCTCTGCAGAACATGAATGTCAGGTGACATCAGGTGAGAGAGGCTTTACGTCCCTTTGGACTGTACACGTTGCTGCTCACATCCTAGCAGCAGAAGAAGATAAAGTTTCCACAGCTGCTTCTGTGTGGATCATTACAGGGTAGAGATTCATCAGTCGAAAATCTCATTTAACAAGCTGATTAACAAACACTGTTTTGAGCACGCTTTGATTATTATTATGACTTGGTTGATCGTTTAAACTTGCTTTTGTTGGTTGATTTGTGTAGTAGTAGTTGTGTCAGTTTTGTATAATGCAGTAACACTATTACTTAACATGTATAAATGTGTGAAATGTTGCTACTGCACCTATCAAGCATCTGGGAGCAGTAAGTCATCAATGTTTGATTCATTTTACAATTTTATTGTTAAAATGTATCCTCTGCTTTCCTCATGCCAAGGGTAAATAGTCGCTCCTGATTTTGTTTGATCTGTTATTCATATGCAAACTTTGACAAGTAAGCTCAGTGGTAAATACCCAGTATATGTTTATTTGCTGGTTCTGCAGGAGCTACATTTAACTTTGGATGGAAGTATTTGTACACACATTTTTATATAAATACAGCAGGTAAGGAACAAATCATTTGATTCTCACTTCTGTTTTACTTACCTAAAATTTATTAAACTGTATATTGCCTTAATTTATCTCAGTAAGGCTTTGAATATGTTTCTTGTTCAATGCAGTTTTACCTCTTGTTTGTTCTTTGTATCCATCTCTGTTTTTGCTTCTCTGTTGTGCAGACATGATGAGCAATAACAGCTTTACTCCTGAGTATTTTCAGCTGACTCTGTTTACAGACTCTGGGCCCCTCAGATATCTGTTCTTCTGTCTGTGTCTGTTGATCTACATGACTATAATCTCTGCTAACGTTGTCATTATTCTGACAGTCTGCCTGGAGAAGTCTCTGCATCAACCCATGTACATATTTATCTCCTGTCTGTGTTTAAACTCTCTGTATGGCTCAGCCGGCTTCTTCCCGAGGTTCCTGATGGACATTCTGTCTGACACTCATTTGATCTCACATGCATCTTGTTTCATTCAGATATATGTTATTTACACCTATGTATCATATGAGCTCACCATCCTCAGCATCATGGCCTATGATAGATTTGTTGCTATTTGCCAGCCTTTACACTATCACAGCAAAATGACCTTGAGGATGGTGAGACGTCTTCTGATTTTTGCTCTGCTCTACCCTGCATTTGCTATTGGCTTCTGTGTTTCTCTTTCTGTTCGATTGCCTTTGTGTGGAAATAAACTGCACAGGCTTTTCTGTTCTAACTGGCCTGTGGTTCAGCTCTCCTGTGTGGACACAACTCTGAACAGTATAGTAGGTCAGTTTGTTACAATAATAACCATCTTCATCCCCCTGCTCTTTGTCCTGTACACCTATCTACGGATTCTGCTTGTGTGCAGGAGAAGCTCGTCTGAATTCAGAGGAAAGGCGTTACAAACCTGCCTGCCCCACATAGTGACATTTGTGACCTATTCGTTCTCTCTCTTCTGTGAGCTGTTATTTACTCGATTTGAGAGTGATACAATTAATCCAATCATCACAGTTGTTTTATCTTTAGAGTATCTGATTATTCCTCCCATCAATAACCCTCTAGTTTATGGCCTGAATCTGCCTCAAATCAAAGGAGCGATTTTTAGATTTCTGAAGATACACAAAATGGGTCCTGCTGATAAAATGTAAAAGTCATCATGCAAATACTAGTAGCACCAATACAAATAGGAGATATAGAATCTTTAAGCCTTCTGGAATATGTTAAATATATGTTGCACATACATAGATTTTGTTATCATTTGTCGTTGAAGATCAGAAAATCTCTGAATAGACAAGATAATAGATTAACCTGTAGCACAAAAATGCTGCCAAAATGTAAAAGTCATCATCCACATGCTGTATATCGAACAATGAATCTTTAAGACTGTTGCTGACAAAATATATCTCTGGAATATGTTTAATGTATTTGTCCATATATTTTTATGCCATTTTAAGGAGATCAGAATATCTCTGAATAGACAAGATAATATTAAAAGATATTAACCTGAACCACAATAATGACATTATTGCACAAGTTGTATATGCATGGTGAAGTCACAGCTCCTCAGTCTACAATACATCTTTGAAATCCACAACCTAGAAGTCAATTTGATAGAATTTGAGTTGTGTATGATGAGAATCTGCATGTTTCTGTAATTAGCTTTTTATGTTACTCTGCATTTATTTTATTTAATAAAAACATGTTGTGAACCTGTTGCACTTTGTAATTACAATAACCTCTAATAATGTAGAATAATCACCAAGCAAGTCTGAGAGTGTACAAGCATGCTGTCCTTTGAGAATGTCCTTCGGCAGAGTGTTGCTTTATCAACATTTTATGCAACATCAGCACGCTCACAGTGATAATGTTAACATGATGATGTTTACCAGGTAGAATGTTTACCATGTTCAGCATCTTATTGTAGTCAACACATTTAATGTTTCACTTGATGATGGAGATAGATGAAAAGAGAGCAAATCAGCTATATATATATATAATCAGCAATATGTTACACAGCAGCAACATGCTCACAACTTAGAATTCAGTTTGATAGGATTTGAGATGTGTATGATGGGAATTTGGATATTAGATGTCTTTGTTGTATTTTCTGTTTTTAGCTTTGTATGTCACTGCATTTTTCTGTATTTTAATATTATTGTTGTGAATTAGTTGCCCTTTGTAACTGTAAAAATACTAAACTGTAATGAGCAAGACTTAGCAGTATACAGACATGCTTGCAGTCCTTTGAGGCTGCACTTCAGCAGAGTGCGTGCTAACATGCTCACAATGACAATGTTAATGATGATGTTTTCCAGGTAGAATGTGTGCCATGTTCAGCTTCTTATTGTAGTAGGCACATTTAATTTATGACCTAATGATGGTGCTAGATGAAAAGTCAGAGCATCACCATTGGTATTACAATTAACATCTGTACTAAATTTCATGGCAATCTACCCAATAGTTGTTCAAATATTTCAGTCTGGACCAAAGAATTTTTTTGAACTTATTTTGATTCATTTCAATGTTGATCTATAATACTGACATACATTTTTTAAAGGAAGATATATTCCAACAGTCCAAACATACCTGAATAATAAAAATAATCTGATGCAGAACTGTGACAGATGACTTTACTTGGGGGGAAGACATGTTGCAACAGACAGGGAACATTAAAGAAGGCATACTGTGGCCTTATATCCTACAGAGGACAAAGATAATAATTCATCATGCTACTATTGGAAATTAGGATCTAAATGTTACTATTATTTAAAAATGAATAATAGAAATTAACTTGCATGAAGTTCACCCTTGGGTTACAGAAGACAAAATTGATAGCCAATTACTTAATCTAGTCTCATAAAATATACTGAACTATCCATTTTGAACTCTGATTAATAATTAAATTACTAGATAAAACCAAAATTTCCATTGGTGGCTAGTAGGTTGAAGTATTTGGAGTTTTACACAGAAGAGGTTGGCGAAATAGTCAATCTTATTCAACATTAAAGAAACCAGCATGTACAGTATCTCACAAAAGTGAGTACACCCCTTATCTTCAACACTGAAGAAATGACCCTTTGCTCCAACGTAAAGTAGTGAATGTACAGCTTGTATAACAGTGTAGTAGTTGCTGTCCCCTCAAAATAACACACAATCAATATCAATTTTATTTATATAGCACACTTAAAACAACCAAGGTTGACCAAGTTGCTTTACAAGAGGACTGAGTGGTCAACAGTATCAAAGGCAGCAGTGAGGTCTAAGAGCACCAGGATGGCAGAGACTCCTGAATCAACTGTTAAAATCAAGTCTTCAAAACTCTAAAAAAAAATTTCAGTGCTGTGACAGGGTTTGAAACCGGACTGGAACGTTTCATAAACATGATTAATTAAAAATGTTCGTAGCTGGTTAAAAACAAATTTTCCAGGACCTTAGATAAGAAAGACAGTTTAGAGATGAGCCTGAAGTTAGAAAGAACAGGGGTGTCAAGATTTTCCTTTTTTAACAGGGGCTGCACAACAGCGTGTTTAGAGGCAGACGGAACATAACCAGAGACAAGACAGGCATTTATCCGTGACAAAATACATGGTCCAATGGCCACTGAGAGGGAATGCTCTCTGAGGGACAATTCGTGGGCCGCAGATGATGGACCACCTCAGATAGGGAGGAGATTGATATGGGCTCAAACTGATCCAGGACCGCAAGACACATAGAAGGAACAGAGGGATCATGGTCAGAAGAGTTGGTTACAGAAGATCGAAGGGCAAAAATCTTTTCAACAAAGATGTTTAGAAAAGTCACACAGGTCCAAGGTAGGTATAATAGGAATAGAATTATTGGGGATTGTAAGGGTATTAAAAATACCTTAGGCTTGTGACAGTTGTTGGAGACCAGATTAGCAATGTGTCTATGAAGATTCTCCAGGTCATAGTTATCCAACGAAGGTTAAAGTCAAGGGCAACTGGACTTGGTTGAAGATACTGGAAGACGTTTCGTCCCTCATCCAAAGGACTTCTTCAGTTCTGACTGACTGGAAAGAGTGTCCTCTGTCCTTCAGATGTAAGTCCTCCTCAGGTCAAGACTCTGCAGTCTACTTCCATCTGAAGGACAGAGGACACTCGTTTGAGGACCACCAGGTGCACATTTTAGACAGAGAAGATGGATGGTTTGAAAGAGGTGTCAAGGAAGCATCTACACCAGGGTGGAGAAGCCGTCATTGAACAGGGGAGGGGGTCTACGCCACCACTTATCCCCCACTTACAATGCTGTCCTTTCATCACTTCCCAGGAAACTCAACAAACGTAACCTATTGGCCTCAGGTGAAGATACCAACGATGGTCGTTCAGTCTTGGCCTCAGGTGAAGATACCAACGATGGTCGTTCAGTATTGGCCTCAGGTGAAGATACCAACAATGGTCGTTCAGTCTCGGCCACAGGTAGTCTTAACGACTGTAACGACTGTCGTCACAGCAACCAGGAACACTAACGAACCAGCGGTATCGATGACCCGGGCCAACGACCCCACTGAGGTTAAATAGCTGAGTTTCCCTGCCAGTCAGTCAGAACTGAAGAAGTCCTTTGGATGAGGGACGAAATGTCTTCCAGTATCTTTAACCAAGTCCAGTTGCCCTTGATTTTAACCTTTGTTGGACAGATTAGCAATAAAAATCAGATTTTGCAGATTTTACAGCTCTCTGATAGTCAGACAGATACTGCTGTAAGATTTCATGACACACTTTATCTTTCATGCATCCCCAGACCAGGACACTCCCATCACCATGCTGGACTGTAGGCAGGACACACTTGTCTTTGTACTCCTCACCTGGTTGCCGCCACACACGCCTGACACCATCTGAACCAAATAAGTTTATCTTGGTCTCATCAGACCACAGGACATTGTTCCAGTAATCCATGTCCTTAGTCTGCTTGTCTTCAGCAAACTGTTTGCAGCTTTCTTGTGCATCATCTTTAGAAGAGGCTTCCTTCTGGGACAACAGCCATGCAGACCAGTTTGATGCAGTGTGCGGCGTACGGTCTGAGCCCTGACAGGCTGACCCCACACTTACTTACTTACTGGCCACCGTGCTGCAGCTCAATTTCAGGGTCTTAGCAATCTTCTTACAGCCTCGGCCATCTTTTTGTAGAGCAACCATTCTTTTTTTCAGGTCCTCAGAGAGTTCTTTGCCATGAGGTGTCATGCTGAACTTCCAGTGACCAGTATGAGGGGGTGTGAGAGCGATAACACCAAATTCAACACACCTGCTCCCCATTCACACCTGAGACCTTGTAATACCAACGAGTCACATGACACCGGGGAGGGAAAATGGCTAATTGGGACCAATTTGGACATTTTCACTTAGGGGTGTCCTCACTTTTGTTGCCAGCGGTTTAGACATTAACGGTTGATATTGATGTGTTATTTTGAAGGGACAGCAAATTTACACTGTTATACAAGCTGCACGCTCACTACTTTACACTGGAGCAAAGTGTCATTTCTACAGCGTTGTCACATGAAAAGATCTAATCAGATATTTACAAAAATGTGAGCGGTGTACTCACTTTTCTGAGATACTGTATATCCACAAGCATTTATATAACTGATAAATGAATGTAAAACACAATATGAAATCTAACTAAAATCCACTAAAGTAAAGGACAAGGACATGTGTGTGTATTATAAGAAGAGCCTGTGAGTGTGAGTGTGTGCCTTCGCTGCCAGCTTCCAGAGGGGTTTTGCCTTCATTGCTGGCCTTTGGGGGAGCTTTGCCTTTGCCCCTGACCTCCTGGGGGGCTCTGCCTTTTTCCTGGTTGACCTCAGAAACTTTTCAGCCTTTTGGTCCAGCCTCTTGGTTGCCCTCTGGACCTGTTCACCCCTTTGGTTCTGCTTCCTGTTTGCCTGATTGCCACAGCTCCCCTACAGCCCAGCCTTCAGGCCGTCCGCCTGAGGAATCTTGCTCCATCGCTGTCTGGCCCTCAGGCCTTCCGCTTGAGATTTCCTGCTCCACCCCTGTCCAGCCCACTGGTCCCATTCTATTGGCCTCAGTACACTTTCTCTGAGATCCCATCTCCTGAAGCAGCTGTCTCACACGTTTCATTTCCTTATTCATACTGTTGATATCAAAACACATACGGATCGCCAAGTTGCCAGCAGTGGCACTGACTTACCGTGGGCTACTGCTGGGCTATTGCTGCAGGAATCACTGTTTAAATCAAACTAATCTGTATGAAGCTGTGACTGATCAATGACAATCATCTGTCATATTGGGATTAATTGCACTGACTGGAAATTGTCAGACTGCGACCGTAACCTAGCAGATGATATAAGTCACACACAAGTCCACAACCACACAACATCATTGTTCCACATCTTACCATAAACCACTACAGAAATCACCATATTTCAACTCAATTTTACATAAAAATTGGCCAAACAATTTGAAAGTTTGCTCAGTAGCTTTCACATCAGGTGTAACGTTAGCATTATAGCTGTAACTTTAGCTGTGTTAGCCAGCGTTTACAAAACAACTCCGCACTTGAACAGTCTGTGAAGTCACATTGCCGTGTTTATTTTAAATATAATTCACAACCTATAAAGCATACTTACAGGTTGTGATTGTGAATTTCCAGGCCCAAACAGAGT
This sequence comes from Micropterus salmoides, assembly GCF_014851395.1. Classification (NCBI taxonomy): domain Eukaryota; kingdom Metazoa; phylum Chordata; class Actinopteri; order Centrarchiformes; family Centrarchidae; genus Micropterus; species Micropterus salmoides. Next base: position 2,071,063 of record NW_024040596.1, on the reverse strand, counting down.
CGGAGTTGCATCATCTTTTAGGACTAAACGTTGAACTGTTGCTGAAAAATGCTACCATAGCGCAAATCGATAGACTCGACTCTACTCGGCCCTGCTCCGTTTTCCATTGCAGATAATACCCAGAGATAGTGCGTAGCTTATCGTCATAGCGACGCCATATACAACTGCCGCAACGTAATGTTCAATGCGACACACACACCAACGACACACAAACAGCTTTCTCTTTTTTAAGTTAAAACGTTTGAACCTTCCTCAGAATGTAAAGACAGATAAGCGGTATGAAAACCTTCCAGCTGTGTTTTCCTCTGCCGTTGTTGCTGCAGCGGTCTGTGTGACGGCGGGAGCAGAGGGCTCTGTGAGCGGGCGGCTGGCCGGCCTCCTCCCGCAGGTTGGCACAGGCTTCCCCCAAAGCCACTAGCGGAGCTCCTCAACTCCGAAAATATTCAAGCACATTTTTGTTCAGCCATCACTTCTCGTAAAACTGTCAATATTTGAAATCTACACAGCTGATTTCTCACCTCAAAACTTCTCAGAAGTGGATTTAGTGATGAAATTCCATACGAAAACTGTAAAAAACTGTTGCTGGCCTCTGTCTGGTGCAGCAATGATGATGTAGTGAATATTCTCTCTGACCAATCAGCAGTCTGTCTGTTTTCACGTTACATTTTAGTGTCCCTGGACTACAAACGAGCTGTTTTCAAGCAGTTCAGAGCAGTGCTTTTTCACTTTCCAAACCTGTTACGTGCACAAAAAAGGAGATATAACTCAATAAAAGGGAGGGGAAAAGCCAAAAAGCATAATACCACCTCTTTAAATACAGTGTGGCCCCTGTGTGGTTCAGTGAGGCCACTCTGTTGGAGTGAGACCTCACTGTTCTTAACCATCTTTGTTCTGTTGAGGTGATTGCAGATCTGGTGCACCTGGGGCCTGTGAGCCTGAGGAGATAAAGCTTCACCTGGTCACATGACCACTGCCATATTTTGTCTTGGGTTCATTTACTATACAGATACACACCTGCACATTTAAATGGTTATGTTTAGTTCACTCTTTGTTAAATAAATAAAAAATTTTATCTTTTACGCTGCCTCGTTCCCTCTTGTCACGGCTGGTTGTGTTTTTGTTTTGCATCTGTTCCGTGTTTAGTGTCAGTCCTTTTCCAGGGCCCCGTTTCAGAAAGCGGGATTAGCAAAGATTTCTGAGCATGTTAAGCCTGAGGTTAGGGAAACTCTGGATTTTCTGTTCACACAGCTATGAGCGGCACCTGTGCTGATTAGTTTAGGTTCAGAAAGGGTGTTGTTGACCTTCACAAGTTGAGTATGTTCAGTTAAAAAACAAGAGCACCATTTAATGACAAAAGGGTTAACACTCAACTGCTTTATTTTTTGGATTAAGAGGTAAGGCTGAATTGTGTTAAAAGCTGAGCAAAAATCATTAAAATGCAGAGGTGCATATTATTTTCTGTCTTCCAAATACTTTAAAATTTAAAGAGTGACCTTGTTTACAGCGTCGTAACTGATTTTATTGTGTCTATGAGCAAATTGGAGCTTTTAACAAGGAGGTATTTTTCCAAACATTTCACCACAATTGAAGTTAAGGCTATCGGTTGAAGTTCTTCTAGGATGAACAGGCTTTCTTAGGTATTGGAGTAATGACACTTTTTTCAGAGGGTGGTGGGGGGGGTTGTCCAGTAACAGCTGGAAAATTGGCACCATGCAGGGGTCAATTCCTCAGCAGATGGATGCTAGCATGGGGTTGCAGTCTGAAGAAAATTCCTGGGTCTCAAATCTGATGAAGAAATCATTCAGTTCATTGGCTTCATGTTGGCCATTGCCTTTATGGAATCCCAAGTGATGCCACTGACACCAGCCCTGGGGTCCCCGTTGGTGGTCCCGCCGGTTCCTATTCCAAGTTCTCCATCAGTGGTCCAGCTGCCGACTCCTGCTCTCTGTGCTCAGTCCGTGGACCTCAGCCCAGCTGCTCCCTTGGACCTCAGCCCAGCTCTGCCTCCTGTGGTCCCAAGCCTCCTTACCCGTTCGGCCCGTCTGGTCGAGACTCTGTTCGTTCCTCTCCCCTACCAGCCAGTTTCTCTCCCCTGCCTTCAGGCCGACCCCCTGAACTCTGCCCCCTGGGTCGTATTCCGAGACGACCTTCTGAACTTTGTTGCCCCCTTGTTCTGCCCTCTGGCTGCCCTCCTGAGGTTCCCCTATCTGGCCCTGCACTGCCCCCCCCACCCCCACCCCCGATCTGCCCAGCGTCCTGGGTCGCCTGAACTGTTTGGTCCCAGTTCTCCCTTTTCCCTGCCTTCTGGCCGCACGCCTGAACTTTCCTGCTCCCCCTCAGTTCTGCCTTTGAGGTCCCCCTCCTGTGGTCCCCCATTCCCCTCCGCTCTGCCTTGATCTCCGTCCTTTGGTTCCCTGCCCTTTCCAACCATGGACTCGAAGACTTTTCAGTTGGACTCAATTCCTCCTCCAGGTCCCCCCTCCGCCCGCCCTGGATTGGTTTGGACTCTTGTGGGGTTTTTTGGGTTTTGAATGGACTTCTGGTAGCCGTCCCTTAAGGAGGGGTTCTGTCATGATCTTGGGTTTTTGTGTGGTATTTTTCGTTTATTTTGATTATGTCCATTCCTGTTTTACTCTTTGCCTTTTTGTTAAGGTTTGGTTAGTTGATCATTGCCTCCTTGTTGTCTGTTTTTGGTTTCACATGTCCTTCTGTATTGTCGCTAGCTTTACTTCCTGTTTTTTATTTTGTAGTGATCGGGGGGTGTTGCCCTCAGTTCTGTTTAGTCCTCGTGGTGTCTTCGTCTTATGTTGAGTGTTCTGCCTCGTGCTCTGTTTCCCTGCTTTCTGGATTATTCCTTACATTTTTTGGATTGTTTCTGCCCATTGGATTTACCTTTTATTGGACTGTTGGATTATTTCTTTGTCATCTGCCTTGTCTGGAATTCAGCTACAGTGTAAGTCTGAGTTGTTGTTGTTTTTTTTTAACTGTATTAAAATACCACCAACTGAACCCGCTTTGTTCTGGTGTCTGCAATTTGGGTCCCTACGTCTGACTTCCTGCCTCAGCACTCAGCTTTTCTGATAGTTCCTCCGTCATCTTAGGCGTCTGCCTCTTCTCCGTTGGCGCCTGTGCTGTTTAGGTTGAAATTTCACTGCTTCGGGCAGGTCTATGGTAGAGGTGAACCCAGTGGAGTGAGGTGGTCAGAGACAGCACCTGTGCCTCTCTGGTGTTGGCTGCGCCACAGATGAGTAGACGAACAAGGAGTTAAAACTCTACGCTGGCATACTAAAACTCAATATAAACAATAAAACACAAGTTGAATATAGCAGCACAGTGTGGGTCGCAGCAGAGCAAGTGCTGATCAAACCTTTTGAATCATGTATTTGCGCACTGTTCTCTTCATGGCCATTAGTTAATTAGATTTATTGTATTGAAGATTAATACCTCTATGAAAACCTCGCAGTTAATGCCATTTTAACATTGTCAACACTAAGTATTAAGTAAAATTGCGTTTTAGCGGCAGTCAGTCAGTTTTACTTTGAGTGTTTCAGTGAGTTTAATTAGCAGTAAAAGAAGTGCAGCCCATCATGTTATTAGAACCAGCTATAGTAAGACGTTTTAATCCTTATGCATTGTATTTGTACCTCTATGAATAAGTCACAGTATCTACTATGTGGCAGGGTCCCCACAGTTATCTGCTTAGTCCTCCCAGATGTAGAGATGGACCTGCCTTCAAAGTTAAGCACACCTACAAGTTGGTCAGCACTGGAAAAAAAACATACATGCATTACAGGTGACATCAGGTGAGAGAGGCTTTACGTCCCTTTGGACTGTACACGTTGCTGCTCGCATCCTAGCAGCAGAAGAAGATAAAGTTTCCACAGCTGCTTCTGTGTGGATCATTACAGGGTAGGCTTCATTAGTCAAAGCTCTCATTTAACAAGCTGATTAACAAAGACTGTTTGGAGCAAGCTTTTATTATTATGACTTGGTTAAACCTTGAAACTTGGCATGTAGTTTTTTTACGTTTATAATAGTAGTTTTGTAGCTATTACAGAACACACAACAGGACATATTCTCTGTCCTGTGGGTCTTTTCAATAGGTATCTAGATTGTCTGCTTGATTGTCAATGCACAGAGATTATCATGCATTATTATCAACAATATTATTTAGTCTTGAGAAAAGATGTGTTGAATGTTACTACTGCATCTTATCAAGTGTCTGGAAGCATAATTCATCAATGTCTGATTTAATTTTACAATTTTATTGTTAAAATGTGTTCTTCTTTCCTCATGCCAAGGGTAAATAGTTGCTCCTGACTTTGTTTGATCTGTTATTCATATGCAAACTTTGACAAGCAAGCTCAGTGATAAACAATAAATATAACAACAGTATATGTATATTAGCTGGTTTTGCATGGGCTACATTTAACTTTGGATGGAAGTATTTGTACACACTTTTTTATGTAAATATGGCAGGTAAGGAAAGGATAATTTGATTCTCAATTCTGTTTTACTTTCTAATGTCTTTTACTGTATATGGCCTGGGGCAAGTTTAACCCTTGCAAGTCTTGTTGAATGCAATTTTACCTCTACTCTTTACTCTCTTGCTTCTCTGTTGTGCAGACATGATAAGCAATAACAGCTTTACTCCTGAGTATTTTCAGCTGACTCTGTTTACAGACTCTGGGCCCCTCAGATATCTGTTCTTCTGTCTGTGTCTGTTGGTCTACATGACTATAATCTCTGCTAACCTTGTCATTATTCTGACAGTCTGCCTGGAGACGTCTCTGCATCAACCCATGTACATGTTTCTCTCCTGTCTGTGTTTAAACTCTCTGTACGGCTCAGTCGGCTTCTTCCCGAGGTTCCTGATGGACATTCTGTCTGACACTCATTTGATCTCACGTGCATCTTGTTTCATTCAGATGTATCTTATTTACACCTATGCATCATGTGAACTGACCATCCTCAGCATCATGGCCTATGATAGATTTGTTGCTATTTGCCAGCCTTTACACTATCACAGCAAAATGACCTTTAGGATGGTGAGACATCTTCTGATTTTTGCTCTGCTCTACCCTGCATTTGCTATTGCCGTTTGTCTTTATCTTACGATTAGATTGCCTCTGTGTGGAAATAAACTGCACAGGCTTTTCTGTTCTAACTGGCCTGTGGTTCGGCTCTCCTGTGTGGATCCAACTCTGAATAATATTGTAGGTCAGTTTGTTTTGATAACAATCACCTTCATCCCCCTGTTCTTTGTCCTGTACACCTATCTACGGATTCTGCTTGTGTGCAGGAGAAACTCATCTGAATTCAGAGGAAAGGCGTTACAAACCTGCCTGCCCCACATGGTGACATTTGTGACCTATTCATTCTCTCTTTCTGTGACCTGTCATTGACTCGATTAGAAACTGATAAAATGAATCCAATCATCACAGTCGTTTTATCTTTAGAGTATCTGATTATTCCTCCCATAAAACCCTCTAGTTTATGGCCTGAATCTGCCTCAAATCAAAGGAGTTATTTTTAGATTTTTGAAGAAACGCAAAATGGGTCCTGCTGATAAAATGTAAAACTCATCATGCAAATACTAGTAGCACCAATACAAATAGGAGATATAGAATCTTTAAGCCTTCTGGAATATGTTAAATATGTTGTACATACATAGATTTTGTTTTATCATTTGTTGTTGAAGATCAGAAAATCTCTGAACAGACAAGATAATAGATTAACCTGTAGCACAAACATTATGATAATATTGCACAAATTGTATATGCATGGTGAAGTCACAGTTCCTCTGACTACAATACATATTTGAAATCCACAACCTAGAACTTATTTTGATGGGATTTGAGTTGTGTATGATCAGAATCTGCATGTTAGATATTTCATTCTTGTATTTTCTGTATTTGGCTTTGTATGTTACTCTGCATTTATTTTGTTATTTCTTAGATAATATGTTGTGAACCAGTTGTACTTTCTAATTACAATAACACTAACCTCTATCTCTGGTGTAGAATAATCACCAAGCAGGTCTGAGAGTGTACAAGCATGCTGTCCTTTGAGAATGTCCTTCGGCAGAGTGTTGCTTTATCAACATGTTATGCAACATCAGCACGCTCACAATGATAATGTTAACATGATGATGTTTACCAGGTAGAATGTTTACCATGTTCAGCATCTTATTGTAGTCAACACATTTAATGTTTGACTTGATGATGGAGATAGATGAAAAAGAGCAAATCAGCAAAGTTATTACAATTTATCCTGACTGGAAAATAAATCTGTGTACGAAATTTAAGGCAACCCATCCAATCGCTGTTTAGAATCTCACCAAAAGCCAAACGTCAACATGCTGGTGTCGGAGAGCAGTCACGGGATCAAAGCCAATACTATGCTTTCTCTAGGGACCATAGCTGTGTGTAGAAAATTTCATGGCAATCCATCCAATAGGTGTTGAGATATTTGAGTCTGGATCAAAGTGGCTTTTTATTCTTAATGTCGTCATATTGTCTTTTACTGTCACTGTTAAGTCATTTGAAAAAACGTTGAATAAAAAATGATCGGATGTATTACTTTGACAGATGACTTTACTTGTGGGGGCGGGGGGTTGAGATGTTGCAATGAACAATCGGAACAATTGAGAAATCTCCATCAGAATCAAAATCAGCTTTATTGCCAGGTTTGTGTACATACGAGAAAATTGTACAATGCTCACAATGTGCTTACTCATACAATAATACAATGATAAAAATCAGACACAGGCTCCAGTATAGAGTATAGAGAGAAACTATATATATATATATATAAATAAATTCACACACACACACACACACACACACACACACACACACACACACACACACACACACACACTATAAACAAGATAGATTGAGACAATAGTGCAATGAGTGCAAAGGATCAAGGAGTTTATTATTATGTAAATGTTGGCGGTGGATGAGATTTACAGGTATGCATACACATACAGACATGTACACACTGCGATGGAACATAGTGCAAAGGACGCTGGTTATGTACTTGAGGTGGATGGATGGTATACAGTATATACAATATGACGATATACTCTGAAATAGAGAATAATGAATAAATGATAGCCAGTAAACAGGTGGCTGATTAGAGACAGAGTTACTGGGTTATTGCACAGGAGTCAGCTGTTCATCAGAGTGATGGCTTGTGGGAAGAAGGTTGTTCTGGCTGCACCAGAGAGCCAGCTGATCAACTTCCCATCTATAGGCCGACTCATTACTGTCCCGGAAGAGACCAATGACCGTTGGGTCGTCAGCGAACTTCAGGAGTTTGACAGATGTGTCTCCTGAGGTGCAGTCGTTGGTGTAGCGGGAGAAGAGCACACACCCTGGGGGGCGCCAGTGCTAATAGTCCGGGTGGGATGTGATGTTTCCCAGCCTCAAAAGTTTTTGATCCACTGACAGGTGGAGGCTGGCACATTGAGCTGGGTGAGTTTGGTGCTGAGGATTTCCGGGATGATGGTGTTGAACACCGAGCTGAAGTCCACAAACAGGATCCTTGCATATGTCCCTAGAGAGTTGAGGTGTTGCAGGATGTAATACAGTCCCAAGTTGACAGCATCATCCACTGACCTGTTAGCCCTGCAGGCAAACTGAAGGGGGTCCAACAAGGGGCCTGTAATGTCCTTCAGGTGGGCCAAGACCAGTCTTTCAAAGGACTTTGACTATATATGTCAGGGTGACAGGCCTATAGTCATTTAATCCAGAGATGGAGGTTTTTTGTGGACCGGGATGATTTTGGACCGTTTGAAGCAGGAGGGAACTTCACACACCTCCAGTGATCTGTTGAAGATCCGTGTGAAGATGGGGGCCAGCTCGTATGCACAGATTTTCAGGAAGTATGGTTTGACACCGTCTGGGCCAGGAACCTTCCTGATCTTCTGCCTCTGGAAGAGCTGGCGCACATCTCTTCACAAATCTTGAGTGCAGGTAAGGGGTCAGAGAGGAGGGGTGACAGCGTGGCAGTGGGGGAAGGTGACTGAAGATTGTGTTGGAGCTGGGGAGAAGTGTGACTGTAGGCTTCTCAAACCTACAATAGAAACCATTCAGCCCGTCAGCCAGTCGTTGAGTACCAGCAGAGTTTTGGGAATGGTCTCCTGTAGTTAGTGAGTGTCTGCAGGCCTCTCCACACTTACGCAGCATCACTGGCCGTGAAGCTGTTTCCTAGCTTTTCAGCATAGCACCTCTTTGCTGCCAAAGCACGGGGCACTTCCTGTCAGCTCAGAGGCATTGTGAGCTACCCAGCCGACCAATCACAGTCCTTACGGTCTGCGTTGCCTCGATGTGTATTTACATTTTTGAGGAGGTGCAAGTCAGGCTACAGTGTAGGCTACGGGGCTACGCAGAGGCTACGCTGTCGATTTGACGCAGAAGTATAAATTACAATTAACAAGGCTGCAGGCCCTGATGGTGTCCGCCCTGGGCTGCTCAAAGCCTGTGCCCCCCAGCTATGTGTCTCACATGGCTTCTCTACCGCCGCTATGCAGACGATACGCAACTGTACCATCTTTCCCACCAGACGATCTCACCGTCTCTGTGATCACGGACTGTCTCTTGGACATACTCGCATGGGGGAAGGCCTGCTACCTTCAACTAAAGCTCTCTAAGACTGAACTCCTGGTCATTCCAGCCAAGCAATCTATCCAACATAAAATCCTACTACAAATTGACGACTCAACTATCACTCCAACCAGGGTGGTGAGAATCTTGAGTGTCATGATTGATGACCAGCTGTTCTTTTTAGACCATCTTGCTGCCGTCTCTCAGTCATGCCGCTTTGCTGTATATAACATAAGAAAAACCAGGCCCTAAGAGATGGGAATCGTCGATTGCGTGGGGGACTTTGGGTTTATAGTTAGTTTTTTGTTCTGTGTTTCATTGCGTCGCTGCATCCGGTGTGGGATTATCCCGGACAAGCTCCAGCTACAAGACCGCGCCTTCGACCGTCTAAAATTTCGTCTTTATATTTCAGACAGACTCTCAACAACGTGCGGCTCCGTGAGCTCTCTGAACTGGAAACAGCTTCACTTCACCACAACTGCTGTCCACGAATACGTGAAGCAGCATGAACACGTGAAACGAAAGTATCCCACAGCACTTTGTCTAGGACGGCAGCACCGCAAATCGTGTTTACTTTCTGTCGCCACACAAGCACGGCAAATTATCAGCACGAGGACACGTAGTATTTCTTCTTTGCCTTCATGTTAAAAGTAATTTCTGCGGCGCTGCTGTCATGGTAACATAACGTTACACCACAGTCATGTAATGTTCGGCTGTTTCATATTTTCTGTTTATTTAACGGCCACATATGAGCGGGAAAACAGCTGAATCTAATTACAGACAATCTGTGACTGTCTGTACAGTCTGTGAGTCCTTTCAGGTGTTCACTAATGCAGAAATACATTTTATTATCATACTGCATTACTTATATTGAAATGAATCCATGTCAGAAACATTTAAAGTTTTAAGTAAAGTAGCCTGTTATTGTTATTATCAAAACACATCAGTGACATGGAAATTTCAGGATGATTGAATAAAATATAGATTTATTGATTAGACATGTTATTGATATTTATTTTGGATAAATTGGTATGTTAATCGTGTAATAGGCAACTTTTCTTTCTTTAGAATAAACAAAATTAGTCGTTAGATTAATCGACTTGAAAAATTTCCATCGTCAACCACTTATCCATTCAGGGTTGCGGCGGGCCTGGAGCCTATCCCAGGTGACATTGAGCGAAAGGCGGAGTACACCCTGGACAGGTCGCCAGTCCATCGCAGGGCACACATAGACAAACAACCACTCACACTCACATTCACACCTAAGGACAATTTTAGAGACACTAATCAACCTAGCCTGCATGTCTTTGGATGGTGAGACGACAGTACTGGGGACCACATATCATGTTAATGTGTCCTGCACTCTTATGGCCTGAAATGTACATGAATACTCACTCACGCATGTAGTCAGTTCGTGACACACTTTACCTCCCTTTGGACCCTGTTTGCACACGTGGCTGCTCTCAGTAAAACAGTTAAAAAGGATGAAGGTTCAGCAGCTGCCTCAGTGTAGGGGAGGAGGCTGTGTATTTTTCCTAAAATCTAACGCAGTGGAGCGAAGATTGTGTTTAACTCTCTACATGACTTTATTAGAAGGACAAACCATGGGACTCATAAACAGTATACAGAGTAATTGGTTGGCTGATATATGAACTTATTTTACAGCTACTGTAGAACAGAAAAGTGGAAAATGTCTTAACTACCTAAATGTGGAAGTTATGCAGAATATTATCAGGTGAAATTGTTGAAATGTTAAACTGATGCACCTTACACGGATGCAGGCTTATGTTATGTATTGTTGAAATAAGTGTTCAATAGGAAATTTTAATCAATCAATCTTTTGTCCTCTTTTGACATGGCTTTCCTCTCTCTCCCTCCATCACTCACTTCTTCCAGCTCTGCTGTTATGCAGACATGATGAGCAATAACAGCTTTACCCTGGGTATTTTCAGCTGACTCTGTTTACAGACTCTGGGCCCCTCAGATATCTGTTCTTCTGTCTGTGTCTGTTGATCTACATGACTATAATCTCTGCTAACGTTGTCATTATTCTGACAGTCTACCTGGAGACGTCTCTGCATCAACCCATGTACATGTTTATCTCCTTTCTCAGTTTAAACTCTGTACGGCTCAGCCGGCTTCTTCCCGAGGTTCCTGATGGACATTCTGTCTGACACTCATTGATCTCACGTGCATCTTGTTTCATTCAGATATATGTTATTTACACCTATTTATCATTTGAACTGACCATCCTCAGCATCATGGCCTATGATAGATTTGTTGCTATATGCCAGCCTTTACACTATCACAGCAAAATGACCTTTAGGATGGTGAGACGTCTTCTGATTTTTGCTGTGCTCTACCCTGCATTTGCGATTGGATTTGCTCTTTATCTTACTGTTCGATTGCCTTTGTGCAGAAATCAACTGCACAGGCTTTTCTGTTCTAACTGGCCTGTGGTTCAGCTCTCCTGTGTGGACACAACTCTGAATAATATTGTAGGTCAGTTTATTTTGATAATAACCATCTTCATCCCCCTGTTCTTTGTCCTGTACACCTATCTACGGATTCTGCTTGTGTGCAGGAGAAGCTCGTCTGAATTCAGAGGAAAGGCGTTACAAACCTGCCTGCCCCACATAGTGACATTTGTGAACTATTCATTCTCTGTCTTCTGTGAGCTGTTATTGACTCGATTACAGGCTGATAAAGTCAATCCAATCATCACAGTAGTTTTATCTTTAGAGTATTTGATTATTCCCCCCATCAATAACCCTCTAGTTTATGGCCTGAATCTGCCTCAAATCAAAGGAGTGATTTTTAGATTTTTGAAGATACGCAAAATGGGTCCTGCTGATAAAATGTAAAAGTCATGCACATACTGTGTAGCAGCTATATAAATAGGAAATCTAGTATTTTTCTCGCTTTTCTCGTAGACTCCACAATAACTTTCTTGCATTAAATATTTTAGTTATCTGTTTCTCTTGGTCATTCTCTTCTGCTGAATTGTTAATGTTATTCCTTTTAATATCACAAGACAACTGTTGTAACTTCTTCATTTATTAATTTATCCACAACAAAATATCTACTTAGCACCACAAATACTAAACTGTAATAATAAAGGATAAAAAACAAATAAAAGGCGACAGTGCTAACCACTGCACCACCCTTTTTTCTTACTAGTGACTTCAACATAATCAGACATGTGGTTTAACATTGTTATGACACACATCCTGCAAGTTTTGTAATGATTGGAGAGGCATTTTCTGATCAATAGCTTCATTTTTATAATTCCACATCCAGTTATTATGCATTTATAGCACCTCATAGTGGTCGATGTGAATGAGAGTTGCAGTTACAGGTGCTGGTAATATAATTAGAATATCATCAAAAAGTTGATTTATTTCAGTAATTCCATTCAAAAAGTGAAACTTGGATAATCTCTCTGTGTCTGTGACTTGTATAGCGCCTTTCTAGTCTTTTCAACCACTCAAAGCGCTTTTACACTACATCTGCATTCACCAGTCAAACACATTCATACACTGAGCCTAAGTGCTCAAACGGAAACTAACATTCACACTCACTCATATTCGGGATTCGGCAATTCAGGGTTCAGTATCTTGCCCAAGGACACTTTGACATGCAACCAGGGGGAGCCAGGGATTGAACCGCCCCTTCCGATTAACGGCCAACCCGCTCTATCTCCTGGGCCACAGCCACCCCATTATTATTATAACGTTAGCTTTCCATATTAGTTCACCACGCGACCCGTGTTACTATCCTGTGTGCAGCTGTTGATTTAGCCTGCAGAGAGGATGTAACGCTACAGTGGCTCGGACCTGCCGCTGTTTGCTTCGTAACATTCAGTTTATGTTTATAGTGGTTTTTATATACAGTCTATGGGTTTACCAATAACTTTACTCGTTCCCCTTCTCGGGGAACCAGGGTTACATACATAACCCGAGACGTTACCCTTCGAGGGAACTCGAACTGCGTCGGTGACACACTATACGAACGAGATACCCACTAAAAATATCCGCCTGCCCCAGTGTGCAATAAAGTGGCACGACTAAGAGGAGAGTGCACGAGTGCCAGGTGCCGAAGGAAGGTCAAGACTGTAAAACCGAATGAATGTGTGCGGAGTGGCCCAGCCAGCCGCTAAACACACATCCTGCAAGAGGCCCCGGAAAGGAGGGCTCGAGAGGCCGCCATGCCTCTGGTAGAATGAACCCTCACACCCAGGTGAAGGCAAACCACGCACCTGATAGGCCAGGGAAATAGTCTGAACAATCCAGTTGCTAATAGTATGTTTGGATGCAGGGAGCCAGCACTGGGGGACCCAAAACACACTAGCAGCTGGTCAGCCTTCCTCCAACGGGAGGACCTCAGAGTGTAACACTCAGTGCTTTGACGGGCAGAGCAGATGAAGTCTCCCGTCCTCCGCCGTCACATGAGTTGGAGGATGAAATGCCTGCAGCACTGTGGACCCTGCCGCACAAGAAGGCACTTTAGGGATGTATCCTGGACGAGGGTGCAGGATAGCCCTAATATTCCCCGGGGCAAACTCCAGGCTTGCGGAGAAACCGAAAGCACTTGGAGATCCCCCACCCTCCTCAGAGAGTAGCAAGGAGAAAGGCCATCTTGAGGGTCAAGTGCTCAGCCTCAGCTGACTCCAGGGGTTCGAAGGGGGCCTCAGCCAACGCCCCAAGAACCACCGCCAGATCCCAAGTGGGAACCTTGGACCGAGTCGCAGGTCTCATCCTCCGGGCACCACGGAGGAAACGTACAACCAAGGGAAGTTTCCCCAAAGACCCCTCCCTCAGAGGGTGTGGAAAGATGAAATAGCTGCCACGTACACCTTGAGGGTGGAAGGAGAAAGACCAGCAGAGAACCGGTCCTGGAGGAACTCAAGTACCTGAACCACCGGGCAGGTAAGAGGGTCCACCGACCGCTCCCTACACCAAGTGGAGAAAACACTCCACTTCAGGCCGTACATCCACCGTGTGGACGGGGCCCTGGAGCTGAGGAGGGTCTCGACTGCTCCCTGTTAGACCCGCCTCTAGGTACTGTGCCCCCAGGGGCCAGACCCACAGTCGCCATATGGCGGGGCAAGGGTGAAGAACCCGGCCCTGCGCCTGGGACAGCAGGTCTCTCCTCAGAGGGACCCGCCACGGCGGGCAGGAGCGATCATGATGCCGAGAACCACACCCAGGTTGGCCAGAACGGGGCTACGAGCAGTAGGCCGACATTGTCCTGGTGGACCCCTCCGGAACCCCTGGGAGCAGAGCGACTGGGGAAAAGCATACAGACGTAGCCTCGGCCATGAATGTACCATGGCGTCCAGACCCAACGGGGCTGGAGGAACGACAGAAAACCATAGCGGGCAGTGCGTAGTCTCTTGAGACGCAAACAGATCCACGTCTATGGGGCCGAACTCTTCGCACAAGAGCTCCACCACTTCGGGGTGAAGTCTCCATTCTCCGGGCCTCAGCCCCTGCCTCGACAGCAGGTCTGCTCCCTGATTCTGTGTCCCCGGGAGATACATCGCCCTGAGCGATAGTAACCTCTGCTGGGACCACAGAAGGATCTGACGCGCCAGTCTGTACAGACCGCCCTGGTGATTCAGATAGGCCACCACTTCTGTGTTGTCGGAATGAACCAGGACGTGGTGGCCTTGGAGATCGGCAGGAAACTCCTTAGAGCCTGGAACACCGCCAACATCTCGAGACAGTTGATATGCCACTCGGACTGATGCACCTGCGTCTGTCGAAATGACCAGCCATGATAAGACCCTCCCAGCGCGGGCCCCTGGGACAGGAACCAAGTTTCCTTCCAAACTGATAGGGAACGAAGACACTTGTGCGTAACCCAAATCAGACGAGAGGATTTCCCCTCGGGAAAAAACCCTTGGTCCTTAGCCACCACTGCAGGGGTCTCATGTGCAGCAGTCCAGATGGTATTACGCTGGACGCAGCCGCCAGGAGACCCAACACTCGTTGAAAGTGTTTTATAGTGATGGCGTGGCCTAACTTCACCCCTTTCAAAAGCAAATATGGTGTCGACACGTGCAGGAGACAATTGTGCCCGCATCGTTGTCGAATCCCATACTAGCCCTAGGAACGTAGTCCGTTGGGTGGGCGCCAGCACACTCTTCTTTGCCTCAGCCCTAAACGCTGCAGATGGGCCTAAAGGGCGCAGCCCTCCGTCCTTCTTGGGGACTATAAGTACCGGCTGTAGACCGTCTGTCTGGGGGGGGAGACACATTCCACGGCCCCTTTCCCAGCAGTAAAACTTCCTGTCCCAACACCGGACCTTGCTCCGGGCGGACCACAGTCCAACCACCCCCGTTGAATTTTGAGGGCGGGTTTTGAACTGTAGTCGAAACCCATCTATGGCAGTGCGCAGGACCCACGAGAAATGTTCGTCAGGCTCCGCCAAGCCTCTGCAAAGTCTGCCAACGAACCAGCCCCTGAGTCTGTGAACGCCGCCTGCTGCAGACCCTCGGGCAGGCAGTACGGCGTGGACTCGATGTGGAAACGTGTAACGCGGATAACATCACCCTTTGCCATGGCAGAGGGGACCTCAATCGCTCTCGGGGCGAGAAAGACTCCGGGACTGGATGATGGTCCTCAGATCACGTCTCTCTCGAAGGCTGAGGGTAGAGCGCCGTCTCGCTGCCCCAGCTCCTCGGGGATCGCCCGAGAAGCGACACTCCTGCTTCCTCTCCTCTCCGTAGGAGCTCGTAGAGGGAAGGGACCTACGCCTGGCCCGACGCTGCCTTGGGTCCAGACCAGTGATGGAGGTACTGGCAGAACGCTCTGCGTCTAACGCTCATCATGTAAATCATGATGTAATGTTGCAGTGGGAGTTTACCTGAGTTTCCAGCTCTGCCTGTTCTCCCTGTCAGATAGCCGCTGTCACTCTGCTGCTTTTTTTAGGAGTATTGTGCCCATATGTGGCTCTCTGCACTGAATGAAAGGTACGCGCCGGTGTTGATCTGCCTCTGAGAGGGGAACATTGAAGTAACAGAGCGGGTGAGTGGGTTGGTGGTGGCATGCATTGAGTTGATTATGTTGTCAACTGGCATTTGGGTCAGGATCTTCCGCTTTGCATCGCGTGCATCTGGAATCTTTGGTTTTTTTTGATTGATTTATTCTTTTTCTTTCTCCCACCCATATTGGCTACTGGGTTCTTGCCTGCCTGTTACAGTCGTGGCGTCCCACTCTCACTAACAACTACATTCTTTAACAGGCTTATGTGCACACACATGTACACACACACATACGACACATACAGACTCATTCACCCACACGCACGCACACAATCAGTCTCACACATAGACAACAAACAAATTAGGTTTCCCTGGTAGAATTATTCCTGATGCTTTTCTTTCAGTTACTTATTTAAATTAATTATTATTCCAGCTCTTGTGGCTGTGCTGTGTTGCTTATTTAGTGTGTGTGACTGTTTCTTGTTTTCATTTTTCCTCTTATTGTCTTACTATGTAGCTGTTTATTGCTGCTGTTCGGCTGGTTGTCTTTTACTATTATTATTTTTTTATTGTTTGTTTTTGTTTGTGTTTGTTTTGTTGATGTTTTTCTCCTCCCCAAGCCCCCCTCTCTTTCTATTGCAGTTTCGTTGCTTTCTGCAATTGGTGTTTCCCACAGCTTTTCCCCTGTTGTCCCCCCACCTCCATCCCCCTTCTCTCTGCAGGTGTTGTCCTTTCTCTGTGCTGTCTGTTTCTGCACCCCCATCTCCATGTCTGCCCCCCTGTCCGCCCGGTGACAAATCAATACATTATTAATAATAATAAAACAGAGAAAGGAGTATATTAATACTCTCTTTTAAAGTAAAATCTGTCTGGCACAATATGGTATCCAGGTCATTATACTCTATACCAGGCTGCTGAGCAGGACAGGTTTAAAAAAATTAAATAAAAACAGAGGTCCACTTCTACTAAACAGGAATTTAAGGTTTATCAAATGTTTGGAGTGAATTACATCTGTAAGGGGAGGCCACTCAAATATTTGCAGCGGCGGCCCCTCGGCCCCACCCTAATCCTTCTCATTGCCTACACAATGTGGCAATTTAGAAAGCACTAACATTCATATTGTTCACTCAGGTCAACACAGCTTGAGCTCAATTAGCACACAAGTACCCAGAAGGAAACACAAAAGTCATAATTGATAACACACCAATCAGAAGCCTTAATAGGTACTGTAGATTTAAGGGTCTGAGTCAGTTCATTTAGTTTGGGAATAATGGATCCAGAGAGACACGAAGGAGAATGTAGAGGACGCCGGTGAGAAGGAGAAGGAACAGTAGGTTGGAGGAGGAGTAGGGGAGAGGAGGTGGAAGAGAAATAGGGAGAAGAGGAGGAGGAGTTTGACCATGTCCTTGAATGAGGAGGCAGGGCAACAAGTACTGCCAAACTTTCACCATTGCCTCGATCATAAAACATTCAGAGAGGAAACAGGCAGGTGTACTTCAGACTACTCTATACTGTAACTTTTGAGTGCTATTTTGTTTGATGTTACAAGACCTACGTTACTGTAGCTGTTCCACAACAGGTATTACTATAATGTATGTAATAAATTGAGATGCATCAAAATGCCTCACATGTAAAAAGGATGTGATACAGTAATCAGTACTTCTATTTTTGTAGGACACAGAGACGACCACCAGGTGGAGGCCGGCAGAGGCTTTTGTCAGAGAACAGAGAGAGAGGTTGTAAATATGGTCCTTGCCAACAATGTAATTCAAGGAGAGTGATTGAAGACAGCCACCAGTTCTGAGGGTAAATACCAACAGCCTCTCCACAGCTGATCACATCCTGCGGATGAAGCAGATCTACCACGTCCCTTTCGAACGAAACTCTGACAGAGTGAAAGAACAATGTGTGGAATGTTGAAGTATGAGTTTTTATATTGTATGACATATTGAGTACCATAACAATAGTAGTACAGCAGTTTATACTGTAGCACAAAATACATATGGTGGTCTTTGTGACACCCTGTGGGGTCATGTCTCTCTCTCTCTCTCTCTTCCTTGTAGAGGAAGAGCTGATTGTAGTAACTCTGAGTACCTGGGCTAATTGCCCTGTAGAGTATTTAACGCTTTATTCTCATTCTTAGGGGCTGAGGTCGCTGCTGGTCAGAGGACGGGCGGCCTCTCTGCTAACTTGCTACCATCTGTTTTCCCTGCACAGTTCCCCCCTTGGTTTCTGGACATGCTGTTATTTTCTCGCATATTACAACACCTCACACACATTTTCCATGCATCCATCATCCTGCCCTGACTGAACCACTGATGCTCATACCCCATACTTGTTCACTTTTACTTTGGCACCCAGCCTTAATTTGGTTAATTTTGGTTTAATAAACATGTTTTGTTAACTTCTACCATGGTGTGTCTCCCTTGGGCCTTTTGTGCCATCTTAAACTGTCTTTCAGGATAGTCATTTACCTCTACTGTGTTTCATATGTTTTGCAGAGAATCTTCTATGCCCATGGCCACAGGCAACAAGGGTACTCCACCGCTACCCTATTCTTGGACCCTATACACTATGCTCCTCCTTGGTTTCCTTGATGGTCTAAGTGTGTGTTCTAGCGTATCACCCCTTCCCTTTTACAATTCTTCTGTACCACTGAGCATTCATTAAAACCCTTCTTCTAGCCCAAACCTTCAAGTTGGTGTACGCCCTTGAGTCCAGACCTAGCACACATAACAAGAAGAACCATTGTTACGTCCCAAGGTCTAGGGGTGTCCTGGATGTAACATAATGTGTGGCCTCCCACTCTTCCCATTCCCAAACAAGGCCAGCACAACAAATACAATTTAGCAGTTTTTTATACATCGAGATGAGCAGTGCCCAAAACAACAACCAAAACACTAAGAAAACCTAAATCTTTCCTAAACCCAAAACCAAAAGGTAAAGAAAAGACAAAGCTCTAAAACTAGGCTTCTAAGTCCAAAAACTGGAGAAACGGTGCAAAAAAAGAAAGGGATTCTCATCCTACTCACTGCTAGTAGCTGACACAATATAGCTATGACAAAGGAAATTGCTTCATAGCAACAAAAATGGCAAAGCCAACAAAACCAGGTTGTCATAAGAATCAGAAGGACTACGATAACTACTTACAATCTAAGTAGTATATAGTCACAACCGTTCACTATGTACAATAAACCAGACATAACACCAGTCCTCAGGCAGGTTGGGAATGGCAGAGAGAGGGGGAGAGTTCCTGTCAGTAGGGCTTAAAATGGCTGCTGTCATCCAGATGCCCAATCAGGAGGCTCCAATCAGCTCAACCAGACCAATCCAGTGTGTCCACCTGTTCTCCAGTACCTGCATACACTCACACTCTAATGGAGGAGAACAGCTGACAGTGCCAGGAGATAAACAAACAAAAAAATATGACCCCAGGGTCATAACACCATATATCCGTTTTCACCTTCTCCAGGCTATGGAGGAGCCTGCCTAGACATTTCAGTTATTGCATGCCAGGGGGATCAGGCCCCTGCTTTTGTTGTTGTATGGTGTATTGTACACTACATGTTCAGATGTTCACATCTGTTGTGTCTTTTGTTGTGTTCATCTTGTGAAAAGGTTTTTGAAGGAGCGAACCACACGACATTAGCCTACTTCTTATCTTAAAGCTTTCTGCTTTCTTACAGTGCAGACGCTTTGCTGCTTGCTCGAAATTTGCTAGAAATCAGCAGCTCTTGGATACTTTTAAATTACTGGGACTGTCCATACTTTAAAAACTTTTATGATCTTAGTGCTACGTGAGTGCGGCCTATCAATAGCACTAGCCTGTACTGCAGTGACTGGAGTTATAGCTAATGCTAATTAGCAACAAGATGCCCCCCTTCTCCACGGACGACTTCTACAAACTTCTACAGAAAATTACTGTACTGGAAACCAAGATCCACAGGTTAGAGGTGAATGTGGAAGTGAATGGACTATGTGCGAAGACTTTACCGTTGACCCAAAACAATGAACAAGAGCATGCTAACACACAGCTAATTAGCACCAACAAGACTACCAAGAAGCAGGAGTCCCGTGTACTGGTAATAAATCTAAAAGTGAGAGTCCTCCCTGAACACTCTTGGTGCAAATCCTAGGAGTAAATCATTTTCTGTGGAAAAGAGAGGACGAGTAACAGGCAGAGCC
>NW_024040596.1:1927159-2050778 GCF_014851395.1 Micropterus salmoides | reverse complement strand
CTACTCTGGTATGTTCAAGTCTGAGATCCAGCCCAGTAAGAAGACTGTGCTGGGTGAAGCTACTGCTGGCAGGCACCTGTTCCAAAAGTTGGCAGAAGATATGTGAAGACCTATTGATATGGCTAAGTTACCCCGTCCCAGTTTCCCCATCACTCTGCATGCTGGGGGACCTAAGTGACATAATAAAGAGGTAGACACGTCATACATGCTCTCACTGCATTATGCATCGCCAAGAAACTATCCTCATGAACTGGAAGGCCAAAAAGAAGTAGTCTAGTCTAGAAGTATCACCCAATATCGGAATCACCTTACAGAGCACATAGGCATGGAGAGAATGTCTGCTTTAAAATACAACTGACTGGGGGGATGCTTGCGGTGGGGTTCGTTTCTGTCTGGCATCTCCCTGTGCAGTGTGTTTTTGGCTGTTGTACGGCATTGGTTAGATTGGTAGTGAGTTGATGTGAATGGCTCACTTGTATGTTGTAATTGGCTGTGTATTCTCGGGGGTTCGGGGCATCAGGTGCGGGCCTGGACTGGCTTCAGGTCGGGGCTGCGCTGAGCTGCCTCAGGGCCTGTGGCTCAGGGCTTTGGTATCTCTTGTCTGGGGTGGGTCTGCGCGCTGCGGCTGGGCCCCCCCCCACAAAAAGTGGACGATCACTGGGAGATGCAGGCCAGTCACAACAAACTATGTTGTCATACAAGAACAGCAGGAACAGAGAATCATGTAGGACTCTCTTTGTCGCAGGACAATCACCTTATGACTACAGTGTCTAAACAAGACGCAATTACACCCTACAAAGTTCTGAGCCGAGATGAGTCCTGAAATTGCTGCTGGAGTAAGGAAGAGCGGGTCACATCATGGAAGACAGACAGCATGAAAGAGAACGCTGAACAAGAAGATCAACATGAAGCCACAAGACAAAGAAAGAAAATAGCCATCAAAAGAGGCAGAATAATAACTGTATCAAGTTATTACTGTACAAGGAAAAGGACAGTACAGTGGGCAGAAGTGGATATCTGCACAGAGAATGGATCCAAAACAGACTGAGGGGAAAAAGAAAACAAAGGACTAAGCTGGAGGAGGCTGGATGGACGCTGGTGACAGGATTCAGCTAGGGCACACATGGGTGAGTTTCAATATCTAATGAAACATTGTCGCCAGTAGCTGTCGTAGATGTCCACTTATCCCTCAGGTCAATTTAGGAGACATTGTAGATAACACACCAAAAGTAACTTATGAATAAATGATAAAATTAATGGCAAATAAGCATACTGAATCACCGGTTTTGGAAATAGTATCCATTACACTACTAGTTGGGAAAATAAGAAAATATAAATTAAGAAAAGTAATATTAGTACAGTTCCTGCCTAACACCACTAACAGTAGCATAGCTATGAAATTAGTTTTAATTTAATGTTAAAATATTAGAAATAATTTATAGCCTACAATAATTAAATCTATCTGATAAATTAAACTCAATCAGCAACAGAAAACAACTTCCTTAAAAGAGAAAGCAAGCATGTAACAAGATTTAACTGAACAAAGGAAAATGCTTTGAGAAAGGCTGATTTGAACAATAAGAAAACATGCAATGCAATCTAGTTTTTCCTCATATAAAAAAGACATTTCCACCGTAAAGTGGAGCAGAAAATGTCTCCAGAATGCAGGAAATTACCAGTCTAATGTTCAAAATCTCGCCACATATATTTCAGCATCAAATATTTAACCTAAATTGAACTAAAAATGTTCTTGTCTTGTTCTGATGCATCATCACACCCTTAATCTGAGCCCTTATGTCCCCACCACTTTGCAACACAAAATGATGTCCTTGACTGACCTGCTACACTCTGCACCAGCTCCTCTCTAGTGGGCCTACTTATTCTCTCCACCAGTTAGTGAACACTTTAGTAAGGCATTGTATGCATGCTACATTCTCATTAGGGGCTGGGCACCCCTAAAGGTCTGATCCTAGATTCGCCCCTGCTGTCAGTATTTTAGAAACCCCCCAAATTGTTCACAGTTGAAAGCTTTTTGCCGGTCACACAGTGTACAGCGGACGACAATGTTCTTTACATCTGCAACTGTGACACAATAATGGCAGTAGCTACTTACAGTTGTGGAAAGAACTCCTTTCTCCCTCATTCTTCGTTCTTCGTTCAGCTTTTTGACAGCTGACTTGAACAACGTATGATCGGTGTCGCTGACCTGATGAGCAGTCGTGTTTTCACATCAAGGATGGTGCATCCAGTAACGCAGCGTTACTTGGATTAGTAACTGCAATAATATTAGTTTTGTAAATAGTAATCTGTTACACTACTAGTTACTGGGAAAATGTGTATTGTTAACACTGTCTAGGACTAATACTACACAAAAATGCAGAGGCTGATAACTGTCAATAGGAGAGTGACGCATTTTGGTTGATCCAGTAATTCATTTGGCCTTGAGAGCATGAGAAAATGGGGAAGCTGGGTGGGAAGTAAATTCAGCCGAAGGCGCAAAGTGGTTGAAGAGCTGAAGAGTTTTCTTCTCCATTGTGATTGTGGGTAGTTAAACATTATGGTCATTTTCAGTACCAGAGCAGGTTTACATGGTTATATTTTTGTCATCCTGCACATTGCTGCAGCTCCTCTTTCCAGCCTGTGTTGAAGGCTTCGTTTTAGCTATGGAGTGATACATGTTGTCTCTAAATGATCTTTGTTGGGAGTTGCACATGCTCAGTTCCTAGTTAAGGACTACAAGCCAATCAGAAGCAGAGAAGGGCGGGTCAGCGAGAAGCCGGTAAACAGCTCGGGTTCAGCTGCACATGTTGCCGACCGGCTTGGCAACATGGACTGGAGCGAGAGTTTCAGAGCGGTGAGTTATTAATCTGTATCCATAAAGTTTTAACTGAGCTCTGTCTCTACATCACAGGAACAACTTTATGTCCACTGACTGCCTGGAGGGTAGCTAGTGTTTGGAAGGGAGAGGAGAGCTGTGTGCTGCAGCTCGCTGTTTCTGAGGGCGTGTCGGAGTAGCCGCTTGGCGAGCGTTATATGAGGCGCATTTAGCTTTCATCCCTGTGGGAGATGGGAACTCCCTTTGGGCTGGACTTTGGGCTTTTTCACTTTGCAAACCTGTTAAATGCACACAAAAAATTATAACTCAATAAAGGAGAGGGGGAAAGTCAAAAAGCATAATGTGACCTTTTTAATGTAAATCAAATGGCCTCCCCCGCACAATTCTGTCTGACATCAGGCAAGCGCTAGATGAACGTCTGGGATCTGTAATGTATTGTTATGGTGCTAGAAGCGTGGTTGTAAAATACAGTCCCTGTTCTGTGTGACTCTAGCAAGCCACCATACCTCCTCTACAGTTGTTGTTCAGGAACCACAGTGTGCGGCAGCAGAATAAAACGTTACAGTGAGAAACAGACAGGTCTCCTTCTTTTCGGTCACGGTAGCAGTATATTACAGGATCCACAATTTTTGCAATTCTTTCTCTGGAGAACATGAATTTCTGAACAAAATTTCACGGCAACCCATTCAATAGTTCTCAAGATATTTCAATAAAGATTGATAATGTAATCCTCATGATGGCACTAGAGGAACCGTCGGAAGAAGTTGTTCACAAAGTTGGTGTCCTGTTTAATGAGATCCATGAAGAGTGAAGAATTCTGCTAAAAACAATCCACATAGCAGAACTGAATTCTGTGAATTTGGCAGGTGAACACACACTATGTGAAATTAACTGTTAAACAGGTTGTATGTAATGATCAGATTAGACTTTTGTTTCGATTTTATTCATTAAAATCTGTTATGTAAGTAGTCTGTTTGATAAACTAACATATTTTTTTAGAATCTGATGATCTGAAATGAAACATTTATAACCCTTGATGGGCATGTGGAGGAGCGCAAATACAGATTCTTTATATTGTGATCATGTTCATAGTATATTCTGATACTCTGCAGCAATTTAACCATTGTGTCCATCTGGATTCATCAAAACCTCCATGAACCTATGTATATTTTTATTACAGCTTTGTTACTCAACTCTGTTCTTTTCAGCACTGCTATCTACCCAAAGCTTTTGCTGGACATTTTATCTGAAAAACAGATCATGTCTTATTCAGCCTATCAATTTCAGGGTTTTCTGTATTACTCATTAAGTTGTACAGAATCCGGTAACACTTTATTCTAAGGTGCTTGTAATAAGAAGTAATTAACACTTAATAAGTCATTGAAAAATAATAAAACACTTATAAGACCTTATAAGATGCTTTTAAACACAAATAAGTGTTAACTAAAGCACAATTAATGAATTTGTAATTGCTTATAAGACACTTAGACACTTATAAGCTCTTATTAGAAACTTGTTGATGTTTATATACCTGTCATTAACATTAATAAGATGTTTTAACATTAAGTAGACTTTATAAGTGATGGTTATTGAGAAAATAACAGAGTTGTTATTTCCATGTATGACAACAAACATATATAGTATAAAAAATGTATAGGAGGAGCCTGGAGGAGCTTGTTGACTCCTACTTCCCTTCCTGTTCTGTTGGTCTGGAAACCCCTTGCATTTCAAAGGAGGGACATGTGGATCAAATTTAAGGTAAGAAGACAGTTAGCTAAGCGGTTAGCTACGTTACTACAGTCTTTACAGTTTTATAATTGCTCAAAAACGAGGCTTTACATGTAATTTGGAGATTCCGTTGTTACAGTAGATTTGGTTAAAATAAACCCTAAATTCACCTTTTTACATGTAACAATTATGCTGGCTCTATACATGATAAAAGTATTGTTTATTAAATGGAGTCTGGTGTGTTTGGTGATGCTGATTTTAGAGTTGTTTCTGGTTAAACAAAAATAATTTTAATCTTTTAATCAAAAATGTCTCTCTCTGTAAGGACCCTTTCTATGATGTTGTCAGACAGTTAAACAACAATAACAATAACAATCTGAACCAATCATTGGCAAAAACAGCACTTTTAGTGGATGGTAAATAACACACATATATATATATATATATATATATATATATATATATATACACACATATTAAAAACTAACTAACTCCTGTATAAAAAATAAATAAAATAAGAAATGTACAGAAGTATATAGGGTAGCTGTATTAGGAATGCAAATTACAATGTGTGCAATCTGTGCATGTTGAGTGCGTGAATGTACAATTTACAGTTATATTAACTAGCTCATGGACCAGGCAAAAAGTTGTTTTCATTTCAGATTGCAGAGTTCTACTTGTCCTGTTTGTTTTTGCATTTCACAGAGCAAATTGATAGATCTATCAAAAAGATATATAATGTATTTTTTTAATTATTGTTGAAAACAATTTGGCATTTATGCAGGAATTAAAATGAAAGAGATTTCTAAACAACTCGAGAGGTTGTTCTGTCAACACAAAGTTAATTAATATCAACAAAGATAACTAAGGTTCATCATTTCTCCTGTAACAATGATGTAGAGGTGTCATTTCTGTGTTTCTTGGAGGCTATTTAATGTAATTATCATTTTCAACAATGTGACGACTAATGACAAAGCTATTTGCTGCAGTTTTTCAAAAATGTTGAACTTCAGCAACACAAAATTAAGAACTTTATTGTGAGACTTACACTTTTCTGATTTTGGCCTTGTTTTATTCTATTGTCACTGAATTTCACAGTTTGTTTTGATGAACTTCTGGAAATAAAAATGGATTCATAGTTTATGTCTGTATGTAAGGTTATAAAGTGAAAATTTCAAGATTTCATATCAAAAGCCTTGAATGCAAGAGCATGTGCTCCAGAATGTAATTTGGTGCCCTGAGAAGCAAAGTGGATTCAAATTGCATTGAGATAAATAAACATGTTAATATCATGTAATTTTAATCCTTTAAATTTAATCATTTAAAGACGATGAGCTCATCTCCCTAATAGGTCGTGAAATTTTAGTTATGCTAGTTCATTTCTGTATTTATTTTGTTTTATTTTGTTCTTATTTCTACCTTCATCTGGGACAATGCAATTACAAGCATCAGTCCTGAAGTACCAGAGGTAATCAATTTTAGATTTTTGAGTTTCCCAACCGCATGGAGGCGATGGCTAATCCAACACTTCTTGCAGCTTCCTTTACTTCCTAACATTCCTAACCATGGTCTATTGACGCCTTACCCCTCTGATCATGATTTTTTCAAAATAGTTTTCATCAATTTCTTTGAAATTTTATTTTGCCATTCATCCGCTCTCTTGTCCCCAGGATACTGAACATGTTTGAACCTTTGATATGTGACATTCTTCTACAGTCTAACTCTTCTTGAGTCAATAAACAAGATTTAGTTTAGAAGTAGTCACTGCCAGTCAGCCTGGATCTTGAGTTGGCTAGCGAAAGGTGTCAAATTCAGGCAAAGCTATTGCCACTCACATTCACTGAGCCAATACATACACTATACAAACCCAAACTCAACAAGACCAACGGTCCAAGCTGCCTTGACCTGACAGCCTCTTTCGACTAGACTAGCCATACAAACCCACATTCTCCATACAAAGTCACATTTCCCCCAAAACCTCAATTCTGGGAGGGGTCTTTCCCAGCGTACCTTACCAACCTCCACAACTATCCAAATAACATCAGAAACACTTCTCCATTTAAAGTTTCTTCTCAGGGCTCTATCTGATGCAGAGGACATGAAGAGACGGTTTCCCGACTCAGAGTCTCAACTCCGGCTGACACCGTTCCATCGTTCTCTTCCATCCATTCACAACACTGATTCTTCCCCTGAATCCTTCATCCCTCACCTTATCTCTTCATCTCCCTACCCTCGACTCTCATCCCCACTTCCCTCGACCCCTCACTGTTCTTCCTCATCCCCACATCCTTGCATCCCTCGTTGCGCCATCTGGACTCTTTTCAATTCTGCTCCATCATCTCAGCTCTGCTCCATCCATATCATAGAAATATTCCAAATCAATCTCTCTACTGGCCTGGTGATTGTTAGTGAAGTAGCTCACTCAGATCTCAGTGATATGCGCAACCAGGGCTTGACGTTAACACCCGCTGACCCGCCGTGACGGGTAACACTCCCACTAGCCACTTTGGCGTGTTGAAAATTGTAGTCTTGTCAAAAGACTGAAATAACAAACGAATTGCAATGTGACACGACAACACTACAACTCCCATGAGTACTACCTGCACATCGTGTTTGCTCATTGGTCTGAGATAAAGAAAAGGCAGGAGGAAAGTGCCCTTAAATGCTGTAAAATTTCAGATATTTTCATGATTAAGGGACGTGGAGTTACTACTAGGGCTGCCTTTATATTGCATGAAATCGTCCTGTCACAACTGCATTTCGAGAGTTGATTATTAAAATATAGAACTATGTTTTAATAAAAGCTGTCATACCATAGGAAAGCAGAAGATGCATCTGTATGCAAATAATCTGGAAAAAAGACCTGTACACCCGTTTTTTATAGTTACACAGAGTGACCACAGCATGGTGATTATAAACATAAATCCAGTCAGAGCTCTGAGGAAAGGCAGATGCAAATGATTTTGGTGAATGTTTTTGTCAGTTTAGTTTTCATCTTGTAAATTAAACTTTTACACCCATGCAGCAGTTTCATTATATATAATAAGAAGCTACTACCTGTACGCAGGATAAGCGGTTGACGATGGATGGATGGAAGAACCTACTATGTGTGTTCATTTTAATAGACAACATGTTTTCAAAAAGGAACTTTACACACAACCTTATCAGAGCTAATGATAATATTAGTACATTTTAGAACGCCATTGTCAACTTTATATCGTATAAAACGGAATTTCCTAAAAACAAAATTTGGCTAGTGAAAATGCTGTGTGGCTAGTAACTTTGGAAAATCACCAGTGAGCAAAAAAGCAAAATAGTGGCAAAGGATAAATAATGCACTTCTTGAGACATTTGCACTATTTTTTAGCTTACTCTGGTGTATGTGAGTCACTGTGAGTCCATCTTTGATCTGAAGAAAACGACAGAAAGTGTTTCCTTGAAGTTGTTTATTTTGACAGAATTGCCACCACAGACTGAAAAGACACTTTGGTTCACAGTTATATCTCAACAACGACGGATTCACATGAAATTGCCTTTTTTGTCTTGCTTGTTGATCATTCTACATCATTAGAATTTAGTGTTACTATAATTACAAAGGGCAACTAGTTCCCAACACAACAACAAAGTAATATTAAAACACACATATATCATCATATATACAAATCTTGAAAAAAGTACAACAAAGACGCATCAAACATTCTATCAAATTAGATTCTGTGTTGTGAGTTTCAAAGAAGTGTTTTAGTCTGAGGAGCTGTGAGTTAAACCATGCTTATACAACATGTGCAATATTAACCTTATTGTTGTGGTTTAGGATGATCTATTTTAAAATTCCAATCTCCTTAAAATTAATGTGAGAGCAAAGAAAACCTTTATTTATAACATTTAGCATGTTTCAGAAGCATTTTGTATTAATAACAGCAGCTTACAGATTCTATATCTCCTATTTATATTGCTGCTATGCAGTATGTGCATGATTTTGAAGTTTTACATTTTGGCAGCAGGACCCATTTTGCGTATCTTCAAAAATCTAAAAATCACTCCTTTGATTTGAGGCAGATTCAGGCCATAAACTAGAGGGTTATTGATGGGGGGAATGATCAAATACTCTAAAGATAATATAACTGTGATAACTGGATTCAGTTTATCACCCTCAAATCGAGCCAGTGACAGCTCACAGAAGAGAGAGAATGAATAGGTCACAAATGTCACTATGTGGGGCAGGCAGGTTTGTAACGCCTTTCCTCTGAATTCAGACGAGCTTCTTCTGCACACAAGCAGAATCCGTAGATAGGTGTACAGGACAAAGAGCAGGGGGATGAAGATGGTTATTATCGTAAAAAACTGACCTACTATGCTGTTCAGAGTTGTGTCCACACAGGAGAGCCGAACCACAGGCCAGTTAGAACAGAAAAGCCTGTGCAGTTTATTTCCACACAAAGGCAATCGAACAGAAAGAGAAAGACAAATGCCAATAGTAAATGCAGGATAGAGCAAAGCAAAAATCAGAAGACGTCTCACCATCCTAAAGGTCATTTTGCTGTGATAGTGTAAAGGCTGGCAAATAGCAACAAATCTATCATAGGCCATGATGCTGAGGATGGTCAGTTCAAATGATGCATAGGTGTAAATAACATATCTGAATGAAACAAGATGCACGTGAGATCAAATGAGTGTCAGACAGAATGTCCATCAGGAACCTGGGGAAGAAGCCGGCTGAGCCGTACAGAGAGTTTAAACACAGACAGGAGAGAAACATGTACATGGGTTGATGCAGAGACTTCTCCAGGCAGACTGTCAGAATAATGACAAGGTTAGCAGAGATTATAGTCATGTAGACCAACAGACACAGACAGAAGAACAGATATCTGAGGGGCCCAGAGTCTGTAAACAGAGTCAGCTGAAAATACCCAGGAGTAAAGCTGTTATTGCTCATCATGTCTGCACAACAGAGAAGCAAAAACAGAGATGGATACAAAGAAACACGAGGAGAGTGTGATGGAGGATAAAGGAAAGGAGAGGAAAGAGTAGAGGCAAAACTGCATTGAACAAGAAACATATTGGAAGGCTTGCTTAGTTAAAATAAAGGCAATATACAGTTAAATCAAATATTAGATAAGTGAAATACAAGCAAGAATCAAATGATCCTTTCCTTCCCTGACATATTTACAGAAAAATGTATGTTTACAAATACTTCCATCCAAAGTTAAATGTAGCCCATGCAGAATCAGCCAATATATCATGGAGCTTACTTGTTAAAGTTTGCATATGAATAACACTTAAAACAAAGTCAGGGGCAACTTATTTACCTTGCCATGAGACAAGTAGATGACACATTTTAACAAAAAAATAAAATTAAATCAAACATTTTCAGATTAGTTATTAGTCTTACTCATCTGTGTGTTTACTAATCAAGCAGGTAATCTAAACATCTGTTGTTGTCCTGTTGTGTGTTCTATAATAGTTACAAAACTACAACTAACCAACAAAAAATCAATTCAACCAACTCGTAATAATAACGAGCTTGCTCAAAACAGTGTTTGTTAATCAGCTTGTTAAATGAGAGCTTCGACTGATGAACCTCTACCCTGTAATGATCCAAACAGAAGCAGCTGTAGAGACTTTATCTTCTTCTGCTGCTAGGATGCGAGCAGCAACGTGTACAGTCCAAAGGGACGTAAAGAGATTGTGCGGGCCGTGTGGCTCTGTCAGTAAACTCCAAAGTACCACCAAATGTTTTAAAATAACGTTTCTACTCCAGTTTTGATGCACTTGTCAATGAAGTAGTCCATGAAAACCCTTATTATGTCCGTTGATACACAATAAAAGTTTGATTTGCGTATGTGAATGTTTATGATCAAAATAAATTGAATGTGAGAGGAATAGATAATGAGGGCTCTAACATACTGTAATTTTACTTCATATCACAGGTTATCACTTTATCATTTAAACACTGAAATCAGCAGTGTTATTTGTGCTCGCGCTAGTGACCCATAACTATTCCACACTGCACCTTTCAATTGTAAAAATATATATTGATAAGCCAATTGCCAACTCAGATTTTAAATCAATGTCCGTTAAATAATTCATTAGCCCCCCTGGAGCGCATAGGGCTTGTGTATGCCACGGACACTCGTGGTCAGTTGTGGACCGGCCAGCATAAAGCCAGGATAGTGGCAGAATGCAGGCTCGCCTTTCCCCGATATTAGACGTGAATTTAGCTTCCTAAGAGTCCTTTTTAGACTTTACCTCGGCTAACAGATAGAATGATCACCATCATAAAATGCAGAGATAACATAAAATAGCATTAAAGAATTGCAGACGAGAGCGTCAGTAGTTTTTAATAATATCCTCTGTGCATATTTAGTTTTCAGTTTTGCGCTGCAGTGGACTGTGCTGTCAGGTTGATAAACTCTTCAATAGTAAACTATATACCCTTGTACAGAAAGATTTAGACTGAGTAGAGTCAAGTGGTCCAGCAGAAGCAGAAGTTGTTGTTTCCTACAGATGACCCTGGGTACTGCAATGGATATTCTTACAACTCATGAGAGGTAATGTCTCTACCGCCACCTGCTGGTGTAGCTAATAAACTGCTCTCACACATACAGATCTCTGTTTACAGATCTCTGTGGTACAGAGTGGACAAAATTCCACAAATGTTACATGACCTGCAAACTGACAGGAAATGATCCACAAATGTGCTAATACTGTTTTGTGTGTAAAAATAGATCCACAAATGCGTAAATAACACTTTTTATGTGAAATTATAATATGTGTGTACAGAGTAAATTGTAAATATTTGCAAATTGCACTGTATTTTTGTGGATATGATTTTACACAACACAAATGTAAAAATACATATTTGTAGATAGCGAAATATTTGCACATCATAGTACACATTTGTGGATTGTTTTCTGTGGGTTACAAATATCAAGTCCATTAAAATCTTCCATAGACGCCGGGGTGGTGCACAAACAGATCTGTATTCTCACCTCGACTTCACCACCTGCACATATGGACTGTGTAAATTAAACATGCAGACCACTACAGACCTGTGGACCACTGCTGACCTGCAGACAACTAAAGACCTATAGACCACTGCACACCTGTAGACCACTACAGACCTGCAGGCCACTGCTGACCTGCAAACTACTCCTGACCTGCAGACAACTAAAGACCTGTAGACCACTGCTGACCTGCAGACCACTACAGACCTGTGGATCACTGCAGACCTGCAGACAACTAAAGACCTGTAGACTACTGCTGACCTGCAGACCACTAAAGACCTATAGACCACTGCTGACCTGCAGACCACTACGAACATGTACACCACTGCTGACCTGTGGATCACTGCTGACCTGTAGACCACTACAGACCTGCAAACCACTACGAACATGTAGACCACTGCTGACCTGCAGACCACTACGAACATGTAGACCACTGCTGACCTGCAGACCACTACGAACATGTAGACCACTGCTGACCTGCAGACCACTACGAACATGTAGACCACTGCTGACCTGCAGACCACTACTGACCGGACTACTGACTGACTCGTCACCTCCAAGATGGCAGCTTGTTCGTACTGTGTCTCTCGTGTCTGTCTCGTAGTCTACTCCCCAAACTCGATTTTATACAAACTTGGGCCCACTCAACAGATACTGATATTCTTATAATCTCAGAAACATGGCTTAGTAAATCCATTTTAGATAAGGATATAGCAATCAAGGGCTACAATGTCTACCGTTGTGACCGCCCCAGGAAGGGCGGTGGCATTGCCATTTACAGTATATAAAAAATCGTTTCCTTGTAACATTGTGTATTCGGTATCCATTAGTAAGCAGCTAGAGCTTTTAGCCTTGAAGATAGAGCTTGCATTGGGGAAAACAATGACATGTCATAGGTTGCTACAGGCCACCCTCAGCAAATACTGAGGCTCTTTGCTCTTTAAATCATCATCTATCGAGCATTGAATTTGGAGAGGTACTTTTAGCCAGGGATCCTCCATTTCAGATGGTTTAAAATCTGTCTGTGACTCTTTTAATCTTACCCAGTTGATTGATAGTCCAACTCCCCCAAACCCCAACTGCCCTGAAAAGTCCTCTTTACTGGATTTGTTTTTAACTAATGCTCCACACAAATTCTGGGTATAGGTGTGTTTGCCATTGACCTGAGTGATCATTGTACAATTGCAGCAGTTAGGAATGCTAAAATCCCAAAACAGGGGCCTCATATTATTTTCAAAAGGGATATGAAGCATTTCTGTAAACAAGCCTTTTCACATGACCTCTTTCATTTTGATTGGAACAAAATCTTTCTTATAGATGAAGTAGAATTGGCCTGGAACTACTTTTATGATGGTTTTCTCAGGATCATAGATAAGCATGCCCCTGTATGCAAATCTAGAGTTAAAGGCCGAAACAATCCCCAGATTTCCTGCCTTCTCAGGATAGGGATGCTGCCTGGTCAAGGGCCAGGAAATCAAAGACTGATGCTGATTGGGTCTACTTTTGGCAACTAAGAAATAGGCTTACATCTGTCATTAAAAAGTCAAAATCAGAGTATTTCCTTAGTGAAACTACGAAAAACAAACAAATTCAAAATCCTCCTTTGGAAACATTAGTTGCAGTGAACTACCCCCTCATGTTATGATTGATTCCGGCAAGGTGACTGATAAACCAACAATGTTAGCTTGCTTTAATGAGCACTTTATTTCTTCAGGATCCTTATTTGAATCCTCATGCCTTACTTCTTCTGGTCTCAGTGCGCAGGAGCACCCCTCTGACCCATGCTTACCTCCTGACAAACTATTTTATCTTTCTCCTCAATCAGTTTCCAAAGTCCATAGAGCTCTGCAGGAATTAGGCACAAAAAAGTAAAAATAAAAAAAAATATCAAAAAATATCTTTAATCTAACATATATTGAAAATGACATCTCCAAAGTATGGAAGTCAGCCCATGTTACACCCCTACTAAAAGGGGGCGATCCCTCTATTTTAAACAACTATAGGCCTATTTCCAAGCTGTGTGTTTTAGCCAAGCTCCTTGAACGCTTGGTTGGTGAGCAGCTAAAGGAATTTTTAAATTCAAATGATGTCTTATCCCCCTTTCAATCTGGTTTTAGGAAACATCACAGCACTGGAAAACAAGAAAATGTGCGCTGCACTGTTCATAGATCTTTCAAAAGCTTTTAAGACAGTTGATCACTGCATTCTAGTAAATAGACTACTGAGCATTGGCCTGTGTAAGCATTCAGTAGATTGGTTTGCAAATTATCTGTCAGGTAGAGCCCAAAGTGTTCAGATTGTTGGCTCTTGCTCTCCCTTTTCCAAGGGGGTTCCTCAAGGCTCAGTACTTGGGCCCATATTGTTTTCAATTTATATAAACAATCTTAGTGATAATCTATCGAATGCTATGTATTATTTTTATGCTGATGACACTGTTATTTACTGTACTGCATCATCTACTCAAATGTCCAAAGTAATGGTATTCACAAACTCAAGACAACTTCCAGTTACTACTACAAGCATCTCAACTTTTGAAGGAAATGAATTTGAGTTAGTTAACAGTTATAAATATTTAGGTATAATCATTGATTGTAAACTGTGTTTCAGAACTCATATTAGCAACCTGGTTTCTAAGCTCAAGATAAAGCTTGGCTTTCTCTACAGATCAAAAACATGCTTATCCATTCGTGCTAGAAAATACCTGCTGACAGCCACTTTTCTTCCCATATTAGATTATGGTGATCTGATATATATATATATATGAATGCTTCTGCCCAATGCCTACAGAAATTTGATGTTGTGTATCATTGTGAACTGCGTTTTTTCACTGTCTGTAATTATAGGACACATCATTGTACCCTTTACTATAAAGCTAAATGGCCCTCTCTTTATGCAAGAAGGTACACTCATTGGCTGTGGCTTTCATCTATAAGGCACTTCTTGGACTAGCCCCTCTTTTTCGTTACATTTTTTATATCCTTTTTTATTTAACTTAAGTTTCACGTGGGTTAAGGATTTCAGTCATCCGACATGGATTTTAAGCTAGATGACACGATCAACACGAAAAACCACGATCAACGCTACTGACCACAACAAAGCTCCGGCGGCTATGCTAGCCGAGATAACTCTGCCCCATGAGGACTGCACACTCCTTAAGAAAGCGAACAAGAAGATTGCTTACATCCAACAACTTTCAGAGGAACTCAAAGAGAAAGATTCCCTGCTGACTGGCTTTATGGATGTGGCTTCAGTACAAGCCAAACAGATTGTCTCTCTTAGCGCAACCGCTAACATCCAGGACACCGTGTTATGGGACCCCTCTAGCCTTCCAGGGTTTCTTCCTGCTTGACTCCAAAGCATCAGTCAACCTGGGCTGAAGTGGTGGTCCGTAGCTGCAAGAGAGGCTCGGATGGGGCTGCCTTTTCTCCGGACATCGGCCTCTCCAACCGCTATGCAGCCCTGTCTGACGACACTCCCGTCCATCCAGCGGATGCACCTGCGGCTTCGAGTCTCCCTGATATGGATCTCTTTCGACGCACAGTGCCTGCCAACACTGTTGCATCTCCTTCACCGGCTACATCTCCCGCGCTGGTCTGCCGGTCTGCCGCTGGGCCTGCTCGACGGCCGTCATCCCGTCAAACCTCCGCTTCCCGACGTAGGATCCTGAAGGAGGCTGTGCTCAGACGCTCCGGAGGCCGTCTCTGCCCTGCACCGTCGGGTAGCCCTTCTCTCAGGTCTGTTACTGCTACTCCAACACAACAATCGGCAGCTAACGCACTCCACTGCTGGACACACCACTGCTCACTAAACAGATATCTGCCTCACTGCCACAAACAACTGTCTCCACCTGCTGGCATGTAAAGCCGTCAGCTCCCAGCGCTGTTCCAAAGACTTCTATTCCTGTCATCATCACGCATAGACCAGTAAACCGAAATGTGCACATCCCACACAGAAATATTAGTAATCTCTTAAGGATTAGGACAACTGCACCAACTCCAGCACCCAGAACAAACACATTTAAAATGGCTCTCTTCAATGTGAGACCTCTGTCAAGTAAGACTTTTATCTTAAATGATTTTATCTTGTCTGCAAATCTAGATTTTATGTTTTTAACTGAATCCTGGTTGCAAATGAATGACTATAGCTAGCTGAACTGTGTCCGCCTCAATATGATTGTTTTAGTCAACCGAGGGTCAGTGGTCGTGGTGGTGGGCTAGTGAGCGTGTATAGGAAAAATTTTAAATGTCATCAAGTACGCTGTGATGAATTTAACACCTTTGAAGTTCTCACTCTTAAAGTTGGAGGGCTGCAACCTATCATATTTGTTATAATTTATCGCCCCCCAAAACTGCCTGGAGGATTTTTATCAGAACTTCCTATAATTTTTATCTACTCTGGTTTTAAATTATGACAGAATTGTTCTTTGTGGCCATTATTCATGTTGATGACCCCACCAATGTTAATGCAACTGACTTTTTAAATATGGCCACTTCTTTTAACTTCAAACAACATGTCAAAGGGCAAACCCATAACCGTGGTCATACACTGGACTTGGTTTTTACCCTGGGTATCAGCATTTCCTCTGTGGAATTAGTGGACATGACCATATCTGACCACAGATGTATTGTTTTTAGCTGTGATTCGCCTGTTACTCATGCCACCTCACCAAGCTCCGTGTGTTCTCGCTTCTTTAATGAACAAAGTGTTTCAAAGTTTGCGCATTCTTTCAGAGCCAAAGCCAACACCTGTCTGATTCCAACACCAACAATCTGGTCGATCACTTCAATCATATCTGCTTGTCGTCACTAAATATTACTGCTCCTCTAAAGGTTAGGCCTACGTCTAAAGCTAGTAAGCAACCCTGGATAAATGACAGCATTCACAGCCTAAAAAGGGAATGCAGGAAAGCAGAGCGCAGATGGAAAAAATCCAGTCTCCAAGTCCATTACCTCAGTCTGAAGGATTTATTAATTAACTACAATAACATGGTTAAGGATGCGAGAACACACTATTTTCTGAACTCATTACTACACATAAACACAATCCCAGGTTTCTGTTTAAGACTGTGGATCAGCTGGTAAACCCAACCCCTCCTTGTGCCTCAGCTGGAAGTAATGATGACTGTGAATTGTTTTGATCTTATTTTACCAATAAGGTGGTGTCAATCAGAGCCTCTATTACCCCCGCGGCCTCTTACTCAGAGGTTCCTCACCAGCAACAAGAGAGTTTTAACCAGTTTTATCCCATTGACTTGTCTGAGCTTTTAAAAACAGTATCACAAATGAGAGTGTCCTCCAGCACTACTTGATGTAATACCTACAAAGTTTTTACTGAAAGTAATAGATTCTGTTGGGCCCCATTTGATCTCTGTTTTTAACAGCTCCCTATCTACTGGTTGTGTCCCTGATTATTTTAAAACGGCTTGCGTGAACCAACTTTTAAAGAAACCTGGTTTAGATCCCTCCCTCCCACATAATTTTAGACCAATTTCAAAACTGCCTTTTTATTGCAAAGATTCTAGAAAGAATTGTGTCCAAACAGCTGCTCACTGTACTGGAAAATAACAACATATTTGAAAAGTTTCAGTCTGGTTTCAGGAAGAACCACAGCACTGAGACTGTGCTGATGAAGGCATGTGCTCAGTCCTTGTACTCCTGGACCTTAGCGCTGCTTTTGACACCATTTGATCACAACATCATGTTAGACAGACTGAGGCACTGGGTGGGGATCTCTGGTACTGCCCTAGAATGGTTTTCATCCTACCTGTCAAATAGGAAGTTTTGCATGTCTGTAAACAACTATGTCTCTTCGTTCTGTCCAGTTAAATATGGTGTGCCTCAGGGGTCGGCCTTAGGACCCATTTTGTTTTCCTTGTATCTGCTTCCCCTTGGACATATTATCCATAAACATGGCATTTCTTTTCATATTTATGCTGATGACACAAATATACTTGCCCGTCAGATCCACAGACCCTGGAATGCTGAGAACTGCCTTTGTAAAGTTAAAAAATGTATGTCAAATAATTTCCTCCAACTGAACTCAGACAAAACAGAAATCCTGGTGGTTTAAATTTCGAGCAGCACACCACAAAACTTGTTCAATCATGTTTTTATCAACTTAGAAATATAGCAAAAATTCAATCTATGTTAACTTTTAAGGACACCGAGATCATTTTACACGCCTTCATCTCATCACACCTGGATTATTGCATCATCAAAGCTTCCTTGTTTGCTATACAGCTTGTGCATGATGAGTTTTACATTCTGGCAGCAGGACCCATTTTGCATATCTTCACAAATCCTTTGATTTGAGGCAGATTCAGGCCATATACTAGAGAGTTATTGATGGGGGGAATGATCAGATACTCTAAAGATAAAACAACTGTGATGATTGGATTCAGTTTATCAACTTCAATTCGAGCCAGTGACAGGTCACAGAAGACAGAGAATGAATATGTCACTATGTGGGGCAGGCAGGTTTGTAACGCCTTTCCTCTGAATTCAGACGAGCTTCTCCTGCACACAAGCAGAATCCGTAGATAGGTGTACAGGACAAAGAGGGGCAAAGGTTGAGGTTATCAAAATAAATTGAGCTACAATATTGTTCAGAGTTGTGTCCACACAGGAGAGCTGACCACAGGCCAGTTAGATTGCACAGGCTTTTCTGTTCTATTTCCACACAAAGGCAATCGAACAGTAAAATAAAGACCGACACCTATAGCAAATGCAGGGTAGAGCACAACAAAAATCAGAAGATGTCTCACCATCCTAAAGGTCATTTTTCTGTGATAGTGTAACGGCTGGCAAATAGCAACAAATCTATCATAGGCCATGATGCTGAGGATGGTCCGTTCAAATGATGCATAGGTGTAAATAAGATAGATCTGAATGAAACAAGATGTACGTGAGATCAAATGAGTGTCAGACAGAATGTCCATCAGGAACCTGGGGAAGAAGCCGGCTGAGCCGTACAGCCAGTCCAAAGGGAGGTAAAGCCTCTCACCTGATGGGTTTGGCGAGAAATGTGGAAGTTGGCCAAGTCTTGTCAGACAACTCTCAAAACAAGTGATTGAAATATACTTATATTCATTAATTTATTTATTTTAACTTTCAACTTTACTTGACTCTAAGACATGAGGTCAAAAAAAGCAGGCACGCATAATCGGAAAGGATATTTACATTCAAATCCAATCAATGACTGAAAACAGTGAATCTACCTCGCTTTGTGCCTTTCATGTGCTGTGAAGTGAAGTGAAGACCAGGTGGACAAATTTAATTTCCGAAAAGTGCTCAACGTCCAAGGATGTGTAATCCACAGACATGACATTGTTGCACGTTGAAAAATAAATACGACCTCACATTATATCAATGAGATTTACACACCGACACTGAAACTTTCGTCCCTCATTAAAGTTTTCAAAACAGGTTTGATTTGAACAGCAGAAACTGCTGGATGGCGGCGCCCATGTCGGTAGCAGCTGCAATGGTTCATGGCAAAAATACAAATAACAGCCAAAAGAAAACAAACCAAAAGAAAGAGATTGTGTCTTTTTCAAGTATCATAAATAAGTGCAATTAAGGAAAAAGTTTCCCCAGGCAACAGTCACGCCTCCCAAACAACCTGCAGATGAGGGAGAGGTGGAGAAAGGGAAAAGGGCCAAAACGAAAACACAGCCACACCAAAAGAAACAACAAAAACAAAACTCAGTCTCGCACACTCAGCAGGAGTCACGGCTAGATCGCAACAGGGAGGGCCGTGACAGTACCCCGCCCTTGAGCTTCCAGGCGCTCCAGGCTTATCAGGGTGAGCACGAAAAAAGTCGCTGATCAGGGTGGCGTCAAGGATCTGGCGCCGGGGAATCCAGCTCCTCTCCTCTGGATTGCCCCCCTCCCAGTCCACAAGATACTGGATCCCCCATCCCCGGCAGCGGGAATCCAAAAACCTGCGCACGCTGTAGGCGGGCTCGTCATCGATGATCCTGGGAGGAGGAGGCAGAGGCAATGGGCTGATGGGACAGGCTTGAAACATGAAAAGAAGGGTGAATCCGGAGAGAACAGGGCAATTTGAGTCTGACCATTACAGGGCTGATAATGCTTTCAATGACAAAAGGGCCTATGAACCGGGGCGACAGTTTCTTGGATTCTGTTTTAAGGGATATGTCCTTGGTGGACAGCCAAACCTTGTCACCCTGAGAATATGCAGGGGCGTGTTGGCGATTGGCCTGTCTGCAATAGCAATCTGAGGCTCTGAGGAGGGCGGAGCGGTGCCAGGTCCAGTGACAACAGTGAATGTGAAACTGGACAGAGGGTACAGAGATCTCCTTTTCCTGTGACGGGAAAAGAGGAGGTTGGTATCCACAGATGCACTGAAATGGTGACAAACCTGTGGCTGATGATGGTAGCGTATTGTGAGCGTATTCAATCCACGGTAGCTGTGAGGTCCAGGTGGTTGGGTTGGTGGAAGCCAGGCAACGTAGTGAGGTCTCCATCACTTGGTTGGACAATTCGGCTTGGCCACTGGATTGAGGCTGAAAGCCAGAGGTCAGACTGACAGAAGCCCCTAAAGTACAGCAGAACGATTTCCAGACCACTGAGGTGAACTGGGTTCCTCGATCTGAAACAATGTCTGGGGGCAGACCATGAATGCGAAACACCTCTCTCACCAGCTCTTGTTTTGGGTGTACACAGAACAAGCAGAGACGAAGGAGGAGAGACAATGGGCAACACCAGGGTGGTAGGTTAGTTTAGAGGCATGAGCCCATTGTAATACAGAGGACCTCACCGGTTCAGGAACATAGGAGTCCTGCAGGACAGTTACTGGGGTTGGGGTGACTCAGGAGAGCTGCTTTGATCTGCCGCTACACCTGCCAGGCTACCACTCCAATGACACAGGAAGTGGGCACAATGGTATCCGGGGTGGTCTTTTCCATCCCTGTGCTACAGAAGGCTCGGGAGAGGGCGTCAGGCTTTGTGTTCTTGGGCCCAGGTCTGAAGGTAAGCACAAAGTTGAAGTTGACCAAAAAACAATGCCCACCTGGCTTGCCTGGGGTTAAGACGCTTGGCAGACTGGATGTATTCTAAGTTCTTGTGATCAGTCCAAATGAGGACAGGATGTTCCGACCCCTTGAGCCAGTGCCTCCAATCTTCCAATGCCAGTTTAATTACAAGCAGCTCCCGGTTTCCGACGTCGTAGTTACACTCTGCAGGTGACAAACGGCGGGACAGAAAGGCACAAGGGTGTAGCTTACCATCAAGGGAGGAGCGTGCCAACATTGGAGGCATCCTCTTCAACAATGAACTGTGTGAGAACCGGTGCAGACGTGAAACACTGTTTGAGCTCCTGAAACGCTGCCTCTGCCTCAGGAGTCCATACAAACGGCTTAACCATGGAGGTCAGGCAGGTTAGAGGTGCTGCGCCTTTCCTGAAGTTCCTAATGAAGCGCCTGTAAAAAATTAGCAAAGCCCAAAAACTGTTGCAACTGCTTGCAATTGGCAGACCGGGGCCAATCCAACACAGCTCTCACCTTAGCTGGATCCATCCTCACTTGTCCCTCTGCAATGATGTAGCCCAGGAAGGACACAGTGTTGGAATGAAACTCATATTTCTCGGACTTCACAAACAGCTTGTTCTCCAACAAACTCTGCAGGACCAGGCGGACATGCTGGACATGATCTGAGAGACTGCGGGAAAAAATTTGTATGTCGTGCAGGTAAACGAAGACAAACTTGCCCAACATATCTCTGAGGACGTCATTGACAAGACACTGTAAAACTGCCGTTGCGTCCAAAAGGCATAACAAGATATTCAAAGTGCCCCATAGGTGTATTAAAGGCAGTCTTCCATTCATCTCCTTCTCTAATTCTCACCAGGTGATATGCTTTCCGCAGATCTAACTTGGAGAACACACGCGCTCCCTGCAGATAGTCAAAGGCCGAGGACATTGGGGGCAGGGGGTACTTGTTCTTAACCGTGATATTATTAAGCCCCCTATAGTCGATACAGGGACGCAGGGTCTTGTCCTTTTTGGCCACAAAAAAGAAACCAGCGCCCAAAGGAGACGAGGATGGGCGGTTTATTCCTGTAGCTAGGGAATCTATGATGCAAGTCTTGGCTTAGAAATACTGTACAGGCAACTAGTGGGTAAGTTGGAACCAAGCAACAAGTCAATGGCGCAGTCGTATGGCCTGTGAGGGGGAAGCGAAAGTGCCTGCTGTTTACTGAAAACTTCCTTGAGAACGAGATAATCTGCGGGGACGCCAGATAAATCAGGGGGCTCAGGGCTGGGAGGAGGGGATGGGTTAGACTGAGGACAGGCTGATTTCAAACAGTGGGAATGACAAAATGTGCTCCAATTAGTCCTAAAAACTCTCATCAGCCCCTGAATCTATTAGTGCTAATAAATCAAGGGACTGACCTTTAAAGGTGAGGGTAATGTGTAGTTGGCTTCGGGGTCGGGAAGCCAATGAAGTGGTAGTCCAGCTCGCTGGGATACTTCCCTCTTCTAGTGAGTCCGCCAGTTTAATGGGCGCTGAGAACAGGCAGAGATGTAATGCCCGGCCTGACTGCAGTAAAGGCAGCAAGTGTTCAAGTTCAGGCTGGACAGGAAAAAACAACCGTGGGGCAAAAGAAACAAAAAAAACCAAAACCCTGTCTCACACACACTCATCAGAAGTCACAGCTAGGTCGCAGCAGGAAGGGCCGTGACAGTTTAACGCAATCCATATCTGTATTACTATCTAAGGATTTGTTTCCCTAACACTAATACACAGTAAAGAGATCACTAGCTTTAACAATGTAATGACAAATGACTAAAGCAATTGGCTACTGTTAATCAAAAACGCTTTTCTGCTTGTGGCAACATTACAAACACTTGGTTGACAGAAATGTTTTATTTTATTGTCACTCTGAATTTTACAGATTGTTTTAATAAACTAATCAAGGAATCAAAAAAAATCTAGACAATCCTATTACCACTAATATTGGCATAATTCTTTCTGTATGTATTGTTAAAGGTTATAATGGTCATAAAGTGACCATTTTATATCAACAACCTAGAAATGAGAGCATTTCCTCCAGGCTGTAATTTGGTGGCCTGAGAAGCAAAGTGGATTAAAATTTTATTGAAATAAAGAAATTGCAGTGAAATAATTATAACGCTAGTGATTTAAAAAAGATGATC
This sequence comes from Micropterus salmoides, assembly GCF_014851395.1. Taxonomy (NCBI): domain Eukaryota; kingdom Metazoa; phylum Chordata; class Actinopteri; order Centrarchiformes; family Centrarchidae; genus Micropterus; species Micropterus salmoides. Next base: position 2,028,028 of record NW_024040596.1, on the reverse strand, counting down.
TTGCGTATCTCCCTCATGGGTTGAGCTAACATCATCAAAAGGTCTTATTTTATCCACATTTCTATATTTATTTAATTTTGTAAAACTTATTAAACTTATATGCGTTTTCAAGGATCAGTTCTTTAGATTTTTGTATTTCCTCTCAGCACAGATATAATAATGATGATAATAATAATAATGGATGCATATGAGGTGTGGTTAGTGTGCTTGACTGTTGATTGCATGTTTGTAATCAAGACAGAAAAGAGGTAAAACAGAGTGGTTATGGTGAGGATAATGATCAGAACAGGGGTGTAGGAGCAACTTTGAACCTAGGGAGGGACACTGAAATGCTAGGGGGGGTATGCCCCCCTGATTTTTTTAAAAAACAATAAAGCAATTAAATTGTAAAACAGAGTAACATACAAAGCTAAAAAACAATTATCTGATTATCAAATCAGAGTCTATGTTGTGAGTTTCAAAGATGTCTTTTAGTCTGAGGAACTGTGAGTTAAACCATGCATATGTACAACATGTGCAATATCAAACTCATTGTTGTGGTTCAGTATAATGTATTTTAAAATGACGTCAATTCATAGATATTCAGATCACCTTTAAACAAATTTGACAGCAAACAAAATCTGTGGACAAATACATTAAACATATTCCAAAAGCATATTATGTTAATAACAGAGGTTTAAAGCTTCATTGTTTGCCATAGAGCATGTGGATGATGACTTTTACATTTTATCAGCAGGACCCATTTTGCGTATCTTCAAAAATCTAAAAATCACTCCTTTGATTTGAGGCAGATTCAGGCCATAAACTAGAGGATTATTGATGGGGGGAATGATCAAATACTCTAAAGATAAAACAACTGTGATGATTGGATTCAGTTTATCAACTTCAATTCGAGTCAATGACAGGTCACAGAAGACAGAGAATGAATAGGTCACAAATGTCACTATGTGGGGCAGGCAGGTTTGTAACGCCTTTCCTCTGAATTCAGACGAGCTTCTCCTGCACACAAGCAGAATCCGTAGATAGGTGTACAGGACAAAGAGCAGGGGGGCAAAGGTTGAGGTTATCAAAATGAATTGAGCTACAATATTGTTCAGAGTTGTGTCCACACAGGAGAGCCGAACCACAGGCCAGTTAGAACAGAAAAGCCTGTGCAGTTTATTTCCACACAGAGGCAATCTAATCGTAAGAGAAATAAGAAATCCAATAGCAAATGCAGGATAGAGCACAGCAAAAATCAGAAGATGTCTCACCATCCTAAAGGTCATTTTGCTGTGATAGTGTAAAGGCTGGCAAATAGCAACAAATCTATCATAGGCCATGATGCTGAGGATGGTCATTTCAAATGAAGCATAGGTGTAAATAACATATATCTGAATGAAACAAGATGCACGTGAGATCAAATGAGTGTCAGACAGAATGTCCATCAGGAACCTGGGGAAGAAGCCGGCTGAGCCGTACAGAGAGTTTAAACACAGACAGGAGATAAACATGTACATGGGTTGATGCAGAGACTTCTCCAGGCAGACTGTCAGAATAATGACAAGGTTAGCAGAGATTATAGTCATGTAGACCAACAGACACAGACAGAAGAACAGATATCTGAGGGGCCCAGAGTCTGTAAACAGAGTCAGCTGAAAATACCCAGGAGTAAAGCTGTTATTGCTCATCATGTCTGCACAACAGAGAAGCAAAAACAGAGATGGATACAAAGAACAACCAGGAGAGAGTGGTCAAAGATAAAGTAAAGGAAAGTGGAGGAGTAGAGGTAAAACTACATTGAATAAGAAACATATCCTTATTGAGTTAAATAAAGTCAATAAACAGTGTAATCAAATTTGAAGTAAAATAGAAGTGAGAATCAAAGTATCCGTAACTTACCTGCCATATTTACAAAGGAATGTGTACAAATACTTCCATCAAAAAGCCTTAATGTAACCCATGAAGAACCAGCCAATAAACATATACTGGATGTTTATCACAGAGCTTACTCGTCAAAGTTTGCATATGAATAACAGATCAAACAAAGCAACTATTTACCCTTGGCATGAGGAAAGCAGAGGATACATTTTAACAATAAAATTGTAAAATTAAATTAATTACTGACTGATTATTACTGATTATTAATGACTTAATGCTTTCAGGTGCTTTAAAGTGTGCAGTAGTAACATTTAACACATTTTTACTCAAGTTCAGATTAATTAATAGTCTTACTCTTTTACTGTTAGTCAGGCAATTTAGAGAATAATTTTTCCTTTTTTGTGTTCTATAATTGCCACACAACTACTACTACAAACATCAACCAACAAAATTTCAACTAAACCAAACTGTTAATAATTATCAAAGCTTGCTCAAAACAGTGATTTTTAATCAGCTTGTTAAATGATAGCTTCGACTGATGAACCTCTACCCTGTCACTATTCGACTACCTCTGAAGCAGCTATGGAAGCTTTATCTTCTTCTGCTGCTATGATGCCAGCAGCAACGTGTACAGTCCAAAGGGACGTAAAGCCTCTCTCACCTGATGTCAGGCGCCATTCTTGTTTTGTAATGCATGCATCTGTTTTCAGTGTTGGCTTGTGGGTGTTTCGAGAAATGTGGAAGCTGTGTGAATTGCGATTTAAATCTATTTTATATTTAAAAATCAAAAAACAAACTACTGCACACTTCTAACTTTGTGGAGTGGCCTTTTATTGTGGCCAGCCTAAGGCTCACCTGTGCAATACCCATGCTGTCTGATCAGCTTCTTGATATGCCACACCTGTGAGGTGGATGGATTATCTCGGCAAAGAAGTCTTTGAGTTCAGCTCATGATGAATGGGGGCAAAAACAAAAGTGTTTATAATTTTGTTCAGTGTTTTAAAACAGGATCTCCTTTTGAAGGATGTGGGTGATTTTTGCAATGATGTTTTTGTTTTCTTTCTTTATCAAGTGTTACTGATATGTGTAATTATGTTATACATATATGTATGCAATTATAATGGGGTTTACACTACAGTTGGATATTTTCCCTTAGAGGAAACGTTGGAGTTTCATTCCATCATCCAAAGTTAAATGGACCCCCTGCAGAATCAGCCAATATACATGTACTGTATGTTTATCATTAAGCTTACTTGTCAAAGTTTGCTTAGGAATAATAGATAAAACTAAGTTAGGGGCAACTATTTACCCCTGATTTTCTTTTACCTATACTTTACCAATACAATTGTAAAATTAAATAAAACATTAATGACTTAATGTATCCAGATGTGTGTGTAGTAGTAACATTTAACAAATCTTTGGTCAAGTTCAGATTAGTTAATAGTGTTACTGCATGATAATCATCTGTGTGCAATACTAATCAAGTGGGAATGGGAATGTAGTTTCATTCGCAGGGAAAAAAGTATGGAAAGCATTTGGAATTACCTTAATTTCTGCACAAATTGGTCATAAAATGTCGTCTGATCTTAATCACAACAATGGAAAAACACAGTCATGTCAATTTAATTATAAAGCACACTTTAAAAAACACTGTTGAACAAAGTTCTACAATTAAAACAACAAGAAGAAAAAAGAAAAGAAGAAAAAAGGGAGCATACCACAATAGTAAAACTTATGACAGTGATGAAGCATGCAGCAATAAATATAAATATGAAGCAACCAGGACAGTTAATGATGAATGTCCCTAGACTCACTCGAATGCCAAACAATAACCACTAATGAAAAAATTTATTCCACAACCTTGGGGCCACTACCGAAAAAGCATGATCACCCTTTGTTATCAGGTGAGCCTGTGGAATAGCTTAAAGGAGCTGGTTGGACTAAGATCTAAGGGGCCTGGAAGAATGAGGAGGTCTAAGATACAGTCCCCTCCAACAGTATTGGAACAGTAAGGCAAATTCCTTTGTTTTTGTTGTTCACTGAAGAAATTTGGGTTTAAGATCAAAAGATGCGTTTATGATTATTTGTTCCATTACTTTTGCTCACCCAAGAATGCTGTGGTCTAATACAAGCGGTGATATGTCCTAAGTTGTTTAACACATCTAGACGTGAATACCAGGAAATAAAAGCTGAAATTCTGAACTCTTGTCTCATACTCATCTTTTGATCTTAATTCAGGAGGATGTCATGATCAATCAGTATCAAAGGCAACAACAAATTGTTCAGTACTTTCAGAAGTGCGGTCTTTGTGCTATGGTACACTCTGAAACCAGATTGGAAGCTGTCCAGTTCACAGTTTTCGTTTAAAAACAAAGAGAGCTGAGAGAGGATGACCTTCTCCAATATTTTGGATATAAAAGAAAATTTTTAAATGGGCCTAAAATTATTAAAATTAGAGGGGTCTAGATTGGGTTTTTTAATAAAAAGCTGGACGGGACAGTGCCATTTAAGAGAGAGCTATTTATTACCGATAATAAACTGTGGCCAACAGTATCTAACACCTCTTTCAATAGATGTGAAGCAACAATGTTTGTCGGGGCAGAAGTCGGCTTCATGTGGGAGACTATGTCCTTCAATGTTGATAGAGCCACAGGCTCAAAGCGACAGAGAAACACACAGCATGGGACCAGCTTAGGCTATGTCAACCTTGTTGATAAAGAAACTCAGAGATCGTTCGGTAGTGTCAAAAGTAGAATCAGGGAGCACCATAACGTGGCCTAGTGCAGTGTTTATTACATTAAACAAGGTTTTGGGGTGTGTGCGTATTTAGAGATGATGTTTGAGAAATACTTTACATTTGGATGTTTTGACCAAGCATTGGTATGAAGCTAGGCGGTCTCTAAATATCTTATAGGATACCTGTAGCTTATCTTTTTTCCACTTTCTCTCTGCTTTCCTGCACTCTTGTCTCAGGGCAGGAGTCTCTATTTAGCCATGGTTGTGTTTTAACTTTTGGTCACTTAAGTTTAAGTGGAGCATCTATGTCCAAAATATCGGTGAAAATGCTATCAAATAGTGTGGCTAGCTCTTCTGTGCTCAAGGAGGATGCGTTTGTCCCTGCAGACCTATTAGATGCTATGAAAGCATCAGAAAATTGCCTAGAAGTGGTTTGATTGAGTGCCTGGGTATAGCGATCTGGTAAATTAGCTATAGGAGATGGACTGGGGAGTGAGCAGGGAACAGGGAAAACTATATACAATAAACCAGTCTATCCTACAGCCACCAGCAGTGAATGTTCATTCAACAGCGGTTGCTGGCTTTGGATTGGATAGAATGTGCAATTGTATCTGTTCTCAGAAAGAAGCCAACACCAGAAATCCTTATTACTGTTGAAACCACTCAGCTACAACTTTATCAATGAGAGGAACTTGCGTTCAGCAACCGTGTTCCTTGGCTTGATAAAAATACTGATACGTTTTCACACAGTAATAAGAATAAAGCAGTCTCGGCCCAGCGAGTGGTACCGGACACAAACAACATGAGTAGCACGGAAAACACACAGCAATAAAACAAGACACGGCAGTCTTTAAATTTCTGTGGTGTTTGAACAATAATGCTGCGATGATGTGTTGAGAAGAAATCCGCTTGACACTGTTCTTGATCATAAAAGTTTATTACATCAAGGAGTTCAGCATCAATTACAAGCTCTGCAGCAGCTTGGAGAGAGACCCAGCCCAATAACCACTCTGTCTCTCTGTACATCAAACATAGCTTATATAGGACATGTTTAGTATCTGTTAGATAACATAGAAGGGTACAGTGCTATTCTGAGGTAACAAAACAAGGGGTCAGAGGTCAAATTCTATAGAAGGGTTCAGTCCCTACATAACCACCACTCACTACTCTCCCCTTAGGAGGTCACTGACCCTCTGTCCTGCTGCTATAGTGCTATTTTAAACTGTTATGAGTCAAATGCACAAGCCCTGTACACTACATATCCCTTGGAGTTTCTTAACAGAAATTCACCACATGAAGCTTGTACAAGTTACAATAACAAAGTTATAGAACTATCTGCTGGCCAGACATACTAAAGCCTATTACGTGTCGCTTTGGTAGCGAGTAGATGCGTCAGTCCTTTTAGGAAATGCAGCGGAGTTTTCTCTCTGCTCGGTTCTGACAATGCCGGTAGTTTCAACAGCACAGCTGATTCTTCGGCGGCAGCAACAGGAATCAGCGAAGTCAACTTAGGTTGAGAAGGTAGAGCATGGACGTGATCTTCTCAGTTAAGCGCGAGTTTATCTGCCTTCTTCTGCTGGAAGGAAACGTTATCTTCTGTAACAGTTTCTTTAGGGATCCAAAATTGTGTTACACAAAGAAAAAATAATAGAGGTAGAAAAAAAGGAAGAAAACAGAGCTGCTCGTCCAGCGAGTGAAGTCTGTATTCAGGACAAAGAAAGTTCAGCGCTGAGAAAGTTGTCTCGCACAGCTGTGGAAAGACAATGTGCTGGCTGTGCTCAGGCCTACTTATACCCGAGGGGGGCACGCTGGCTGCGTTACCAAGGCGACCTGCAAGCCAATAGTGGCTCTGCTTTTAGGTCAGAGTCACTATTTCGGTGTGAAACGGGCTTTGGCGCTTGTTTTACAGTCCTTTGTCTGAGATAACTCCAACTTGGGCTTTTCTCAATCTAGTGTATGCGGTCCATTGCAGTGAGGAATGCACAGACCTGTATATTGGGGAGACTAAACAACCACTACACAAACGCATGGCTCAACACAGAAGGGCCAACTCCTCAGGTCAAGACTCTGCAGTCTACTTACATCTGAAGGACAGAGGACACTCGTTTGAGGACCACCAGGTGCACATTTTAGACAGAGAAGATGGATGCTTTGAAAGAGGTGTCAAGGAAGCATCTACACCAGGGTGGAGAAGCCGTCATTGAACAGGGGAGGGGGTCTACGCCACCACTTATCCCCCACTTACAATGCTGTCCTTTCATCACTTCCCAGGAAACTCAACAAACGTAACCTATTGGCCTCAGGTGAAGATACCAACGATGGTCGTTCAGTCTTGGCCACCGGTAGTCTTAACGACCGTAACGACTGTCGTCACAGCAACAAGGAACACTAACGAACCAGCGGTATCAATGACCCGGGCCAACGACCCCACTGAGGTTAAATAGCTGAGTTTCCCTGCCAGTCAGTCAGAACTGAAGAAGTCCTTTGGATGAGGGACGAAACGTCTTCCAGTATCTTCAACCAAGTCCAGTTGCCAGGCGAAGGTTGACAGTGAACAGATTAAAAAACTGACAGACTCCATGAATGGAAGGCTCATGGCAGTTATTGAAAAGATGGGTGGCTATGTTGGTCACTAAATATTTTTGAACAAGTAGTGCAATAGAAATTATTTTGGAATTTAGTTGCACAATAATTCTGCACACTAATAGTTGCCTAATAACAACACTTAAATATTCTCCTGCGTAGGACAAAACTCACAATTTCTTAGATAAACATTCAAGTTTGAGGTTCAATTGGATTGACTGAGAGAATTGTGTTTGTAAAAAGAAAAAAATGAATCCTGAGGAACACAATTTGCCTAATAATTGAGCATGCAGTTTATATTCTGATGTCCTTAAAATAAATGTGATAGCAAACAAAATCAAAGGGCAAATATATAATATCTTTCAGAGGCATATATTCTCAATAACAGAGTCTTAAAGTTTCATTATTTACTACTCAGTATGTGCATGATGAGTTTTACATTTTATCATCAGGACCCATTTTGTGTATCTTCAAAAATCTAAAAATCACTCTTTTGATTTGAGGCAGATTCAGGCCATAAACTAGAGGGTTGTTGATGGGGGGAATGATCAAATACTCTAAAGATAAAATAACTGTGATGATTGGATTTAGTTTGTCACCCTCAAATTTGGTCAGTGACAGCTCACTGAAGACAGAAAATGAATAGTTCACAAATGTCACCATGTGGGGCAGGCAGGTTTGTAACGCCTTTCCTCTGAATTCAGACGAGCTTCTCCTGCACACAAGCAGAATCCGTAGATAGGTGTACAGGACAAAGAGCAGGGGGATGAAGGTGGTCGTTATTGCAACAAACTGTCCTACAATATTGTTCAGAGTTGTGTCCACACAGGAGAGCTGAACCACAGGCCAGTTAGAACAGAAAAGCCTGTGCAGTTTATTTTCACACAAAGGCAATCTAATTGTAAGAGAAAGACCGACACCGATACCTAATACAGGGTAGAGCAGAGCAAAAATCAGAAGATGTCTCACCATCCTAAAGGTCATTTTGCTGTGATAGTGTAAAGGCTGGCAAATAGCAACAAATCTATCATAGGCCATGATGCTGAGGATGGTCATTTCAAATGAAGCATAGGTGTAAATAACATATATCTGAATGAAACAAGATGCACGTGAGATCAAATGAGTGTCAGACAGAATGTCCATCAGGAACCTGGGGAAGAAGCCGGCTGAGCCGTACAGAGAGTTTAAACACAGACAGGAGAGAAACATGTACATGGGTTGATGCAGAGACTTCTCCTGGCAGACTGCCAGAATAATGACAAGGTTAGCAGAGATTATAGTCATGTAGATCAACAGACACAGACAGAAGAACAGATATCTGAGGGGCCCAGAGTCTGTAAACAGAGTCAGCTGAAAATACTCAGGAGTAAAGCTGTTATTGCTCATCATGTCTGCACAACAGAGAAGCAAAAACAGAGATGGATACAAAGAACAAACAAGAGAGAGTGGTCAAAGATAAAGTAAAAGAAAGTGGAGGAGGAGAGGTAAAACTGCCATGAACAAGAAACATATTGTATCCTTACTGAGTTAAATAAAAGCTAGAACTAATGCTGGGCAATATACAGTATAATTAATAATATACAGTATAATATACAGTCATATTCTAGGTAAGTAAAATAGAAGCAAGAATCAAAGTGTCCTTTCCTTACCTGCTGTATTTACATGAAAGAACTGTGTACAAATACTTCTATCCAAAGCCAAATGTAGCCCATACAGAGCCACTCAATACACTATATGTTTATCACTGAGCTTACTTATCAAAGTTTACATATGGATCAGATATGGAACAGAACAAAGAAAATCAGGGGCTACTATTTACCCTTGGCTAGAGGAAAGTGCAGGACACATTTTAACAATACAATTTTATATTATTAAACACTGATGACTTAATGCTTCCAGATTTTTGTTAGGTGCCATAGTAACATGTAACACATTTTTGCTAAAGTTCAGATTAGTTAATAGTGTTACTGCATGATAATCATCTGTGTTGTGTTCTATTACAGTTACAAAACTACTACTACAAACATCAATAAATAAAATATCAATTCAACCAAGTCATTAATAATAAGCTTGTTAAATGAGAGATTCTACTGATGAAGCCTCTACCCTGTAATGATCCACACCGAGAAGCTGTAGTGACTTTATCTTCTTCTGCTGCTAGAATGCGAGCATCAACGTGTGCAGTCCAAAGGGAGGTAAAGCCTCTCACCTGATCAGATCAGGCGTCATTTGTGTTTGGTAATGGAAAGCACCCTTGGGCAAGTAAGAGTTTACAGCAGTGAGGTAATACTTTACTCTATTTTCTTACCTTGCACTTGCACTGAGCATTCCACTAGAATCTGAAGGCCGGCTAAGCGAGCTCAAACAACTGGGTGTGTGTCCCACCCACTGAAACCTATTACTAAAGCATCAGTGTAAGAGTCTGCTCCTTGTGTGAAGACCTACTTGGGTAAAGACCAGCGAGTCTTCCTGTGCAAGTCCACCGAGCAAGACCACCTACAAGAGCAGCGTCTTTACTTTTCTTAAGCACTTCTACTCACCTAAAGCTGCCGGCTACAACTACACTCAGGACATGTGCTACCATACTATTCCTCTTGTCTCCAGTGCACGCAAGAGGTATCTTGCCATTAGGCACAGAAATAAGGTACTCCTCAAGCCTTTAAAACAGACACTGCCCACATCTGTTTACTTTCTGTTGGATCATGGAACTGCCAGTCTGCAGTCAACAAAGCTGACTTTATCACTACTTATGCTAACGCATTATCTCTAGGGCTACTGGTGCTCACTGAGACCTGGATCAAACCAGAAAACACCGCTACCACCGCTGCGTTGTCCAACAATTACTCTTTCACCCACACCCCCCGACCATCTTGGAGGGAGGGTGGGACTGGGCTCTTAATTTCCAACAAATGGAAATTTGCTCAACTGCTACCCCCGAATCAATATGCCTCCTTCGAATATAATGCCGTCTTGGTGTCTGCTCCGGTAAAGGTCTCTGTGATTGTCATCTACCGTCCAAGTAGGTAACTTTGTGGACGAGCTAGACACACTGCTGTCTTGACTGTCATGACTGTCCATTATTAATACTTCTCTGGCTTCAGGAACCTTCTCGACCACTTTCAAAAGGGCTCTGGTTACACCCTTGCTTAAAAAGCCCTCACTTAACCCAACTCAAGTTGAGAACTATCGTCCAGTTTCTCTTCTATCATTTTTATCCAAAACTATCGAACGGGCAGTCTTCAAACAGGTCTCAGAATTCCTCTCACGGAATGACCTCCTAGATCCATATCAGTCTGGTTTTAAGAGTTGCCACTCTACTGAAACGGCTCTTTTGTCTGTAACAGAAGCCCTAAGGTCAGCTAAAGCTGCAGCCCAATCCTCGGTTGTTATCCTGCTTGACCTATCAGCTGCCTTTGACACAGTCAATCACATGATCCTCCTATCTGCACTGTAGGGCTTTCCTACAATGTTTTGTGGCAAGGACAATTATCCTCCTCCCACTGCCTTTCCACGGGGGTACCCCAAGGCTCAGTGCTAGGGCCCCTTCTCTTCTCAATTTACATAACCTCACTGGGGCCAATCATTCACTCGCACGGCTTCTCTTACCACTGCTACGCAGATGATACGTAGCTCTACCTATCCTTCCCGCCAGACAACCCCAACCGTCTTGGCACGGATCACAGACTCTGACATATCCACCATAACATCAAACTACAAATTAGCTCCTCAACCATCACTCCAACAAGGTTGGTGGAAACTTGGGTGTCATGATTTTCAGACCATATTGCTGCCGTCTCTCGGTCGTGCCGCTTTGCTCTATACAACATCAGAAAAATAAGGCCCTACCTCACTCAATATGCCACCCAGCTTCGACTACTGCAGTGCCCTCCTAGCGGGTCTTCCAGCTTGTGTGGTGAAACCCCTAAAAATGGTTCAGAACGCAGGAGCGTTCTGTTTTTTGATCAGCCTAAAAGGACACATGTCACTCCAATGCTGTGTGACCTCCACTGGCTACCCGTGGCCTCCAGAATCAGGTTCAAGTCACTAATGCTTGCATACAGAGTGACTACTGGGTCCGCACCATCTACCTAAACTCCATAATACAAGTTTATGTTCCGTCTCGGCCACTACGCTCCTCCAACAAACGCTGCCTGGCTCTGCCATCCCTTCACACAAAGCAATCCCAATCCCGGCTGTTCGCATCTGTGATACCACGATGGTGGAACGAGCTAGCACATGCCATCAGAGCAGGGGCATCCCGCTCTAATTTCAAGAAGCTCTTGAAAACTCATTTCTTCTGAGAACACTTCTTTCTTCTTTCTGACCTCAAAATCAGTGTTTTTCTCTATATATTCTGAATGCACCTCTTTCCAGACTTGATAACCACCATGCTTGATCTGGGAGGAAGTAGGTAAATACTGAAATGATCACCTAACTCCTATCTTGTCTCTATTAGGTGGAATTGGTGTTGTTACAACTCTCCCCATGTTACAACCATACCCGGTCTCCCCTATTTGTGTTACCATGTTGTCCTTGTTAGAAACTATGTTGAAAAGAAGGGTGTTTTAACTAATGCTTTGTTCCAAGCACCTTCTCATACTTTCTTAGAAATGATATGGTACAGAAATATTATCATGCATTGAATGATCAATTCATCCTGAGCCAAGAATTTAATTTAAAGTTAAATAACTATTTCTTTAGTCATAGTGATTTCCAGGTCCTCTCATGAAACCAGTGTCCCCCCAGAGGGCAAAAGAAGTATAACATGGCATTGTTATATGACATGTTATACTTTATCCTTATACAAGGATAAGTATTGAGTATCTGTCACAAACTGTGTCATTGTTTAACGGATGCCATGTTTAAATCCTTTCATATACTTATCTCCTTAGATAAAACATGTAACAGTCGGTATTATACTGGAAGTATGTAGTCAAGCTTTTCTTACACCTACTATAAGTATTAGAAATTATGTCATGTAAAGCCAACAGCTTTCTGATTAAGAACAATTAACACTCTAGCTTTTGTTTTGTGTTGTTTTCGTTTCATTTATATAAATGCTAAAAACTAAGAACTTTATAACTGTTTATGACATTTAAGAGTTGATTGTGGAAAGGTATTTGAACACATGCAAAATAGACTTTAAAACCTTATTAAAATTAAAACAGACTCCGAGTAACAAAGCCCTCCTCCTGGTACACACGCCCCAGGCAGCACAACAACACAGCGCCTTGAGCTCCTCGCTCTCCTTCTCTCTCTCTCTTACGCTCCACTCTCTGCTCCTCGTGCCTGCTCCTGGGCATCTCGCTCCTAGCAATGTCCAGCCCCCATGACGTCCGGCCCGGAATCTCCGAGACCCGAAGTTTTCTTTTGTCTCACAACAACTTACTTAGCCATATTCACGAGGTCCCGCAAACCTTCGTTGAATTTATCCTCTCTTTTGTTTTGTTTGTTAAAGTTATCAGACCGTTCAAGTCACTCAACTTTTAAAGCTTTATTTTGGTTCGAGCCAACTTTAACCTCACTCCTCACAACAACGAGTGGGAGGCCAGCCACGTGGGTTTGGTTACGCCACAAGTAACACAGAGGACATCAACGACGAACCAAGACAGGTCGAATGGCCTTATCACTGCAAGAGTTCCAGCAGCCACAAACCTAAGCGGACGGACCATGAATGCAACAAACAAGCAACCAGCGTGGGGCCGTCTGATTACCAGGCGACAAACTCAACAAGCACTAAGGCAAAAACCAAACCCTGCACTCTGTGATCAGGTGATGTCCTTTTGCTTTATTCCTTTCGCTTTAGTCCTTTAGTCCTGAACTCCTAGACAAATCAAACTTAGTTATGAGCATATAATTGATAATTATTAATACCTGTTAACGTAATTAGTTTGTTTTTTACACAAATTTTTTTTTTTTATAATGAATGAATTTACTCTGATGAACTCTGATTACGTGATGGTCCATCTGATCCCTGCTTACAGGCAAAAACTAAAGCTCTGGGCCGGACTCTGTCTCCCCATCCACCCTGAAGCACTGTGCTGATCAGCTGTCTCCGGTGTTCACAGACATTTTTAACACCTCACTGGAGACATGCCATGTGCCAGCCTGCTTCAAAGCCTCCACCATCATCCCTGTCCCCAAGAAACCAATGACCACTGGACTAAACGACTACAGACCCATCGCTCTGACCTCTGTGGTTACGAAGTCCTTTGAATGCCTTGTGTTGTCCCACCTAAAATCCATCACAGACCAACTCCTGGACCCCCTGCAGTTCACCTACAGAGCCAACAGGTCTGTAGATGATGCAGTAAACATGGCCCTTCACTACATCCTCCAGCACCTGGACTCCCCAGGAACCTACGCCAGGATCCTGTTTGTGGACTTCAGCTCTGCTTTCAACACCATCATCCCGGCCCTGCTGCAGGACAAGCTCTTCCAGCTGAGCGTGCCAGAGTCCACCTGCAGGTGGATCACAGACTTCCTGACGGACAGGAAGCAGCACATGAAGCTGGGAAAGCATCTCTGACTCCAGGACCCTCAGCACTGGTTCCCCTCAAGGCTGCGTTCTTTCCCCCCTTCTCTTCTCCCTGTACACCAACAGCTGCACCTCCAGTCACCAGTCTGTCAAGCTCCTGAAGTTTGCGGACAACACCACCCTCATTGGGCTCATCTCAGGTGGGGATGAGTCCGCCTACAGGTGGGAGATCGACCATCTGGTGACCTGGTGCAGCCAGAACAGTCTGGAGCTCAACGTTCAGAAGACAGTATAGATGGTCGTGGACTTCAGAAAGAGCACAGCCCCACCCTCCCCCATCATCCTGTGTGACTCCTCAGTCACCCCTGTGGACTCCTTACACTTCCTGGGCACCATCATCTCCGAGGACCTCAAGTGGGAGCTGAACCTGACCTCCCTCACCAAGAAGGCTCAGCAGAGGATGTACTTCCTGCGGCAGCTGAAGAAGTTCAGCTTACCAAAGACAATGATGGTGTACTTCTACACCGCCATCATTGAGTCCATCCTCACCTCCTCCATCACCATCTGGTACGCTGCTGCCACTGCCAGGGACGAGGGCAGGCTGCAGTGCATCATTCGCTCTGCAGAGAAGGTGATTGGCTGCAATCTTCCTTCTCTTCTGGACCTGTACTCCTCGAGGACTCTGAGGCGAGCAGGAAAGATTGCAGGAGGCTGCGGTCAATCAGGACCAAAACCTCTCGCTACAAAAACAGTTTCTTCCCGTCTGCAACTAGCCTCATTAACAAGGCCCGGGTCCCCCACTGACACTCCCCCCTTGCAAACGATACAAATGTCTCTGCACATGTAAATACCGTTTCATCTCGTGTCGGGCTCAGACCAGGCACGTCGCACATATTTGTTGTTGATTGTTGATCTTTGTTGTTGTATATTTTTATGTTGTCAGTTTATATATTTATATGTACACAATATTCTCTTCCATTACGTTACTTCTGCATGGCACAGACCCAGAATAATGCACATGTATATATCTGCAACGTTGTTCTTCAATTCCATATTTATATATTTCCACATTTATTTATGTTGACTGTATGTTTGTCTACGTGTAGCACCTTATCACCACAGCAAATTCCTCTTATGTGTAAAACACTACTTGGCAATAAAGCTCCTTCTGATTCTGATTAAATGCTACATTTACCATCTTTGGTGGACATGTGGAGGTGCATAAATACATATTTTCCTATATTACAATTATGTTTATAGTAAATATTCCAATACTCTGTAGTAATTTAACCATTGTAAGCGTTATCTGGATTCACCAAAACCTCCATGAGCCTATGCATATTTTTATTTCAGCTTTGTTACTCTGCTATCTACCCTAAGCTTTTGATGGAAATGGTAATACCATTAGCTCTGTTTTGCTGCTGTGTAGTTTGAGTAGGTTAGATGACAGCCAGTTAACACATGACAGAGGGAGAAGCTGAGTGGATGGTTTGGTGCTAAGAGACAGCTGTGTGTCATCAGCATAACAGAGGAAATGGAGACCATGGAGGCATATTATCTGGCCAAGGGGGAGCATGTGAATGGTGAAAAGGAGGGGTCATTAGTGATTTTAATGAGGGCGGTCTCAGTGCTGTGGTGTGCTCTAAAGGCAGATCCAAGAAGTTCTTTGAGATCATAGTGGGACATGTGTTAATGAAGTTGGGCAGGGACTGCTCTTTCCAGGATTTAACTCAGGAAGAGAAGGTTGGAGATCGGATGATAGTTATTGTGGTAATCCGGATCCAAACTGGGCTTTTTAAGAATAGGGGAAATGGCAGCTACAAAGAGGTGTTTATGATGTCTACCATGATGGGACAGAGGGTAGGGAGGCATGCCTTGACCAAGATATTTGTTTGGAAATATATTTGTTTCTGTGGTCAACACAGTCTCACTCCCTACTCGTCAAATGTCTGACGCATGGTCAAGGCCCTTTGTCGTCGCTTTTTAAAGACTTGGGTAGCCCTTTTGCATCAATTATTGACGTTTAGGGACCCACAGTCAAGTCAGCAACGCTTAGCAACAATAAATATGCAATATCCGGTTACACTTTCAAGCTAAAACGTAACGTTTCGATACATTGCCATGTTGAAACGCGCATAATTAAAGTCGTGAAACGTTGCAGTTTCGGCACAGAAAGTACTTGGTTGGGTTTAGGCAACAAAACTACTTGGCTAAGGTTAGGAAAAGATCATGGTTTGGGTTAAAATAGCTATGTATGTCAATTAAGACTTAAGTTAACTAACGTTAATGTCAATTTACCTCACTCGCCTAAATAAAAACATTTAATGTTTTGTTTAACACGGGACACAAACCGTGTTCTCCTGCTTCAAGGTCCGGGTTCTGGCCCTCTATCCACCCCAATCACTTCCTTACTGCGTCTTTTCTCTTAAATATCATACTTGCCTTTACCATCAAAAACTGGCACAACAGGGCTTCCCTCAATACGTCAAACTATGACGTCAAAGGGATCCCTAGTGCATCACAAACTGACGATTATGGCTCTTGACCAAGCGTCCATATGTGACAACTTGGGAGTGAGACCGGGTTGCTGTGGAGGATCACTAGCCCGGGCCGACACCTAACGACTAGCCAGCATGGCTACAAAGCTGCAGTTGTACCGAGCAACCATCAAACAGTTGGCAATACAGGACAGTGCAAGTACACATAAAGTATAAGATTTGCAGATCCAAAACACGCCTAATACTAGTGCAATGCATGACTGGATGATCATTAATAACTCAATATGAAGCTTAAAGCTTCATAGCTCAAGTTTGTGAAACAGCAATTTGTGAAACGACAATTTGACAGATTGAAGAAACAAAAAAACCTTCTGGGCAAACAGGCAGGGTGGTAGCATAACAGGTGACAGAGATCATGGCAATCAAGCCCCCCCCCCAACCTCCAAGGGACATCGCCAGATGTACCAAAACAGATTCCAAGCCGAGCCAGGGTGGGCAGAGGGAGGTCAGGAGAAGGGCAAGAAACTGGGGCAGAAAAAACAAAAACAAGGTCCCAAAAGACTCCAAAACAGAGGGCAAAAAAGTGGCAATACTCAAAATCACATGGGCAGAGAACAAAACTAACAGAGAAAACAGACAAAGGTGGGGACCCTCAGAAGGCCGAGCAGGTGATGGGTAGACTCTGAAGGTCATCAACGGGATCAAAGGGAGGTTGACACGACAACGGGCTGATTACCGGCAACTGAGTGGGCAACTGTATAATCAGGCTGACTTCCGACAACTGGACACCCAGACTAGAAACTTTGAGTTCAGCTCATGATGAATGGGGGACAAAAGTGTTGTGTTTATACTTTTGTTCAGTGTAAAACAAATATATTGGCCACAAAGGACACAATGTTAGGGTTATCAACAGTTACCCTTTAGAGTCCAGAATCAGAGGGACCAAAGGTTGTAATGACAAAAACTTGACTGCTCATGATGGTTGCCAGATAATTGAAGATGGACCAGGTCAGTAAGGTGGGTTATCTGTGCTAATAGCCTGCCATATAAAGCGCAAGCCTCACCAGGAATTTCAAGTGGCTTAATGGGCAGTCCGAAATGTTTAACAAAAGCAGAGTCCTAAAATCTATAATCGGCACCTGAATCAATAAATGCCAAAAGATCAAAGGGCTGACCTCACCAGGATCCTTCCCTCTCCTAACAAGTCTGTTGGTTTAAAGGATTGCAGAGGGCAGAAGGAGAGATAGTGATCAGGCTGACCACAGTACAGTCAACTAATCACAACAAATGTTAATGTTTTTTATTTAACACCAGGCCCGGCATCATGCCACACTCAAGCTGACACATCTTTTTCCCTCTATAACTGGTTCCATTGATATAGTTGGTAAGTTTCCTGTTTCTTGCCACTATGTTTTGTTTCTTTTTTCTGTTTTCTCCCCCGTGTTTCCTCACCTCTCCCTCTGTGTGTGCTCTCTCCCTCTCCGCCCTGGAGCCTGGCTGATGACTCGCACCTGCGTCTCGTCAACCTCCACCTCCGCCCGCCACACCTGCCTGCCATCATTCTCATCTTCAACAGTATTTCTACCCTGGTTCTCCACTCTATCTCAGCTTGATCGTTGTCGCTCCAGTCCTGGTGCCACTTCAACTCTATTGTGGAAAGCCCGGCCATTTCCTGTCTGCTTGTCCCGTGCACCCAAAAGTACCTGCTCGCCAGTAGGGTTGGGGCTACTGGCGAGCAGAGTTTCCTCGTTCCACACCCCCACTGTCCAGTTCCTTGGTTTCATAATCGAGAGGGGGCGCCTCTGTGCCGACCCATCTAAGATTCAGGCGGTTGCAGATTGGCCAACCCCCACCTCTGTTAAACAGGTACAGCGCTTTCTTGGCTTCGCAAACTTCTATCGTCGATTCATCCGCAACTTCAGCACCGTCGCTGCCCCCCTCACCCACCTCACCTCCTCCTCGGTCCCTTTCATCTGGTCTCCAGAGGCCGCTGCAGCCTTCTCCCACCTCAAGACCCTGTTCACCTCTGCCCCCGTCCTCACCAACCCTGACCCCTCCCTTCAGTTCGTGGTTGAGGTGGACTCCTCGGATGTGGGCGTAGGCGCCTGTCTTTCCCAGCGCTCCCCTGTAGACGCCAAACTCCACCCCTGCGCCTTCTTTTCACGCTGGCTGTCCCCCACGGAGCAGAATTACTCCGTGGGGGACCGGGAGTTACTGGCTATCAAACTGGCTCAGGAGGAATGGAGGCACTGGCTTGAGGGAGCAGAGCATCCCTTCCTAGTCCTCACTGACCACAAAAACCTCTCTTACATCCAGACCGCCAAAAGACTGAACTCCCGTCAAACCCGATGGGCCCTGTTTTTCAACCGATTTAACTTCACCCTCTCCTACCGCCAAGCCAGACGCTCTCTCCCACCTCCACTCCCCAGACACCCCTTCAGACCCCCCCGACACCATCCTGCCTCGTGCCTGCCTCGTCGCCTCTGTAGTCTGGGAGGTGGAATCAGCCATTCACCGCGCCCAGTCCACCGACCCGGATCCCGGTACTGGTCCCCCTAACCGCCTGCTACCCGGTCCTCCAATGGGCGCACGCCTCCTAGTTCAGCTGCCACCCAGGGACCGTTCGAACCATCTTCCTGCTCCGCCAGTGATTCTGGTGGACCGCTATGAACAAGGACTGTCGGGCCTTTGTAGAAGCCTGCGAGGTGTGCACCCGCGCCAAACCGTCCCACCAACCACCCGCTGGTCTGCTCCGCCCCTTTCTGGTCCCATATCGCCCTGGATTTCGTCACCGGCCTCCCCAGTTCTAATGGAAACACAGTCATCCTGACAGTGGTCGACCGCTTCTCCAAGTCCGCCCACTTTGTCCCCTTACCCAAACTCTCCACCTCTCTGGAAACTGCCCGCCTCCTCATAGACCATGTTTTCCTCCTCCACGGCATCCCCCTGGATATAGTTTCTGACCGGGGCCCCCAATTCACCTCGCAAGTCTGGAAGGCCGTCTGCCGTGCGTTCGGAGCCACCACTAGTCTCTCCTCTGGTTATCATCCCCAGACGAGCGGGCCAACCAGGACCTGGGGGCAGCGCTCAGGTGTGTTGCATACCGTAGCCCCACCTCCTGGAGTTCCCACGTCCCCTGGATCGAGTGTGGCCACAACTCCCAAATCTGCGCTGCCACTGGTATGTGTCCGTTCATGTGTTCCCTGGGTTATCAACCCCCCTTGTTTCCATCACTGGAAGAGGAGGTAGCGGTCCCTTCGGTACAGGCCCATCTTCGACGCTCCCGCAGAGTCTAGAGGGAGGCCAGGGCCGCTCTGCCCGCAACCGCCAGTTGGCAGACCGCCACCGGACCCCTGCGCCTGCCTACCGGCCCGGGCAGCGGGTCTGGCTTTCCACTGGTGCCACTTCAACGTTCCAAGCTCTCAGATACCTTGTTCCCTAACCTGTTGTCTACTAACCCTGTCTTTTCTTTCTCCCCGCCAGGTCCACTCACCTCCGCCATCCATTCAGTCAGCTGGGCTCGCCTACCTGCCTTCTCATCTCGCCTCGCTTCCGCGGCGTTCCCACGGCTTCCCTACACGCTCCTCACCTCTCTTGCCTCAGCCTCCAGCCCCCTCTCAGTCTCAGCCTCGCTCGAGCCTTGCCAGCACCGCCAGCTCCTCGGCCCTGGGTAGTTACGTCTGCCGGCGTCCAGTTTACCTCTTCTCACCTCCCGTCTCCCCTCTTCCCTTTTTTCCCCTCAATAAACCTCTTTTGTAAGCATTGTGTTTGGGTCTGTTCTGTCCGAAACCACAACACAGTGTTCTCTTTATGGAAATTGACCAATTACATTTACTGTGTATAGTAGGGATTTGTGTAACTACCCATGTAAAATTGTTTTGCACTTTACATGGGTAGTTAATCATTGATCAATTGAATTATCATCTTGAGGTATAGCCAATACTGAAAAAAAAATCTTATCTTTCTGCTACATCAAGAATAGATGTTTTAATACTGTATGTTTGAAGCCACCTCTATACACAGTCTATGGTACAAACAAAGTTAGAAATAGAAGTAAAGTAAAGAAGTAAAAATAGCTAGTGCAGTCAATCAGTTTTACTTTTTAGCAGTAAAAGAACTGCAGCCCAACGTGTTGCTAGAGGTACAATTAAAATGCATAACTGTCAAAACTACATACAGTAGCTGGTTCTATGAATAATTCACAGTTTATCCACTGTGAGGCTTTACCTCCCTTTGGACTGTACACGTTGCTGCTCGCATCCTAGCAGCAGAAGAAGATAAAGATGCCACAGCTGCTTCTGTGTGGATCATTACAGGGTAGAGGTTCATCAGTCGAAACTCTCATTTAACAAGCTGATTAACAAACACTGTTTTGGGCACCCTGTGATTATTATTAATGAACCTTGAATCTTTATATTTTGTTGGTTGATGTTTGTAGTAGTTGTGTTTGTAAGATTTGTATCATGCAGTAACACTATTAATTAATCTGTCTGGATGTCTTAAATGTTACTACTGTACCCTATCAAGCATCTGGAAGCATAAAGTCAACAACATCTAATTTAATTTGACATTTTTATTGTTAAAATGTGTCGTCTGCTTTCCTCATGCCAAGGGTAAATAGTTCCTCCTGACTTTGCATGATCTGTTATTCATATGCAAACTTTGACAAGCAAGCTCAGTGATATATTGGCTTGTTCTGCAGGAGCTACATTTAACTTTGGATGGAAGTATTTGTACACACAATTTTTACTTCACTAACATTTGATTATACTGTAACTTGTATTTATTTTAACTCAGTAGGGTTTTGAATATGTTTCTTGTTCAAGGCAGTTTTACATCTACTCTTCAACTTTACATTATCTTCTATCACTCTCTCTTGTTTGTTCTTTGTATCCATCTCTGTTTTTGCTTCTCTGTTGTGCAGACATGATGAGCAATAACAGCTTTACTCCTCGGTATTTTCAGCTGACTCTGTTTACAGACTCTGGGCCCCTCAGATATCTGTTCTTCTGTCTGTGTCTGTTGGTCTACATGACTATAATCTCTGCTAACCTTGTCATTATTCTGACAGTCTGCCTGGAGACGTCTCTGCATCAACCCATGTACATGTTTCTCTCCTGTCTGTGTTTAAACTCTCTGTACGGCTCAGCCGGCTTCTTCCCGAGGTTCCTGATGGACATTCTGTCTGACACTCATTTGATCTCACGTGCATCTTGTTTGATTCAGATATATGTTATTTACACCTATGCATCATGTGAACTGACCATCCTCAGCATCATGGCCTATGATAGATTTGTTGCTATTTGCCAGCCTTTACACTATCACAGCAAAATGACCTTTAGGATGGTGAGACATCTTTTGATTTTTGCTCTGCTCTACCCTGCATTTGGAATTGGAGTCTGTGTTTCTCTTACTGGTCAATTGCCTTTGTGTGGAAATAAACTGCACAGGCTTTTCTGTTCTAACTGGCCTGTGGTTCAGCTCTCCTGTGTAGACACAACTCTGAACAGCATAGTAGGTCAGCTTGTTATGACAATAACCATCTTCATCCCCCTGTTCTTTGTCCTGTACACCTATTTACGGATTCTGCTTGTGTGCAGGAGAAGCTCGTCTGAATTCAGAGGAAAGGCGTTACAAACCTGCCTGCCCCACATAGTGACATTTGTGACCTATTCGTTCTCTCTCACCTGTGAGCTGTTATTGACTCGATTAGAGGGTGACAAACTGAATCCAATCATCACAGTTGTTTTATCTTTAGAGTATTTGATCATTCCTCCCATCAATAATCCTCTAGTTTATGGCCTGAATCTGCCTCAAATCAAAGGAGTGATTTTTAGATTTTTGAAGATACACAAAATGAATCCTGGGGCCTAAACCTAAAACTCCTGCACAAACTGAGTAGTAAACAATGAAACTTTAAGCCTCTTTTATTGACTAAATATTACTCGACATAATGTTTAATGTCTTAATTATGTATTTAAATTGTAATGTCATTTTAAGGAGATCAGAATGTGTATTAATACACAGGATGTTAGATGACTCTGTTGTATTGTTTTTAGCTTTTTATGTTACTCTGCATTTTTCTGTGTTTTAATATGTCGTTTATGTGTTGTGAACCAGTTTCCCTTTTGTAATTATAAAACACTAAACTGTAATGATGTAGGATAATAAACAAATAAGACTAAGAGTGTGCAGTGTGCATGCTTTGTCAACATGTCATGCAAAATCAGCATACTAACATGCTAACAATGTTAATGCTAGATGTGCTGTTTATCATGTACAGCATGTTATTGTAGTGGACATTTAACTTTTGACCTGATGATGGCGCTAGATGAAACGTCAGACGATCGCCATTGTTACTACAGTTAACATCTGTATAAATTTCTGCAGCAGAACAAAGTTAATAGCCGTGGCTCCCAAGCTGCTGCTCCAGAGGGTAGATGATCTACTCCTCAACGAGGATGGTTGGTCCACCTCCATATCCCAAGAAGTCCGCAAGCTAGGTGTCATTTTGGACTCCTCCCTCTCATTCCAGCCTTCTATCACCTCAAAAACATCTCCAGACTTTGACCTTAACTCTCAGACTCTGTGGCAGAGTCACTCATCCGTACCCAGCAGGGTACCCTGGACAGGCTGCAATATGTCCAGAACTCAGCTCACCCTAGGCTGTGACAGCACATCCCCCCAATCCTCACTCAGCTTCACTGGCTCCCGGTCAAATTCCGAATCACCCACAAAATCCTCCTCCCCACCTATAAATCTCTCCATGCCTTGTACCTACTGGACCTTTTCCACCCCTACACCCCCTCAAGGAACATGTGGCCCACCGACAAGGGCTTGCTCTCTGTCCCCCACAGATGACTTTACTTGGGAGGAAGACATGTTGCAATGGTCGGCGAACAACAGAGGAAGCACGCTGTGGCCTTATGTCCAACAGGGGTACAAAGAGGATGAAGCCAGTAAGCTGTCTTGAAATCAACCCAGTCTCCTAGAAATTACATTTACATACTACTGTTGGGAATTAGGATTTAAATGGCATCAATAGTTATACATATAATAATAATAATATATAATAATGTGTGTGTGCGAGCATGAATGTGGGGTACATGCCTTATGCATCTGTTTCTGATTTGCACCATATGTTCTGCGTGCACGAGCGAGAACACTCAAGTTGCTGACAAAAAAAGAACACATGAAGCGGGAGCTTCTCTGCAAAATTAGATGCAATACAAAGCAAATACAAATACAAAATGAATATTTATAGCACAATTTACAGATTCAATCAATAAAAATTATAAGTTATAATAAAAACAAATGCTTTAAAAAAAGTAGATAAGAAAGAAAATACATAAATAATTCAAGAGTAGAATAAATAACATTTACAGCGTTTTAATAGTCTTTTTAAGAAGACCAGTTAAGAGACCATCACGTTTACTGGAGATAAAAGCATGGACGAGCTTCTCCTGGTCTTTTTGGGAATACCGAAACCCTTTAGTCTGGCTATATTTTTAAGATGATAGAATGCTGTTTTGGTGATATGGCTTGTGAAAGTGGGTTCTATTGTTATTGTTCTCGGTGACTTTAACAGGGGAAATCTCAGCCAAGAACTCCCCAAAGACAGAAAGTTTTTAAAGTGTCCAACACTTTGGATCACTGCTACACCACAGTTAGCAGTGCCTATCACGCCTTTACACGCGCTCCACTGGGACACTCTGATCACGTGATGGTCCATCTGATCCCTGCTTACAGGCAAAAACTAAAGCTCTGTAAACCTGTAGTGAGGACATCAAAGAAGTGGACTAGTGAAACTGTTGAGGACCTCCAGACATGTTTGGACTGCACTGACTGGGATGTTTTCAAGAAGGCTACCAACAGTCTGAATGAGTTTACAGAGGCTGTGACGTCCTCTGTGAGGACAGCTGCCTTCCAACTCGGACCAGGGTGACTTATAACAATGACAAACCCTGGTTCACAGCTAAGCTCGGACAGCTAATGTTGAAAAAGGAGAAGGTGTTTAGGAGTGCTGACAGGGCCGGGTGCAGGGCGTTAAAGTACAGGTTTAGCAGGGAGGTGCGAGAAGCTAAACGACTGTACTCAGAGAGACTAAAAAAACAGTTCTCTGCAAATGACGCCACTTCTATCTGCAGGGGGTTCAGACAGATCACAAACTGTAAACCCAAAGTCCCCCACTCCATAAACGATTCTCGCCTGCCAAATGAGCTGAACCAGTTCTACTGCCGCTTTGAGAGTCAATCGGACACCATCCCCTGTGACTCCTCCGCTCAGCTTCAGCCTCAGTCCACCACATCTTCCCCTCCCTCCTCAGAGCTGGCCAGCTCCACCCCCTCCCTCCTCTCTCCATCACAGAGAGGGAAGTCAACGGTCTTTTCAGGAGGCAGAAACCCCGCAAAGCAGCTGGGCCAGACTCTGTCTCCCCATCCACCCTGAAGCACTGTGCTGATCAGCTGTCTCCGGTGTTCACAGACATTTTTAACACCTCACTGGAGACATGCCATGTGCCAGCCTGCTTCAAAGCCTCCACCATCATCCCTGTCCCCAAGAAACCAATGACCACTGGACTAAACGACTACAGACCCATTGCTCTGACCTCTGTGGTTATGAAGTCCTTTGAACGCTGTGTGTTGTCCCACCTAAAATCCATCACAGACCCACTCCTGGACCCCCTGCAGTTCGCCTACAGAGCCAACAGGTCTGTAGATGATGCAGTAAACACGGCCCTTCACTACATCCTCCAGCACCTGGACTCCCCAGGAACCTACGCCAGGATCCTGTTTGTGGATTTCAGCTCTGCTTTCAACACCATCATCCCGGCCCTGCTGCAGGACAAGCTCTTCCAGCTGAGCGTGCCAGAGTCCACCTGCAGGTGGATCACAGACTTCCTGACGGACAGAAAGCAGCACGTGAAGCTGGGAAAACATGTCTCTGATTCCTGGACCATCAGCACTGGTTCCCCTCAAGGCTGCGTTCTTTCCGCCCTTCTCTTCTCCCTGTACACCAACAGCTGCACCTCCAGTCACCAGTCTGTCAAGCTCCTGAAGTTTGCGGACGACACCACCCTCTCAGGTGGGGACGAGTCCGTCTACAAGTGGGAGATCGACCATCTGGTGACCTGGTGCAGCCAGAACAGTCTGGAGCTCAACGCTCAGAAGACAGTGGAGATGGTCGTGGACTTCAGGAAGGGCCCAGCCCCACCCTCCCCCATCATCCTGTGTGACTCCTCAGTCACCACTGTGGACTCCTTCCGCTTCCTGGGCACCATCATCTCCCAGGACCTCAAGTGGGAGCTGAACATCACCTCCTTCACCAAGAAGGCCCAGCAGAGGATGTACTTCCTGCAGTCGCTGAAGATCAGCCTGCCAAAGACGATGATGGTGCACACTGTCATCATTGAATTTACATTTACATATTTAGCTGACGCTTTTATCCAAAGTGACTTGGTCGCACGCCTCTGGAGCAACTAGGGTTAAGTGTCTTGCTCAGGGACACAATGGTGTCACAGTGGGGGATTGAACCTGGGTATCTCACACCAAATGCATCTTATCCATTGTGCCATCACCACCCCATCAATCCATCCTCACCTCCTCCATCACCATCTGGTACGCTGCTACCACTGCCAGGGACAAGGTCAGGCTGCAGTGCATCATTCGCTCTGCAGAGAAGGCGATTAGCTGCAATTTTCTTCTCTTCTGGGCCTGTACTCCTCGAGGACTCTGAGGCCCGGGTCCCCCTCTGACACTCCCCCCTTGCAAACGATACAAATGTCTCTGCACATGTAAATACTGTTTCATCTCGTGTCGGGCTCAGACCAGGCACGTCGCAAATATTTGTTGTTGTATATTTATATGTACACAATATTCTCTTCCGTTACGTTACTTCTGCACGGCACAGACCCAGAATAATGCACATGTATATATTTGCAACATTGTTCTTCCATTCCATATTTTATATTTCTACATTTATATATGTATGATTGTCTACGTGTAGCACCTTATCACCACAGCAAATTCCTTGTATGTGTAAAATACTACTTGGCAATAAAGCTCCTTCTGATTCTTCTTATTCTGATTCTGATATATCGCTACTGGGTTTACCCCTGCACACATATGCTAAGCACTGAGAAAAGCTTGTCTACACCCACCCGCGGTGTGGGCCTCTCCTGTGTCCGCACCTTGTGTATATATACACACACAACTGTGAGACCTGGCCATCGGCTCCCATTTTTCTTCAGTACTGAGCTGTCTAAAGAGCCAGGAGATTGTATGAAGAGGAGAAGACCGCCACTACTGGAGGAAGGACCTCAAGCTGATCGGCCTGCAGCTGCTGCAGATGCAGCTCTCTACGCCATTCCCCAGCCTTGGTCTTCACAGATGCCTCCCTGATGGGCTGGGGCAGCACCTGCCTCTCTCAGGTGGTGGGAGGTCTGTGGCAGACCCACATGCCTCTCCACATAAATGTGTTGGAGCTTCTTACGGTGTGGAAGGTGATCCGACACTTCACCCTCGCACAGACAATAAGGCTGCAGCAGCCTACATAAACCGCCAGGGCAGGGTCCGCTCTGCACAGCTGCTGGGCTTGGCCAGGTGGCTGCTCTTGTGGGCGCACACTCATCTGCTTTCCATCAGAGCAGAGTATATCCCTGGCATATTGAACAGAGGGGTGGACATCATGTCGAGAGGGGGCCCTCGCTCAGATGAGTGGCACCTACACTCCAATCTGATTGCCCAGATCTGGCTCAGGTTTGGCGTGGTAGAGGTGGATCTGTTTGCCAACCGAGAGAACACTCAGTGTGCCCTGTTGTTTTCACTGAGCTCCCGGGATGACCCCCCAGCTGGGGTGGATACGTTCGCGCACCTACTGTGGCCTCCTCGGCTATTGTATGCTTTTCCGCTGGTTCGGCTGATCCTGCGTCTCTTGGAGTGCCTGCAGTTTTCAACCTTGGCAGTCATCCTGGTGGCTTCGAAGCGCACAAACACGTCCTGGTTTCCCTGCCTCCAGCAGCTGCTGTCGGGTCAGCTGTGAAAACTCCCCTGAAAGGGGGGTAGTGAGCCACCTCTACTCAGTCCTATTACTCCGCCAAATAGTTGGCATTCCAACGCTGGTGTTTGGCTCTGGGCAGGTGGTACCATTTGGGCCAGTGAGGTGTTGACTAACCCTGCTACGCCTCTAACCCAATAGCGATAGCCTTACTTTGCAAAGCCTGTATGAAATAAAACGATAGTTACGTATTGTAACTCCAGATTCTTCGAGTATAGGCACAGCCCTCTAAACTGTGGGCCTCACTGGACCTTGATGGTCAGGTCTCACCATTGTGTGTATATATACAGTGTGCGGACATAGGAAAGGCCCACACTGCGGGTGGACGTAGACAAGCTTTTCATGCACGCGTAGGGGTACACCCAATAGCAATGGCCTTAGAGGGCTACACCTAGACCCACAGAATCGGGTGTTACAATACGTAACTATCAAACTGAGTGGAATCTAGCGTTCGCTTAGAACTATGTTTACAATAATAACCTCTTAAATCTCTGTGAAAAACACGTCATTGCATGTACATTTACAGAAGCTTACAGACCTGTGTATAGATAGATAGTTAGATACATAGAAATATTTATATCCTTTTTTGTGGTTGTTTGTCTTTGGCTTCATTAGGTTCCATAGAGCATACATTAAAATACATTACATTACCTCCGTAACTTAAATAAAAACTTTAATGTTGATTTTTTGTTTCACATGGGATACGAAACCCCATCTCCAGGTTGAAAGTCCAGTTTCTGGCCCTCCATCCACCCTAAGCACCACTCTGCTCTGCCTTTTCTGTTAAATATCATGTACCTACCTACAGTTCATAAACGATGCTACAGGGCTCCCCCCACTGCGCTGATCTATGACACTATAGGAATTCCAGTGCGCAACAAACTGACGCCTGATCAAACCTCTTGCACACAGTGTTCTTCTTGATGGCCACTGACCAATTACATTTATTGTGTACAGTAGTGATTTGTGCTGTATTGATGTTTTGTCGAATAATTATCTTGATGATAGATAATACTGTAATATTTGTAGAATCTTTTATCTTTCAGCTACATCTAAAGTAGATGTTTTAATACTGTATGTTTGGAACTGCCTCTTTATACACGATGGTACAAACACAGTTAAAGCTATTTTAACACTGTCAACGCTAAGCATTCAGACAAAAACAGAGTAGAAGTAAAAATTGCAAGTGCCTTCAGTCAGTTTTACTTTGAGTATTTCAATGAGTTTAATTTGCTGCAGTACTACAGCCAATCACGTTGCTAGAGGTACAAATAAAATGCATGAGGGTGAAAACTACATACAGTTACTGGTTCTATGAATACTTAACAGTATATCCACTGTGTGGCACAGTTCTATGCTTTGGGGGTGCAGATGTACCTACGTACCTTCAAAGTTAAGCACACCCACAAGATAGTCAGCACAGATACATGCTCTGCAGAACATGAATGTCAGGTGACATCAGGTGAGAGAGGCTTTACGTCCCTTTGGACTGTACACGTTGCTGCTCACATCCTAGCAGCAGAAGAAGATAAAGTTTCCACAGCTGCTTCTGTGTGGATCATTACAGGGTAGAGATTCATCAGTCGAAAATCTCATTTAACAAGCTGATTAACAAACACTGTTTTGAGCACGCTTTGATTATTATTATGACTTGGTTGATCGTTTAAACTTGCTTTTGTTGGTTGATTTGTGTAGTAGTAGTTGTGTCAGTTTTGTATAATGCAGTAACACTATTACTTAACATGTATAAATGTGTGAAATGTTGCTACTGCACCTATCAAGCATCTGGGAGCAGTAAGTCATCAATGTTTGATTCATTTTACAATTTTATTGTTAAAATGTATCCTCTGCTTTCCTCATGCCAAGGGTAAATAGTCGCTCCTGATTTTGTTTGATCTGTTATTCATATGCAAACTTTGACAAGTAAGCTCAGTGGTAAATACCCAGTATATGTTTATTGGCTGGTTCTGCAGGAGCTACATTTAACTTTGGATGGAAGTATTTGTACACACATTTTTATATAAATACAGCAGGTAAGGAACAAATCATTTGATTCTCACTTCTGTTTTACTTACCTAAAATTTATTAAACTGTATATTGCCTTAATTTATCTCAGTAAGGCTTTGAATATGTTTCTTGTTCAATGCAGTTTTACCTCTTGTTTGTTCTTTGTATCCATCTCTGTTTTTGCTTCTCTGTTGTGCAGACATGATGAGCAATAACAGCTTTACTCCTGGTATTTTCAGCTGACTCTGTTTACAGACTCTGGGCCCCTCAGATATCTGTTCTTCTGTCTGTGTCTGTTGATCTACATGACTATAATCTCTGCTAACGTTGTCATTATTCTGACAGTCTGCCTGGAGAAGTCTCTGCATCAACCCATGTACATATTTATCTCCTGTCTGTGTTTAAACTCTCTGTATGGCTCAGCCGGCTTCTTCCCAGGTTCCTGATGGACATTCTGTCTGACACTCATTTGATCTCACGTGCATCTTGTTTCATTCAGATATATGTTATTTACACCTATGTATCATATGAGCTCACCATCCTCAGCATCATGGCCTATGATAGATTTGTTGCTATTTGCCAGCCTTTACACTATCACAGCAAAATGACCTTGAGGATGGTGAGACGTCTTCTGATTTTTGCTCTGCTCTACCCTGCATTTGCTATTGGCTTCTGTGTTTCTCTTTCTGTTCGATTGCCTTTGTGTGGAAATAAACTGCACAGGCTTTTCTGTTCTAACTGGCCTGTGGTTCAGCTCTCCTGTGTGGACACAACTCTGAACAGTATAGTAGGTCAGTTTGTTACAATAATAACCATCTTCATCCCCTGCTCTTTGTCCTGTACACCTATCTACGGATTCTGCTTGTGTGCAGGAGAAGCTCGTCTGAATTCAGAGGAAAGGCGTTACAAACCTGCCTGCCCCACATAGTGACATTTGTGACCTATTCGTTCTCTCTCTTCTGTGAGCTGTTATTTACTCGATTTGAGAGTGATACAATTAATCCAATCATCACAGTTGTTTTATCTTTAGAGTATCTGATTATTCCTCCCATCAATAACCCTCTAGTTTATGGCCTGAATCTGCCTCAAATCAAAGGAGCGATTTTTAGATTTCTGAAGATACACAAAATGGGTCCTGCTGATAAAATGTAAAAGTCATCATGCAAATACTAGTAGCACCAATACAAATAGGAGATATAGAATCTTTAAGCCTTCTGGAATATGTTAAATATATGTTGCACATACATAGATTTTGTTATCATTTGTCGTTGAAGATCAGAAAATCTCTGAATAGACAAGATAATAGATTAACCTGTAGCACAAAAATGCTGCCAAAATGTAAAAGTCATCATCCACATGCTGTATATCGAACAATGAATCTTTAAGACTGTTGCTGACAAAATATATCTCTGGAATATGTTTAATGTATTTGTCCATATATTTTGTTATGCCATTTTAAGGAGATCAGAATATCTCTGAATAGACAAGATAATATTAAAAGATATTAACCTGAACCACAATAATGACATTATTGCACAAGTTGTATATGCATGGTGAAGTCACAGCTCCTCAGTCTACAATACATCTTTGAAATCCACAACCTAGAAGTCAATTTGATAGAATTTGAGTTGTGTATGATGAGAATCTGCATGTTTCTGTAATTAGCTTTTTATGTTACTCTGCATTTATTTTATTTAATAAAAACATGTTGTGAACCTGTTGCACTTTGTAATTACAATAACCTCTAATAATGTAGAATAATCACCAAGCAAGTCTGAGAGTGTACAAGCATGCTGTCCTTTGAGAATGTCCTTCGGCAGAGTGTTGCTTTATCAACATTTTATGCAACATCAGCACGCTCACAGTGATAATGTTAACATGATGTGTTTACCAGGTAGAATGTTTACCATGTTCAGCATCTTATTGTAGTCAACACATTTAATGTTTGACTTGATGATGGAGATAGATGAAAAGAGAGCAAATCAGCTATATATATATATAATCAGCAATATGTTACACAGCAGCAACATGCTCACAACTTAGAATTCAGTTTGATAGGATTTGAGGTGTGTATGATGGGAATTTGGATATTAGATGTCTTTGTTGTATTTTCTGTTTTTAGCTTTGTATGTCACTGCATTTTTCTGTATTTTAATATTATTGTTGTGAATTAGTTGCCCTTTGTAACTGTAAAAATACTAAACTGTAATGAGCAAGACTTAGCAGTATACAGACATGCTTGCAGTCCTTTGAGGCTGCACTTCAGCAGAGTGCGTGCTAACATGCTCACAATGACAATGTTAATGATGATGTTTTCCAGGTAGAATGTGTGCCATGTTCAGCTTCTTATTGTAGTAGGCACATTTAATTTATGACCTAATGATGGTGCTAGATGAAAAGTCAGAGCATCACCATTGGTATTACAATTAACATCTGTACTAAATTTCATGGCAATCTACCCAATAGTTGTTCAATATTTCAGTCTGGACCAAAGAATTTTTTTGAACTTATTTTGATTCATTTCAATGTTGATCTATAATACTGACATACATTTTTTAAAGGAAGATATATTCCAACAGTCCAAACATACCTGAATAATAAAAATAATCTGATGCAGAACTGTGACAGATGACTTTACTTGGGGGGAAGACATGTTGCAACAGACAGGGAACATTAAAGAAGGCATACTGTGGCCTTATATCCTACAGAGGACAAAGACAATGAAGACAGTTGATTATAATTCATCATGCTACTATTGGAAATTAGGATCTAAATGTTACTATTATTTAAAAATTAATAATAGAAATTAACTTGCGTGAAGTTCACCCTTGGGTTACAGAAGACAAAATTGATAGCCAATTACTTAATCTAGTCTCATAAAATATACTGAACTATCCATTTTGAACTCTGATTAATAATTAAATTACTAGATAAAACCAAAATTTCCATTGGTGGCTAGTAGGTTGAAGTATTTGGAGTTATACACAGAAGAGGTTGGCGAAATAGTCAATCTTATTCAACATTAAAGAAACCAGCATGTACAGTATCTCACAAAAGTCAGTACACCCCTTATCTTCAACACTGAAGAAATTACCCTTTGCTCCAACGTAAAGTAGTGAATGTACAGCTTGTATAACAGTGTAGTATTTGCTGTCCTCTCAAAATAACACACAATCAATATCAATTTTATTTATATAGCACACTTAAAACAACCAAGGTTGACCAAGGTGCTTTACAAGAGGACTGAGTGGTCAACAGTATCAAAGGCAGCAGTGAGGTCTAAGAGCACTAGGATGGCAGAGACTCCTGAATCAACTGTTAAAATCAAGTCTTTAAAACTCTAAAAAATGCAATTTCAGTGCTGTGACAGGGTTTGAAACCGGACTGGAACGTTTCATAAACATGATCAATTAAAAATGTTCGCAGCTGGTTAAAAACAAATTTTCCAGGACCTTAGATAAGAAAGACAGTTTAGAGATGAGCCTGAAGTTAGAAAGAACAGGGGTGTCAAGATTTTCCTTTTTTAACAGGGGCTGCACAACAGCGTGTTTAGAGGCAGACGAAACATAACCAGAGACAAGACAGGCATTTATCCGTGACAAAATACCTGGTCCAATGGCCACTGAGAGGGAATGCTCTCTGAGGGACAAAACTGGAAGACGTTTCGTCCCTCATCCAAAGGACTTCTTCAGTTCTGACTGACTGGAAAGAGTGTCCTCTGTCCTTCAGATGTAAGTCCTCTTCAGGTCAAGACTCTGCAGTCTACTTACATCTGAAGGACAGAGGACACTCGTTTGAGGACCACCAGGTGCACATTTTAGACAGAGAAGATGGATGCTTTGAAAGAGGTGTCAAGGAAGCATCTACACCAGGGTGGAGAAGCCGTCATTGAACAGAGGAGGGGGTCTACGCCACCACTTATCCCCCACTTACAATGCTGTCCTTTCATCACTTCCCAGGAAACTCAACAAACGTAACCTATTGGCCTCAGGTGAAGATACCAACGATGGTCGTTCAGTCTTGGCCACAGGTAGTCTCAACGACCGTAACGACTGTCGTCACAGCAACAAGGAACACTAACGAACCAGCGGTATCGATGACCCGGGATAACGACCCCACTGAGGTTAAATAGCTGAGTTTCCCTGCCAGTCAGTCAGAACTGAAGAAGTCCTTTGGATGAGGGACGAAACGTCCAGTTAAAGTCCAGTTGCCCTTGACTTTAACCTTTGTTGGACAGATTAGCAATAAAATCAGATTTTGCAGATTTTACAGCTCTCTGATAGTCAGACAGATATTGCTGTAAGATTTCATGACACACTTTATCTTTCTTCCACCTTCTCTCAGCTTTCCGACACGCACGTCTGTGCACACGATGGAGTCATTTAACCAGTGCTCTGAAAGTGCTTTAGTGCATTTGATCCTCAAAGAAGCTACAGAGAGGTTTGTGCAGGTTGAATGTAACATCACACAGCCATTAATTTCTAAACCGCTGGTATCAAAAGTGACTATACCCATAAGTGATAATGTCCTAATTGGGCCAAAAGTGTCATTATTTTCCGTGGGCACCAATATTTTCCAGCACTGCCATAACACTCTTGGGTATGGAGTTCACCAGAGCTTTATAGGTTGCCACTGGAGTCCTCTTCCACTCCTCCATGACGACATCATGGTGGATGTTAGATACCTTGCGGTCCTCCACGTTCTGTTTGAGGAGCCCCACAGATGCTGGAGACATGCTTGGCCGGTCCAACACCTTTACCCTCAGCTTCTTTAGCAAGGCAACGGCCGTCTTGGAGATGTGTTTGGGGTCGTGATCATGTTGGAATACTGCCCTGCGGCCCAGTCTCCGAAGGGAGGGGATCATGCTCTGCTTCAGTATGTCACATGTTGGCCTTCATGGTTCCCTCAATGAACTGTAGCTCCCCAGTGCCAGCAGCACTCATGCATCCCCAGACCAGGACACTCCCATCACCATGCTGGACTGTAGGCAGGACACACTTGTCTTTGTACTCCTCACCTGGTTGCCGCCACACACGCTTGACACCATCTGAACCAGATAAGTTTATCTTGATCTCATCAGACCACAGTACATGGTTCCAGTAATCCATGTCCTTAGTCTGCTTGTCTTCAGCAAACTGTTTGCAGCTTTCTTGTGCATCATCTTTAGAAGAGGCTTCCTTCTGGGACGACAGCCATGCAGACCAGTTTGATGCAGTGTGCAGCGTACGGTCTGAGCCCTGACAGGCTGACCCCACACTTACTTACTTACTGGCCACCGTGCTGCAGCTCAATTTCAGGGTCTTAGCAATCTTCTTACAGCCTCGGCCATCTTTTTGTAGAGCAACCGTTCTTTTTTTCAGGTCCTCAGAGAGTTCTTTGCCATGAGGTGTCATGCTGAACTTCCAGTGACCAGTATGAGTGGGTGTGAGAGCGATAACACCAAATTTAACACACCTGCTCCTCATTCACACCTGAGACCTTGTAATACCAACGAGTCACATGACACCGGGGAGGGAAAATGGCTAATTGGGACCAATTTGGACATTTTCACTTAGGGGTGTCCTCACTTTTGTTGCCAGCGGTTTAGACATTAACGGTTGATATTGATGTGTTATTTTGAAGGGACAGCAAATTTACACTGTTATACAAGCTGCACGCTCGCTACTTTACACTGTTATACAAGCTGTACGCTCGCTACTTTACACTGTTATACAAGCTGCACGCTCACTACTTTACACTGTTATACAAGCTGCACGCTCACTACTTTACACTGTTATACAAGCTGCACGCTCACTACTTTACACTGTTATACAAGCTGTACGCTCACTACTTTACACTGTTATACAAGCTGTACGCTCACTACTTTACACTGTTATACAAGCTGCACGCTCACTACGTTACACTGTTATTGTCAAGTGTTTCTTTTAACTGCGAGGTGTCCACACTTGACAAGGACCAGACTTCGGATTTCACTCAGAATAATTTATTTGAATAATTGAACAGGAGTTGAACAGTATAGTTGAAAAACCTTTAAACACAGAAATAAAAAGCATTTTGAATAAAACAGGTATTTCCACAGTAAACACAAGTCAAGGTAAATATTTCAAAAACGGTAAGTATATTTAAATTCAATATTATTCTTTACATTTCACCAAACTAATTATGCATTTTAATTAATTTTTAACAAACAATTTTGGCTTACTATTTAAGCATTCTTTTACACAAATTAGGTAGAAAACCCACACATTTTAACCATATATATCCATGCATTTGAACATAGTTTCTCCCTCTCTTCAACCATGCAGTGACAACTTTAACTCACCCATATTAACACCTAAACAGAAAAAGATTTAAACAACATTCAAGTGAGCTTACCGATAGCCCATCAAATCAAAAGTCTCATTCCCCGCAGTGGATGTGTGCTGCTCATTCCGTCGTGTCAGTCCCTTTCCACCAGCCAAATGACTGTGTTATATGCTCCCGCTGATTGAAGTGTGTGCGAGCTTCTGATTGCTCAATCTAATTCACCTGGTCGAGGGTGCGCCAGGGCGCGCACGCACGGTCACACGCGGCTGCCGATGCAGAGCGGGGCGGCACGCAGGTGAGACGGCATGCAGGAGGAGGCGGGCACACGGGAGACAGGCGCACCTCTGCCAGATCAGCGCGACACCTCCCACTCGATCTTTACGTGCCGGCGCCCGGAAAGATCGTACTCTCAGGTGGGCTGGTCTCTGACTTGATCCTCCCATGGTATGAGGACCACAAGGCGCCGGACGTCCCGATGCAGTATGGTACTTGATCCAGGATCTGCGGCACCAGGTCTTGAGCTTCTCACAGAGATGCTGGAACTTGGGGAGACTCTCACATGAACATCTCGAACGACACCTCTGAAATCAGGATTTGCGCCGATGACTCTTGCAAGCCTGAACTGCCCTCTCAGTGCATTTTGGTCGCAGAGCCAAACTATGTCTCCACTGGTAACGTTCCTTTCAGCAGTATGCCACTTACTGCGAATGAACAGGTTCGGGCCAGCAAGTTGGCTCCAGGACTTCCAGAAGTTGTTTACTATCGTTTGCACTTCTTTGAGCCTCTTGAATGGGTAGGTGGTGTAGTCGACAGTTTTGAAGTCTCCACTTCGTGTAGCTCGACCAAGCAATAAGTTGTTCGGCGTGATGTACTGGATGCGCTCTTCTCGGCTTTGGACTCTGGCGTCAATGGGTCTCTCATTGGCAAGATTAGCAGCTAGCTGGAGCACTGTCAGGAACTCACTGAAGGTAAGACCTTCTACATTGCCAAGGCTTTGGAGGGCCCTCTTGGTGACTCTGACAGCAGCTTCGGCGGCTCCGTTTCGGTGAGGTGAATCGGCCGGGAGGATTTTCCACATCCAGGTCGTCTCATTTTTGGCAGCATACTCTTCAAGTGACTCTTTGCTCTGTTGATTCAGGTAAGTGTACATCTCTTTTAGGACAGGTCTCGCTCCGACAAAGTTCGTACCAGGATCAGACCAGATTTTACGGGGATGGCCTCGGACAGCGGTGAATCTCTGGTAGGTAAGCAGGAAGCTCTCTGTTGATAGTGTGTTTGCCAGCTCGACATGAATGGCTCGGCTGGACATACAGCAAAACACGACGCCCCATACTTTCATGGTCACTCTCTTTTTGACATCATCCTTCACATGGTAAGGTCCAAACAGGTCAACGGACGTAAACTCGAATGGTGCAGCAGGACTAGACCTCTCATCAGGTAAGTTTCCCATTATTTTGCTTTCTTGCAGACGATACACTTGTCAACGACTTTTTGGGCAATGACCCTTCCTCTGATGACCCACGCCTTTATCCTCATCCGCAGCAGGGTTCCCGCCACACCTTCATGTCCCTTACTGTGTGCTTCTCTGGCTAGCAGGGTAGATAACCAGGCTTGGAAAGGTAGGAGGGGAACAGCTCTGCGGTCTTCTTTGAAGGTCTGGATTCTCCCACCACAAACTAGAAGTCCACTTGTTTGGTCTCTGTAGACGACTAATCTGTCTGTTGTGGTGCCTGGGAAGTTGACGCCCTCTTGTGCTGCTAGGCAAAGGTCTCGAAACACGTCCCGTCTCTCTCTGACTGTAAGGATACCCGAGGATGGTACTGCCTCCCACTTTTCTTGGTTCTGGTTTCGGCACTTAAGAACTTTTTAGCTGCTCTCCAGATCCAAGCCACAGTCCCAATCAGCCTTCTCAGGTTGCTGAAGCGCTTTCCATCGACTAGATGCCGGACTGCTGCTCCTGCTGGTGGTCTTCATACTCTAGCTGGGCTGGATTTTGTGCCGTTTTCAGGCGACATCTGGAGAGTAGTGCTACGAATGTTTTTTTCTGGATCCTTGTGACTTTGTCTCGAGCTTGGGCTGCGACGTCTCTGGCGGATTTCTTTGGCCACTCATCGTCAGGAAGTTGGAGGAACTTTGGACCCGACTGCCACTCGGAGTCCTCAGTTAGGGCATCTGGACTGGCCCCTCTAGTGATGATATCTGCGATGTTTGCTGGCCCTGGAATCCACCACCAGTCTTGGACGTCGGTACTGCTCTGGATCTCACCAACGCGATTTGCGAAGAAAGTCTGGTAGCCATAACTCTCACGCTGTATTGCACCCAGGACTGTTTGACTGTCGACAAGATGATACCATTTCTTGACCTGGAGTCGGCAGTGTCTCTGGAAGTAGGTCTTGAGGCGGGCTGCGAAGACTGCTCCGCATATCTCAGCTTTTACAGGATCCCCTTTGTGGTCAAGGGGGGTCAGCTTGGATTTGGATTCGACCAGTCTCACAACGACACCACGGCTGCAACTCCAGCGAAGATACATCACTGCGC
The DNA here is from genome assembly GCF_014851395.1 of Micropterus salmoides. NCBI lineage: Eukaryota > Metazoa > Chordata > Actinopteri > Centrarchiformes > Centrarchidae > Micropterus > Micropterus salmoides. The sequence goes on along the minus strand of NW_024040596.1, from coordinate 1,989,967 downwards.
CATATGCGTGTTGGCTGCCATCAGAGAATGTGATTGCACTGGGCTCTGCGCAGAGATCTGGTGGAGTCAGGGATCTGGTGAAACGAAGTTGGCTCAGGTCAGCATATTCTTCCAATAGCTTTATAGCGTCTTCTCTGAGACCTTCAGACAAAGCAGCATCCCACGAGTCTTCTAGCCAGTATTTTACCTTGGCTTCTTGAAAAGCTCTCCTGACCAGGATGGCACCCTTTTGTTTGACAGGAGTCACAAGGCCGAGTGGGTCATACAGGCTAGAAACCTGGCTTAGCAGCTCTCGTCTGGTGAGTGGATCAGGTGTTTGATTTCTGACCTCCTGTCTGAGCAGGTTTTGACCAAGGCGCATCTTTCTCCTTTTCTTTGAGAAGTTAACTGCAACCATGACATGGAGTTTGTCGTCATTGATGGTGTAACCAAGGCCAAGGGCTTTGTTGTCGTCTTTTGTCAGCTGGTTTGGTAGGATCATAGTCTTTGGTATCTCATCCTTGGGTTCTTTCCTCCCACCTTGAATGGAGTAAACCCAGGGCTTTATGTGGAATCCTCCAGCTTTCAGGATGTGTTTGATGTTGGCTGTGAGGCATTTCAGATGGTCAAGGTCGTTATGTGAAGTCAGGATGTCGTCGACGTATACATCTTCTCCCAGCACGCGTCTCTCTTCCTTGAAGTGACTGAATGAAGGTAAGTTCGCAGTTTCTCGCATGGCGACTTGGGCTATGCAACCGGCAGGTTTGTCTCCGATGTTGACTCTTGTTATGGCAAAATCTTCTATTTCGGCATCTTCACTGTCACGCCACAGGAATCTGTGCAGGTGGACCTCTCGATCTTCCAGCCAGACAGAGTTGTACATCTTCCGGATGTCTCCAAGGGCAGCGTAGACACCAGTTCGGAACCTCAATAAGACAGCTCGGATTGGGTTCAGGACATCAGGACCTTTGATGAGGATGTCGTTCAGACTGAGACCTCTGCACTTTTGGCTGCTGTTCCACACTAGTCTGACTGGGGTGGAGACTGAGTGTGGGTTTAGTGCAATGAGATGACTTATGTACCACACTGGCCCGGTCCAACTCTGCAGAATGTCTTTGGACAGCTTCATTGCGGCCCTGCGGTTCACCATCTCATGGATCTGTGCAGCGTAGGCCGCCTTCCACTCAGGTTCTTTTGATAGCTGCTTCTCAGTTCTGAGGAATGTTGCCTCTACTGCTTTCCTGTTGTTTGGCAGGGTTGCTGGATCTTCTGTCCACGGATACTTAGCATGCCAGTGTGGTTCGGTGCTGTGTACATCTCCAGTCGTGTATGTCAAACCATTTCTTATGATCTCCATCTCCCTTTCTTCTGCAAGAGTTATCTCCTTTCCCCCTGGCTGGCAGTTCCCGCAGCGACACCCTCCACATCTCGGCTGACAGGCGGCTCCGATGCTCTCCCACCTCCACCACTTCAGAAAGTCTTTGCTGCTGGTGGCTGTGTTAGACTGGGTCTCGGGGTGGTCGGGATACTGGCAGGAAATTGGGTCTGTCTTGAATTCGAGATATTTGACTGCTGAAGTTCTCATTGATCTGGCGAAGTGAGTCTTGGACGAATGGGCCATCAGGGTGACTTCCTCAAAGAGGTCTGGATGCATGCCCCCGACTGTCTTGCCTAGTGGACCCTCCCAGAGCACCAGGTCACCAATTGAACGGATTTTTTGGGGCACCAGCTGGCCTTCTTTGTGGCTGATCAGAAGCTGGATTTCTCTGGGTCTGATGAAGTCTTTGAGGGGAACATCAGGAAAGATTTTCTGCAGCTTGTCAGGTTGAACATGTCGGTGCACCTCTGCAATTTTGTCAAGTCCGTAGCAGATCAGTTGGTGAGACTTCAGAGTTCCTTTTGGAGTCCTGACTCTGATCTTGAGGAGGTAGCGCTTTGTAGCGACAGATACTTTCATCCCTCCGACGCCATGGACGACTAGTGCGACATCTTCACTGCGAAGGTTCAGCTTGCTTGCAGCTCTGTGGGTTATGTAATTTGTGTCAGACGCCAGGTCAATAAGTGTTCCGATTCTTTGCCCGTCATTGGCAGTGACGTTAAGGAGCATCAGGATCACAGGGTACTCGTGCAGACCAGTCTCCTCCAGAAGGCCTCTCTCTCCTCTCTCTGCTGCAGTGGAGTTGTATGCTCGAGATGCGATGTTGCAGAAAGCATTGCGACACTGCTGCGCTAGCTCAGGTGAAAGTTTGGAAAGAAACTCTTCCTGGGCCTCGGTGTAATTTTTCCCCTCAGCTCTCACCGGACCAAACTTGGGTCTTTGGGACAGCTGTCTGGGTAAGGGACAGAGAAGGTAGTGGTGTTGGTCTCTGCACTCTGGATTCCCACACAGGTAAGTAGTTTTCTGCAGGGTTCATTGTGGATTTCGAGGCACCTCTTGCAGGCTCCGAGCTGTTGCACTGCGTCCCTCTTTTCCTGGAGCTTTGTGGTGGTTCTAAACCTCCTGCAGATGTAGAGCTTTCTTTTGTGTTTTGGATCTCCGCAGATGATGCAGCCTCCTAATTCACTGCTGGATTTAGTTGTCCTTGTTCGGGCATACTTTGTTTGAAACCTGGTCTTCTCCTTGGCAGGGTCGATGTCTCTCAGCTGTTCTAACTGCTCGTAGATAGACTCTTGGGATTGGAGGTATGCCAGTAGCTTGTCAAAGCGGTTCTGGTGGCTTACAGCATTTCTTGGGTCAGCAGCGTGGGTAAGCCAGTCTTTCTTCAGGGACTCTGGCAGCTTGCTCTCGATGGATTTTATTACTAGTGGGTTTTTATGGCATCTGCATTGCTTAGTTCATTTAAATCATAGAGGGCCTTTTCCACTGCTTGGATGAGCTCTACGATTCTTCTTGGGTGGTTACCACGAACAGGTGGGATAGCTTGTAGCTCCTCGACAATCTCAATAGCGATGGTGGCTTGGTTTCCGTAGCGGTTCTCTAGGACTCTGAAGATCTCGTCTGCTGAGGTGTAAGTAGAGAGCCGTAGATCCTTGGCCACTCTTTCGTCGAGGCTATCAAGTAGTTGAAATTTCTTCACCTCTTTGGATCCGGTTGGTTCACCTTGCTTCTGTAGAGCCTCCCATTCTTTCCTCCATCTGTAATACTCACGCTGGCTGCCGGTAAACTTTGGTAAAGCTGTGGCTTTTAGCTTTATGGCTGCAACAGGGGCTGCGCTGTGGGCTGTGACAGGTACTCTGTTGCTGTCCTCTTTAATACTTGCTGCTCCAATCAGGGCGGCTTTCCTCGACACCAGCTTGGGAAGGAGGGTTTCGAGCTCCGTTAGCCGACGATTGAAATCTTGCTTCTCGGCTCGTGGAGCCCAGCGGTTCCAGGTCTGGTGCGCTTCTTTGGCTTTGTGCACCAGGCTCTCTAAATGGCGGAGCATAAAGTCATATGCCTCCAGGGGTGTGTCAGGCTGAGTGGAGGAGACGTTCTCGCACTCTGCCTCTGCAGCTTTTAGAGCAAGGGTCAGTTCTCTTTCACCACATGAGGCCCATAATGTCTCCTGGACAAGGTGCTTTACCTCTTTTAACTTCTGCTCACACTCTTTCTCCGTCTTCTCTATGTCAGCTCTCTGTTGGTCGCTTAACTCAGGTGCGCCCTCTGCTTCGGTTCCTTTGCCCTGTGCAATGTAAGCAGCCTCAAGCTCCTCATTTGCATCCATCACTTTAGCGCCCTCTGCTGTGAGTCTTTTGAAGTTATCTTGCAGCTCCTCCACAGACATCTCCATGTGGGTCCTCGTTATATGGTTGGTGAGTCGGGAAAAAAGTCTCTTTACTGTAGTTCGCTCTGTTTTCAGCTCTTCGAGTGACTTGGACTCGGCCATGTTGCCTTTTTGGCTGTTGGACTGACAGGTGAACGGCAGGTAGTTGATTTCCTCCAGGCCCCCAGGTGGAGTCTTCTCCCTCTTTGTGGTGGGCTCTTGTGGAGTCTTCACTTGTCACGGCCGGTTTCCTACCGTCAGGCCGGTTTTTCACTGTCAAGTGTTTCTTTTAACTGCGAGGTGTCCACACTTGACAAGGACCAGACTTCGGATTTCACTCAGAATAATTTATTTGAATAATTGAACAGGAGTTGAACAGTATAGTTGAAAAACCTTTAAACACAGAAATAAAAAGCATTTTGAATAAAACAGGTATTTCCACAGTAAACACAAGTCAAGGTAAATATTTCAAAAACGGTAAGTATATTTAAATTCAATATTATTCTTCACATTTCACCAAACTAATTATGCATTTTAATTAATCTTTAACAAACAATTTTGGCTTACTATTTAAGCATTCTTTTACACAAATTAGGTAGAAAACCCACACATTTTAACCATATATATCCATGCATTTGAACATAGTTTCTCCCTCTCTTCAACCATGCAGCGACAACTTTAACTCACCCATATTAACACCTAAACAGAAAAAGATTTAAACAACATTCAAGTGAGCTTACCGATAGCCCGTCAAATCAAAAGTCTCATTCCCCGCAGTGGATGTGTGCTGCTCATTCCGTCGTGTCAGTCCCTTTCCACCAGCCAAATGACTGCGTTATATGCTCCCGCTGATTGAAGTGTGTGCGAGCTTCTGATTGCTCAATCTAATTCACCTGGTCGAGGGTGCGCCAGGGCGCGCACGCACGGTCACACGCGGCTGCCGATGCAGAGCGGGGCGGCACGCAGGTGAGACGGCATGCAGGAGGAGGCGGGCACACGGGAGACAGGCGCACCTCTGCCAGATCAGCGCGACAGTTATACAAGCTGTCGCTCACTACTTTACACTGTTATACAAGCTGCACGCTCGCTACTTTACGCTGTTATACAAGCTGTACGCTGTTATACAAGCTGTACGCTCACTACTTTACACTGTTATACAAGCTGTACGCTCACTACTTTACACTGTTATACAAGCTGCACGCTCGCTACTTTACGCTGTTATACAAGCTGTACGCTGTTATACAAGCTGTACGCTCACTACTTTACACTGTTATACAAGCTGCACGCTCACTACTTTACACTATCCAACGAAGGTTAAAATGAAGGGCAACTGGACTTGGTTGAAGCTACTGGAAGACGTTTCGTCCCTTATCCAAAGGACTCCAAAGGACTACTTTACACTGTTATACAAGCTGTACGCTCACTACGTTACACTGTTATACAAGCTGCACGCTCACTACTTTACACTGTTATACAAGCTGCACGCTCACTACTTTACACTGTTATACAAGCTGTACGCTGTTATATAAGCTGTACGCTGTTATACAAGCTGCACGCTCACTACTTTACACTGTTATACAAGCTGCACGCTCACTACTTTACACTGTTATACAAGCTGCACACTCACTACTTTACACTGTTATACAAGCTGCACGCTCACTACTTTACACTGGAGCAAAGGGTCATTTCTTCAGTGTTGAAGTCACATGAAAAGATCTAATCAGATATTTACAAAAATGTGAGCGGTGTACTCACTTTTCTGAGATACTGTATATCCACAAGCATTTATATAACTGATAAATGAATGTAAAACACAATATGAAATCTAACTAAAATCCACTAAAGTAAAGCACAAGGACATGTGTGTGTATTATAAGAAGAGCCTGTGAGTGTGAGTGTGTGCCTTCGCTGCCAGCTTCCAGAGGGGTTTTGCCTGTCATTGCTGGCCTTTGGGGGAGCTTTGCCTTTGCCCCTGACCTCCTGGGGGGCTCTGCCTTTTTCCTGGTTGACCTCAGAAACTTTTCAGCCTTTTGGTCCAGCCTCTTGGTTGCCCTCTGGACCTGTTCAGCCCTTTGGTCCTGCTTCCTGTTTGCCTGATTGCCACAGCTCCCCTACAGCCCAGCCTTCAGGCCGTCTGCCTGAGGAATCTTGCTCCATCGCTGTCTGGCCCTCAGGCCTTCCGCTTGAGATTTCCTGCTCCACCCCTGTCCAGCCCACTGGTCCCATTCTATTGGCCTCAGTACACTTTCTCTGAGATCCCATCTCCTGAAGCAGCTGTCTCACACGTTTCATTTCCTTATTCATACTGTTGATATCAAAACACATACGGATCGCATATCATTTGCAGAAGTAAAAACAAAATCAAAATCATGGTTGGATGTTAGTGCGTTACCCAAACATGGTCTTCAACGTGACCGCTTTTATGATCAGCCTGTCACCTGTCATGACAGTGATCTGTGGACGTTGCGATTAATCCTCAGAATAAAATCAGTGTCTTTGTGGACATTAAGGCAGTTGTCAAGTTGCCAGCAGTGGCAATGACTTACCGTGGGCTACTGCTGGGCTATTGCTGCAGGAATCACTGTTTAAATCAAAACTAATCTGTATGAAGCTGTGACTGATCAATGACAATCATCTGTCATATTGGGATTAATTGCACTGACTGGAAATTGTCAGACTGCGACCGTAACCTAGCAGATGATATAAGTCACACACAAGTCCACAACCACACAACATCATTGTTCCACATCTTACCATAAACCACTACAGAAATCACCATATTTCAACTCAATTTTACATAAAAATTGGCCAAACAATTTGAAAGTTTGCTCAGTAGCTTTCACATCAGGTGTAACGTTAGCATTATAGCTGTAACTTTAGCTGTGTTAGCCAGCGTTTACAAAAACAACTCCGCACTTGAACAGTCTGTGAAGTCACATTGCCGTGTTTATTTTAAATATAATTCACAACCTATAAAGCATACTTACAGGTTGTGATTGTGAATTTCCAGGCCCAAACAGATTTGGAGTTGCATTGTCTTTAGGACTAAACGTTGAACTGTTGCCGGTGTTCTGACGATCTATGCTGCCTTGCCGAAAAATGCTACCATAGCGCAAATTGATAGACTTGACTCTACTCGGCCCTGCTCCGTTTTCCATTGCAGATAATACCCAGAGATAGTGCGTAGTTTATCGTCATAGCGACGCCATATACAACTGCCGCAACGTAATGTTCAATGCGACACACACACCAACGACACACAAACAGCTTTCTCTTTTTTAAGTTAAAACGTTTGAACCTTCCTCAGAATGTAAAGACAGATAAGCGGTATGAAAACCTTCCAGCTGTGTTTTCCTCTGCCGTTGTTGCTGCAGCGGTCTGTGTGACGGCGGGAGCAGAGGGCTCTGTGAGCGGGCGGCTGGCCGGCCTCCTCCCGCAGGTTGGCACAGGCTTCCCCCAAAGCCACTAGCGGAGCTCCTCAACTCCGAAAATATTCAAGCACATTTTTTGTTCAGCCATCACTTCTCGTAAAACTGTCAATATTTGAAATCTACACAGCTGATTTCTCACCTCAAAACTTCTCAGAAGTGGATTTAGTGATGAAATTCCATACGAAAACTGTAAAAAAAACTGTTGCTGGCCTCTGTCTGGTGCAGCAATGATGATGCAGTGAATAGTGAATATTCTCTCTGACCAATCAGCAGTCTGTCTGTTTTCACGTTACATTTTAGTGTCCCTGGACTACAAACGAGCTGTTTTCAAGCAGTTCAGAGCAGTGCTTTTTCACTTTCCAAACCTGTTACGTGCACAAAAAAGGAGATATAACTCAATAAAAGGGAGGGGAAAAGCCAAAAAGCATAATACCACCTCTTTAAATACAGTGTGGCCCCTGTGTGGTTCAGTGAGGCCACTCTGTTGGAGTGAGACCTCACTGTTCTTAACCATCTTTGTTCTGTTGAGGTGATTGCAGATCTGGTGCACCTGGGGGCCTGTGAGCCTGAGGAGATAAAGCTTCACCTGGTCACATGACCACTGCCATATTTTGTCTTGGGTTCATTTACTTTACAGATACACACCCTGTACATGTAAATGGTTATGTTTAGTTCACTCTTTTGTTAAATAAATAAATTTTTTTATCTTTTACGCTGCCTTGTTACCTCATGTCACGGCTGGTTGTGTTTTTGTTTTGCATCTGTTCCGTGTTTAGTGTCAGTCCTTTTCCAGGGCCCCGTTTCAGAAAGCGGGATTAGTAAAGATTTCTGAGCATGTTAAGCCTGAGGTTAGGGAAACTGTGGATTTTCTGTTCACACAGCTATGAGCGGCACCTGTGCTGATTAGTTTAGGTTCAGAAAGGGTGTTGTTGACCTTCACAAGTTGAGTATGTTCAGTTAAAAAACAAGAGCACCATTTAATGACAAAAGGGTTAACACTCAACTGCTTTATTTTTTGGATTAAGAGGTAAGGCTGAATTGTGTTAAAAAGCTGAGCTAAAATCATTAAAATGCAGAGGTGCATATTATTTTCTGTCTTCCAAATACTTAAAAATTTAAAGAGTGACCTTGTTTACAGCGTCGTAACTGCTTTTATTGTGTATATGAGCAAATTGGAGCTTTTAACAAGGAGGTATTTTTCCAAACATTTCACCACAATTGAAGTTAAGGCTATCGGTTTGAAGTTCTTCTAGGATGAACAGGCTTTCTTAGGTATTGGAGTAATGACACTTTTTTCAGAGGGTGGTGGGGGGGGGTTGTCCAGTAACAGCTGGAAAATTGGCACCATGCAGGGGTCAATTCCTCAGCAGATGGATGCTAGCATGGGGTTGCAGTCTGAAGAAAATTCCTGGGTCTCAAATCTGATGAAGAAATCATTCAGTTCATTGGCTTCATGTTGGCCATTGCCTTTATGGAATCCCAAGTGATGCTCCAAGACATCCTTTTGCCGCCTCCTAGCTTTCCTTAGGACATGATTAAGCTCAATCTGTACAACTATCAACTACGTGCGATCGCAATTTCTAAAGGCATCCTTTTTCATGTTTGTTTTTGTTCAATGAAAAAGCATTCTGATTCTGAATGAAGAACCTGTCAGTACAGGTAAAACATGCTTTCAGTGTCTCTGTACTCTCTTCAGACCACACCATGTTTTGAGTTGTGGTTTACTGCTTTTGAGCACAGACTTGTTTGTGGAAATTAGATGAACTGTATTGTGGTCAGAATTAGCCAGTAATGGGTTAGATTTGGTTAGTTTGGTTAGTTTGACATTACCATAGCACAAAGACATGAGACATACTGATTAAAACATAAAAAATAGATGAATTAAGTTTGCAATAGTTAAAATCAACTGGAATACAAACAGGGTGCGTTGCAGTTGGTGGTGTACACAGTCTGAAATGCGGGCAGTGGCTCAAGCTGCAATCCTGCTGAGTGGAACGTATATGCAGAGAGTTTAAACTCCCTTGGAGGATAAAATGGTGTCATGCTCACACGGAGAAGTTCTGCATCAGGGTTACAGGCTAGCTCGCTAACTGTAAACTGTATGCACCAGTTGTTACTCACAAACAAGCACACACCCAATGCCTCTGTCCTTCCCTGAAGTTTCACTTGTGTCCACTCGGATGACGGAAAATCTCTCATGGTCAACCAAAGAGTTGGGGATATCTTTATGGAGTCAGGTTTCTGTCAGCACCATTATACTCTATTCTCAATACTCAGAACATATCCTGGTGTTGAAGCATAGTTCCTCCATTTTGCCATTGCAAAGTATTGTGGAGGGCAATGAAGTTTGGTTCCTGTCATGCTCTTGGGTTTTTGTGTGGTATTTTTCTGTTATTTTGATTATGTCCATTCCGTTTTACTGTTAATTGATCATTGCCTCCTGGTTCTCTGTATTTGGTTTCACATGTCCTTGTGTATTGTCGCTAGCTTTACTTCCTGTTTTTTTTTGTAGTGATCAGTTTCATGTGTTTTTTGTCTAGCTTTGTTTCCTGTCTGCTTGATTGCTTATGTGTCTCACCTGTGTTAATTGCCCTGCCTGCTTGTGTGTAAATATTTCCCTCAGTTCTGTTTAGTCCTCGTGGTGTCGTCGTCTTATGTTGAGTGTTCTGTCTCATGCTCTGTTTCCCTGTTTTCTGGATTGTTCCTTGTGTTTTGGATTGTTTCTGCCCATTGGATTTACCTTTATTGGACTGTTGGATTATGTCTTTGTGTCATCTGCCTTGTTTGGACTCCAGCTTCAGTGTAAGTCTGAGTTTGTTTTTTTTATTCAATTTTATTTATATAGCGCCAAATCACAAGTTATCTCACAGCGTTTTTCATAAAAGAGCAGGTCTAGACCGTACTCTGTGATGATATTTACAGAAGCCCAACAGTTCCCACCAAGAGCAGCACTAGGAGACAGAGGCAAGGAAAAACTTCCATTTAAGAGGCAGAAACCTCGAGCAGAACCATGGCTCAGGGTGGGCGGCCATCTGCCTCGACCGGTTGGGGTGAAGGAGAGAGAGAGAGAGAGAGAGGGAGCAGGAGAGGAATAGAGAGAAAAAGAGAGGGATGTAAGGAGAGAGAGAGGGGAGGGAGGCAGCCTACACAATATACACACAGAGGTACAGACAGTGAAGGTGATGTTGCTATAGACTAAATGAAAAATGGTACAGATATTTATAGTAGTGTTAATGGTAACAATCGTAATGTTAATGATTATAATAACAATAATAACAATAAGACTAGCAACAATAGTCGTTGGTTCAGGACTCACCTGAGCCAGCCCTAACTATAAGCTTTATCAAAGAGGAAAGTCTTAAGCCTACTCTTAAATGTGGGAGATGGTGTCTGCCTCCTGAACCCAAACTGGAACCTGGTTCCACAGGAGAGGAGCTTGATAGCTGAACGCTCTGGCTCCTAGTCTACTTTTGGAGACTCTAGGAACCACAAGTAACCCTGCATTCTGGGAGCGCAGTGCTCTGGTGGGGTAGTAAGGTACTATGAGCTCTTTAAGATAAGATGGTGCCTGACCATGAAGAGCTTTGTAGGTAAGAAGAATGATTTTAAATTCTATTCTGGATTTTACTGGAAGCCAATGCAAAGAAGCTAAAACAGGAGAAATGTGATCTCTTTTCCTGGTTCCTGTCAGACCACGTGCTGCAGCATTCTGGATCAGCTGAAGAGTCTTAATGGACTTTTTCGAGTAGCCTGATAATAAGGAATTGCAGTAATCCAGCCTAGAAGTAACAAATGCATGGACTAGTTTTTCTGCATCATTTTTAGAGAGGATGTTCCTGATTTTCGCAATATTACGTAGGTGAAAAAAGGCGGTCCTTGAAATTTGCTTAATGTGAGACTAAAACGACATGTCCTGATCAAAGATAACTCCAAGATTCCTCACAGTGGTGCTGGAGGCCAGGGCGATGCCATCAAGGGAAACTATATCTTTAGATAATGCGTCACGGAGGTGCTTAGGCCCCAGAGCAATAACTTCAGTTTTATCTGAGTTTAACATTAGAAAATTACAGGTCATCCAGGTTTTAACATCCTGAAGGCACATTTGAAGTTTAGCTAACTGATGAGTTTCATCTCTCTTGATCGATAGATATAACTGAGTATCATCTGCATAACAATGAAAGCTTATGGAATGTTTCCTGATAATATTGCCTAAAGGAAGCATATATAAAGTGAAGAGGATTGGTCCGAGGACAGATCCTTGAGGAACTCCATGAGTAACTTTGGCGTGCATGGAGGACTCATCGTTAACATGTACAAACTGAAATCGATCTGATATTTTGTGTATTTTTGTGTCTGCAATTTGGGTCCATACGTCTGAATTCCTGCCTCAGCACTCAGCTTCTCTGATAGTATGACACCACCGACAACTAAGATGGACCCAGCAGACTCTGTAGCCCATGAACTGAACCTTTTACTTTTTGATTTAGTTTTGTTAAAGGATGAGTGGAGGAATGCAGACTCTGTTAAATCCTGGCAAGTGGCTCTGTTTAAGGCACACCAGGAGGTAGCCTCCAAGCACTGGCTGCTGGGCCTATTACATTCCTGACCTCCGACCTGTTAGCCTCCAGCCAGATTCCCGGCCTGTTACCAGCCAGCTAACCAGCATCCACAAGCCTGACTCTACCGCAGTTAGCAGTCTGCTATCCAGCTTCCACCTGTCTAATCCCCGGCCCGCTAGCATTCCTGTGGCTAGCCCCCTGCCTGATTTCCGGCCTGCCCATCTGCCTGCCTTGTGGTCCCACTGACACCAGCCCTGGGGTCCCCGTTGGTGGTCCCGCCGGTTCCTGTTCCAAGTTCTCCATCAGTGGTCCAGCTGCCGACTCCTGCTCTCTGTGCTCAGTCCGTGGACCTCAGCCCAGCTGCTCAGTCCTTGGACCTCAGCCCAGCTCTGCCTCCTGTGGTCCCAAGCCTCCTTACCCGTTCGGCCCGTCTGGTCGAGACTCTGTTCGTTCCTCTCCCCTACCAGCCAGTTTCTCTCCCCTGCCTTCAGGCCGACCCCCTGAACTCTGCCCCCTGGGTCGTATTCCGAGACGACCTTCTGAACTTTGTTGCCCCCTTGTTCTGCCCTCTGGCTGCCCTCCTGAGGTTCCCCTATCTGGCCCTGCACTGCCCCCCCCACCCCCACCCCCGATCTGCCCAGCGTCCTGGGTCGCCTGAACTGTTTGGTCCCAGTTCTCCCTTTGCCCTGCCTTCTGGCCGCACGCCTGAACTTTCCTGCTCCCCCTCAGTTCTGCCTTTGAGGTCCCCCTCCTGTGGTCCCCCATTCCCCTCCGCTCTGCTGTGATCTCCGTCCTTTGGTTCCCTGCCCTTTCCAACCATGGACTCGAAGACTTTTCAGTTGGACTCAATTCCTCCTCCAGGTCCCCCCTCCGCGCGCCCTGGATTGGTTTGGACTCTTGTGGGGTTTTTTGGGTTTTGAATGGACTTCTGGTAGCCGTCCCTTAAGGAGGGGGTTCTGTCATGATCTTGGGTTTTTGTGTGGTCTTTTTCGTTTATTTTGATTATGTCCATTCCCTTTTTGTTTAGATTTGGTTAGTTGATCATTGCCTCCTTGTTGTCTGTTTTTGGTTTCACATGTCCTTCTGTATTGTCGCTAGCTTTACTTCCTGTTTTTTATTTTGTAGTGATCAGGTGTGTGTGTGTGTGTGTGTGTGTGTGTGTGTGTGTGTGTGTGTGTGTGTGTGTGTTGCCCTCAGTTCTGTTTAGTCCTCGTGGTGTCTTCGTCTTATGTTGAGTGTTCTGCCTCGTGCTCTGTTTCCCTGCTTTCTGGATTATTCCTTACATTTTTTGGATTGTTTCTGCCCATTGGATTTACCTTTTATTGGACTGTTGGATTATTTCTTTGTCATCTGCCTTGTTTGGACTTCAGCTACAGTGTAAGTCTGAGTTGTTGTTGTTTTTTTTTAACTGTATTAAAATACCACCAACTGAACCCGCTTTGTTCTGGTGTCTGCAATTTGGGTCCCTACGTCTGACTTCCTGCCTCAGCACTCAGCTTTTCTGATAGTTCTTCCGTCATCTTAGGCGTCTGCCTCTTCTCCGTTGGCGCCTGTGCTGTTTAGGTTGAAATTTCACTGCTTTCGGGCAGGTCTATGGTAGAGGTGAACCCAGTGGAGTGAGGTGGTCAGAGACAGCACCTGTGCCTCTCTGGTGTTGGCTGCGCCACAGATGAGTAGACGAACAAGGAGTTAAAACTCTACGCTGGCATACTAAAACTCAATATAAACAATAAAACACAAGTTGAATATAGCAGCACAGTGTGGGTCGCAGCAGAGCAAGTGCTGATCAAACCTTTTGAATCATGTATTTGCGCACTGTTCTCTTCATGGCCATTAGTTAATTAGATTTATTGTATTGAAGATTAATACCTCTATGAAACCTCGCAGTTAATGCCATTTTAACATTGTCAACACTAAGTATTAAGTAAAATTGCGTTTTAGCGGCAGTCAGTCAGTTTTACTTTGAGTGTTTCAGTGAGTTTAATTAGCAGTAAAAGAAGTGCAGCCCATCATGTTATTAGAACCAGCTATAGTAAGACGTTTTAATCCTTATGCATTGTATTTGTACCTCTATGAATAAGTCACAGTATCTACTATGTGGCAGGGTCCCCACAGTTATCTGCTTAGTCCTCCCAGATGTAGAGATGGACCTGCCTTCAAAGTTAAGCACACCTACAAGTTGGTCAGCACTGGAAAAAAAACATACATGCATTACAGGTGACATCAGGTGAGAGAGGCTTTACGTCCCTTTGGACTGTACACGTTGCTGCTCGCATCCTAGCAGCAGAAGAAGATAAAGTTTCCACAGCTGCTTCTGTGTGGATCATTACAGGGTAGAGGCTTCATTAGTCAAAGCTCTCATTTAACAAGCTGATTAACAAAGACTGTTTGGAGCAAGCTTTTATTATTATGACTTGGTTAAACCTTGAAACTTGGCATGTAGTTTTTTTTACGTTTATAATAGTAGTTTTGTAGTTATTACAGAACACACAACAGGACATATTCTCTGTCCTGTGGGTCTTTTCAATAGGTATCTAGATTGTCTGCTTGATTGTCAATGCACAGAGATTATCATGCATTATTATCAACAATATTATTTAGTCTTGAGAAAAGATGTGTTGAATGTTACTACTGCATCTTATCAAGTGTCTGGAAGCATCAGTTCATCAATGTCTGATTTAATTTTACAATTTTATTGTTAAAATGTGTTCTTCTTTCCTCATGCCAAGGGTAAATAGTTGCTCCTGACTTTGTTTGATCTGTTATTCATATGCAAACTTTGACAAGCAAGCTCAGTGATAAACAATAAATATAAAACATACAGTATATGTATATTAGCTGGTTTTGCATGGGCTACATTTAACTTTGGATGGAAGTATTTGTACACACTTTTTTATGTAAATATGGCAGGTAAGGAAAGGATAATTTGATTCTCAATTCTGTTTTACTTTCCTAATGTCTTTTACTGTATATGGCCTGGGGCAAGTTTAACCCTTGCAAGTCTTGTTGAATGCAATTTTACCTCTACTCTTTACTCTCTTGCTTCTCTGTTGTGCAGACATGATAAGCAATAACAGCTTTACTCCTGAGTATTTTCAGCTGACTCTGTTTACAGACTCTGGGCCCCTCAGATATCTGTTCTTCTGTCTGTGTCTGTTGGTCTACATGACTATAATCTCTGCTAACGTTGTCATTATTCTGACAGTCTGCCTGGAGAAGTCTCTGCATCAACCCATGTACATGTTTATCTCCTGTCTGTGTTTAAACTCTCTGTACGGCTCAGCCGGCTTCTTCCCCAGGTTCCTGATGGACATTCTGTCTGACACTCATTTGATCTCACGTGCATCTTGTTTCATTCAGATGTATCTTATTTACACCTATGCATCATGTGAACTGACCATCCTCAGCATCATGGCCTATGATAGATTTGTTGCTATTTGCCAGCCTTTACACTATCACAGCAAAATGACCTTTAGGATGGTGAGACATCTTCTGATTTTTGCTCTGCTCTACCCTGCATTTGCTATTGCTGTTTGTCTTTATCTTACGATTAGATTGCCTCTGTGTGGAAATAAACTGCACAGGCTTTTCTGTTCTAACTGGCCTGTGGTTCGGCTCTCCTGTGTGGATCCAACTTTGAATAATATTGTAGGTCAGTTTGTTTTGATAACAATCACCTTCATCCCCCTGTTCTTTGTCCTGTACACCTATCTACGGATTCTGCTTGTGTGCAGGAGAAACTCGTCTGAATTCAGAGGAAAGGCGTTACAAACCTGCCTGCCCCACATGGTGACATTTGTGACCTATTCATTCTCTCTCTTCTGTGACCTGTCATTGACTCGATTAGAAACTGATAAAATGAATCCAATCATCACAGTCATTTTATCTTTAGAGTATCTGATTATTCCTCCCATCAACAACCCTCTAGTTTATGGCCTGAATCTGCCTCAAATCAAAGGAGTTATTTTTAGATTTTTGAAGAAACGCAAAATGGGTCCTGCTGATAAAATGTAAAACTCATCATGCAAATACTAGTAGCACCAATACAAATAGGAGATATAGAATCTTTAAGCCTTCTGGAATATGTTAAATATATGTTGTACATACATAGATTTTGTTTTATCATTTGTTGTTGAAGATCAGAAAATCTCTGAACAGACAAGATAATAGATTAACCTGTAGCACAAACATTATGATAATATTGCACAAATTGTATATGCATGGTGAAGTCACAGTTCCTCTGACTACAATACATATTTGAAATCCACAACCTAGAACTTATTTTGATGGGATTTGAGTTGTGTATGATCAGAATCTGCATGTTAGATATTTCATTCTTGTATTTTCTGTATTTGGCTTTGTATGTTACTCTGCATTTATTTTGTTATTTCTTAGATAATATGTTGTGAACCAGTTGTACTTTCTAATTACAATAACACTAACCTCTATCTCTGGTGTAGAATAATCACCAAGCAGGTCTGAGAGTGTACAAGCATGCTGTCCTTTGAGAATGTCCTTCGGCAGAGTGTTGCTTTATCAACATGTTATGCAACATCAGCACGCTCACAATGATAATGTTAACATGATGATGTTTACCAGGTAGAATGTTTACCATGTTCAGCATCTTATTGTAGTCAACACATTTAATGTTTGACTTGATGATGGAGATAGATGAAAAAAGAGCAAATCAGCAAAGTTATTACAATTTATCCTGACTGGAACATAAATCTGTGTACGAAATTTAAGGCAACCCATCCAATCGCTGTTTAGAAATCTCACCAAAAGCCAAACGTCAACATGCTGGTGTCGGAGAGCAGTCACGGGATCAAAGCCAATACTATGCTTTCTCTAGGGACCATAGCTGTGTGTAGAAAATTTCATGGCAATCCATCCAATAGGTGTTGAGATATTTGAGTCTGGATCAAAGTGGCTTTTTATTCTTAATGTCGTCATATTGTCTTTTACTGTCACTGTTAAGTCATTTGAAAAAACGTTGAATAAAAAATGATCGGATGTATTACTTTGACAGATGACTTTACTTGTGGGGGCGGGGGGTTGAGATGTTGCAATGAACAATCGGAACAATTGAGAAATCTCCATCAGAATCAAAATCAGCTTTATTGCCAGGTTTGTGTACACATACGAGAAAATTGTACAATGCTCACAATGTGCTTACTCATACAATAATACAATGATAAAAATCAGACACAGGCTCCAGTATAGAGTATAGAGAGAAACTATATATATATATATATAAATAAATTACACACACACACACACACACACACTATAAACAAGATAGATTGAGACAATAGTGCAATGAGTGCAAAGGATCAAGGAGTTTATTATTATGTAAATGTTGGCGGTGGATGAGATTTACAGGTATGCATACACATACAGACATGTACACACTGCGATGGAACATAGTGCAAAGGACGCTGGTTATGTACTTGAGGTGGATGGATTTGGTATACAGTATATACAATATGACGATATAACTCTGAAATAGAGAATAATGAATAAATGATAGCCAGTAAACAGGTGGCTGATTAGAGACAGAGTTACTGGGTTATTGCACAGGAGTCAGCTGTTCATCAGAGTGATGGCTTGTGGGAAGAAGGTTGTTCTGGCTGCACCAGAGAGCCAGCTGATCAACTTCCCATCTATAGGCCGACTCATTACTGTCCCGGAAGAGACCAATGACCGTTGGGTCGTCAGCGAACTTCAGGAGTTTGACAGATGTGTCTCCTGAGGTGCAGTCGTTGGTGTAGCGGGAGAAGAGCACACACCCCTGGGGGGCGCCAGTGCTAATAGTCCGGGTGCTGGATGTGATGTTTCCCAGCCTCAAAAGTTTTTGATCCACTGACAGGTGGAGGCTGGCACATTGAGCTGGGTGAGTTTGGTGCTGAGGATTTCCGGGATGATGGTGTTGAACACCGAGCTGAAGTCCACAAACAGGATCCTTGCATATGTCCCTAGAGAGTTGAGGTGTTGCAGGATGTAATACAGTCCCAAGTTGACAGCATCATCCACTGACCTGTTAGCCCTGCAGGCAAACTGAAGGGGGTCCAACAAGGGGCCTGTAATGTCCTTCAGGTGGGCCAAGACCAGTCTTTCAAAGGACTTTGACTATATATGTCAGGGTGACAGGCCTATAGTCATTTAATCCAGAGATGGAGGTTTTTTTGTGGACCGGGATGATTTTGGACCGTTTGAAGCAGGAGGGAACTTCACACACCTCCAGTGATCTGTTGAAGATCCGTGTGAAGATGGGGGCCAGCTCGTATGCACAGATTTTCAGGAAGTATGGTTTGACACCGTCTGGGCCAGGAACCTTCCTGATCTTCTGCCTCTGGAAGAGCTGGCACACATCTTCTTCACAAATCTTGAGTGCAGGTAAGGGGTCAGAGAGGAGGGGTGACAGCGTGGCAGTGGGGGAAGGTGACTGAAGATTGTGTTGGAGCTGGGGAGAAGTGTGACTGTAGGCTTCTCAAACCTACAATAGAAACCATTCAGCCCGTCAGCCAGTCGTTGAGTACCAGCAGAGTTTTGGGAATGGTCTCCTGTAGTTAGTGAGTGTCTGCAGGCCTCTCCACACTTACGCAGCATCACTGGCCGTGAAGCTGTTTCCTAGCTTTTCAGCATAGCACCTCTTTGCTGCCAAAGCACGGGGCACTTCCTGTCGGCTCAGAGGCATTGTGAGGCTACCCAGCCGACCAATCACAGTCCTTACGGTCTGCGTTGCCTCGATGTGTATTTACATTTTTGAGGAGGTGCAAGTCAGGCTACAGTGTAGGCTACGGGGCTACGCAGAGGCTACGCTGTCGATTTGACGCAGAAGTATAAATTACAATTAACAAGGCTGCAGGCCCTGATGGTGTCCGCCCTGGGCTGCTCAAAGCCTGTGCCCCCCAGCTATGTGTCTCACATGGCTTCTCTACCGCCGCTATGCAGACGATACGCAACTGTACCGATCTTTCCCACCAGACGATCTCACCGTCTCTGTGATCATGGACTGTCTCTTGGACATACTCGCATGGGGGAAGGCCTGCTACCTTCAACTAAAGCTCTCTAAGACTGAACTCCTGGTCATTCCAGCCAAGCAATCTATCCAACATAAAATCCTACTACAAATTGACGACTCAACTATCACTCCAACCAGGGTGGTGAGAATCTTGAGTGTCATGATTGATGACCAGCTGTTCTTTTTAGACCATCTTGCTGCCGTCTCTCAGTCATGCCGCTTTGCTGTATATATAACATAAGAAAAACCAGGCCCTAAGAGATGGGAATCGTCGATTGCGTGGGGGACTTTGGGTTTATAGTTAGTTTTTTGTTCTGTGTTTCATTGCGTCGCTGCATCCGGGTGTGGGATTATCCCGGACAAGCTCCAGCTACAAGACCGCGCCTTCGACCGTCTAAAATTTCGTCTTTATATTTCAGACAGACTCTCAACAACGTGCGGCTCCGTGAGCTCTCTGAACTGGAAACAGCTTCACTTCACCACAACTGCTGTCCACGAATACGTGAAGCAGCATGAACACGTGAAACGAAAGTATCCCACAGCACTTTGTCTAGGACGGCAGCACCGCAAATCGTGTTTACTTTCTGTCGCCACACAAGCACGGCAAATTATCAGCACGAGGACACGTAGTATTTCTTCTTTGCCTTCATGTTAAAAGTAATTTCTGCGGCGCTGCTGTCATGGTAACATAACGTTACACCACGAGTCATGTAATGTTCGGCTGTTTCATATTTTCTGTTTATTTAACGGCCACATATGAGCGGGAAAACAGCTGAATCTAATTACAGACAATCTGTGACTGTCTGTACAGTCTGTGAGTCCTTTCAGGTGTTCACTAATGCAGAAATACATTTTATTATCATACTGCATTACTTATATTGAAATGAATCCATGTCAGAAACATTTAAAGTTTTAAGTAAAGTAGCCTGTTATTGTTATTATCAAAACACATCAGTGACATGGAAATTTCAGGATGATTGAATAAAATATAGATTTATTGATTAGACATGTTATTGATATTTATTTTGGATAAATTGGTATGTTAATCGTGTAATAGGCAACTTTTCTTTCTTTAGAATAAACAAAATTAGTCGTTAGATTAATCGACTTGAAAAATTTCCATCGTCAACCACTTATCCATTCAGGGTTGCGGCGGGCCTGGAGCCTATCCCAGGTGACATTGAGCGAAAGGCGGAGTACACCCTGGACAGGTCGCCAGTCCATCGCAGGGCCACACATAGACAAACAACCACTCACACTCACATTCACACCTAAGGACAATTTTAGAGACACTAATCAACCTAGCCTGCATGTCTTTGGATGGTGAGACGACAGTACTGGGGACCAACATATCATGTTAATGTGTCCTGCACTCTTATGGCCTGAAATGTACATGAATACTCACTCACGCATGTAGTCAGTTCGTGACACACTTTACCTCCCTTTGGACCCTGTTTGCACACGTGGCTGCTCTCAGTAAAACAGTTAAAAAGGATGAAGGTTCAGCAGCTGCCTCAGTGTAGGGGAGGAGGCTGTGTATTTTTCCTAAAATCTAACGCAGTGGAGCGAAGATTGTGTTTAACTCTCTACATGACTTTATTAGAAGGACAAACCATGGGACTCATAAACAGTATACAGAGTAATTGGTTGGCTGATATATGAACTTATTTTACAGCTACTGTAGAACAGAAAAGTGGAAAATGTCTTAACTACCTAAATGTGGAAGTTATGCAGAATATTATCAGGTGAAATTGTTGAAATGTTAAACTGATGCACCTTACACGGATGCAGGCTTATGTTATGTATTGTTGAAATAAGTGTTCAATAGGAAATTTTAATCAATCAATCTTTTTGTCCTCTTTTGACATGGCTTTCCTCTCTCTCCCTCCATCACTCACTTCTTCCAGTTCTGCTGTTGTGCAGACATGATGAGCAATAACAGCTTTACTCCTGAGTATTTTCAGCTGACTCTGTTTACAGACTCTGGGCCCCTCAGATATCTGTTCTTCTGTCTGTGTCTGTTGGTCTACATGACTATAATCTCTGCTAACGTTGTCATTATTCTGACAGTCTACCTGGAGACGTCTCTGCATCAACCCATGTACATGTTTATCTCCTTTCTCAGTTTAAACTCTCTATACGGCTCAGCCGGCTTCTTCCCCAGGTTCCTGATGGACATTCTGTCTGACACTCATTTGATCTCACGTGCATCTTGTTTCATTCAGATATATGTTATTTACACCTATTTATCATTTGAACTGACCATCCTCAGCATCATGGCCTATGATAGATTTGTTGCTATATGCCAGCCTTTACACTATCACAGCAAAATGACCTTTAGGATGGTGAGACGTCTTTTGATTTTTGCTGTGCTCTACCCTGCATTTGCGATTGGATTTGCTCTTTATCTTACTGTTCGATTGCCTTTGTGCAGAAATAAACTGCACAGGCTTTTCTGTTCTAACTGGCCTGTGGTTCAGCTCTCCTGTGTGGACACAACTCTGAATAATATTGTAGGTCAGTTTATTTTGATAATAACCATCTTCATCCCCCTGTTCTTTGTCCTGTACACCTATCTACGGATTCTGCTTGTGTGCAGGAGAAGCTCGTCTGAATTCAGAGGAAAGGCGTTACAAACCTGCCTGCCCCACATAGTGACATTTGTGAACTATTCATTCTCTGTCTTCTGTGAGCTGTTATTGACTCGATTACAGGCTGATAAAGTCAATCCAATCATCACAGTAGTTTTATCTTTAGAGTATTTGATTATTCCCCCCATCAATAACCCTCTAGTTTATGGCCTGAATCTGCCTCAAATCAAAGGAGTGATTTTTAGATTTTTGAAGATACGCAAAATGGGTCCTGCTGATAAAATGTAAAAGTCATGCACATACTGTGTAGCAGCTATATAAATAGGAAATCTAGTATTTTTCTCGCTTTTCTCGTAGACTCCACAATAACTTTCTTGCATTAAATATTTTAGTTATCTGTTTCTCTTGGTCATTCTCTTCTGCTGAATTGTTAATGTTATTCCTTTTAATAAATATCACAAGACAACTGTTGTAACTTCTTCATTTATTAATTTATCCACAACAAAATATCTACTTAGCACCACAAATACTAAACTGTAATAATAAAGGATAAAAAACAAATAAAAGGCGACAGTGCTAACCACTGCACCACCCTTTTTTCTTACTAGTGACTTCAACATAATCAGACATGTGGTTTAACATTGTTATGACACACATCCTGCAAGTTTTGTAATGATTGGAGAGGCATTTTCTGATCAATAGCTTCATTTTTATAATTCCACATCCAGTTATTATGCATTTATAGCACCTCATAGTGGTCGATGTGAATGAGAGTTGCAGTTACAGGTGCTGGTAATATAATTAGAATATCATCAAAAAGTTGATTTATTTCAGTAATTCCATTCAAAAAGTGAAACTTGGATAATCTCTCTGTGTCTGTGACTTGTATAGCGCCTTTCTAGTCTTTTCAACCACTCAAAGCGCTTTTACACTACATCTGCATTCACCAGTCAAACACATTCATACACTGAGCCTAAGTGCTCAAACGGAAACTAACATTCACACTCACTCATATTCGGGATTCGGCAATTCAGGGTTCAGTATCTTGCCCAAGGACACTTTGACATGCAACCAGGGGGAGCCAGGGATTGAACCGCCGACCTTCCGATTAACGGCCAACCCGCTCTATCTCCTGGGCCACAGCCACCCCATTATTATTATATAACGTTAGCTTTCCATATTAGTTCACCACGCGACCCGTGTTACTATCCTGTGTGCAGCTGTTGATTTAGCCTGCAGAGAGGATGTAACGCTACAGTGGCTTGGACCTGCCGCTGTTTGCTTCGTAACATTCAGTTTATGTTTATAGTGGTTTTTATATACAGTCTATGGGTTTTACCAATAACTTTACTCGTTCCCCTTCTCGGGGAACCAGGGTTACATACATAACCCGAGACGTTACCCTTCGAGGGAACTCGAACTGCGTCGGTGACAACACTATACGAACGAGATACCCACTAAAAATATCCGCCTGCCCCAGTGTGCAATAAAGTGGCACGACTAAGAGGAGAGTGCACGAGTGCCAGGTGCCGAAGGAAGGTCAAGACTGTAAAACCGAATGAATGTGTGCGGAGTGGCCCAGCCAGCCGCTAAACACACATCCTGCAAAGAGGCCCCGGAAAGGAGGGCTCGAGAGGCCGCCATGCCTCTGGTAGAATGAACCCTCACACCCACAGGTGAAGGCAAACCACGCACCTGATAGGCCAGGGAAATAGTCTGAACAATCCAGTTGCTAATAGTATGTTTGGATGCAGGGAGCCCAGCACTGGGGGACCCAAAACACACTAGCAGCTGGTCAGCCTTCCTCCAACGGGAGGACCTCAGAGTGTAACACTCAGTGCTTTGACGGGGCAGAGCAGATGAAGTCTCCCGTCCTCCGCCGTCACATGAGGTGGAGGATGAAATGCCTGCAGCACTGTGGACCCTGCCGCACAAGAAGGCACTTTAGGGATGTATCCTGGACGAGGGTGCAGGATAGCCCTAATATTCCCCGGGGCAAACTCCAGGCTTGCGGAGAAACCGAAAGCACTTGGAGATCCCCCACCCTCCTCCTGATAGCAAGGAGAAAGGCCATCTTGAGGGTCAAGTGCTCAGCCTCAGCTGACTCCAGGGGTTCGAAGGGGGCCTCAGCCAACGCCCCAAGAACCACCGCCAGATCCCAAGTGGGAACCTTGGACCGAGTCGCAGGTCTCATCCTCCGGGCACCACGGAGGAAACGTACAACCAAGGGAAGTTTCCCCAAAGACCCCTCCCTCAGAGGGGTGTGGAAAGATGAAATAGCTGCCACGTACACCTTGAGGGTGGAAGGAGAAAGACCAGCAGAGAACCGGTCCTGGAGGAACTCAAGTACCTGAACCACCGGGCAGGTAAGAGGGTCCACCGACCGCTCCCTACACCAAGTGGAGAAAACACTCCACTTCAGGCCGTACATCCACCGTGTGGACGGGGCCCTGGAGCTGAGGAGGGTCTCGACTGCTCCGGCTGTTAGACCCGCCTCTAGGTACTGTGCCCCCTCAGGGGCCAGACCCACAGTCGCCATATGGCGGGGCAAGGGTGAAGAACCCGGCCCTGCGCCTGGGACAGCAGGTCTCTCCTCAGAGGGACCCGCCACGTCCAGGAGCGATCATGATGCCCGAGAACCACACCCAGGTTGGCCAGAACGGGGCTACGAGCAGTAGGCCGACATTGTCCTGGTGGACCCGCTCCGGAACCCCTGGGAGCAGAGCGACTGGGGAAAAGCATACAGACGTAGCCTCGGCCATGAATGTACCATGGCGTCCAGACCCAACGGGGCTGGAGGAACGACAGAAAACCATAGCGGGCAGTGCGTAGTCTCTTGAGACGCAAACAGATCCACGTCTATGGGGCCGAACTCTTCGCACAAGAGCTCCACCACTTCGGGGTGAAGTCTCCATTCTCCGGGCCTCAGCCCCTGCCTCGACAGCAGGTCTGCTCCCCGATTCTGTGTCCCCCGGGAGATACATCGCCCTGAGCGATAGTAACCTCTGCTGGGACCACAGAAGGATCTGACGCGCCAGTCTGTACAGACCGCCCTGGTGATTCAGATAGGCCACCACTTCTGTGTTGTCGGAATGAACCAGGACGTGGTGGCCTTGGAGATCGGGCAGGAAACTCCTTAGAGCCTGGAACACCGCCAACATCTCGAGACAGTTGATATGCCACTCGGATTGATGCACCTGCGTCTGTCGAAATGACCAGCCGGTGATAAGACCCTCCCAGCGCGGGCCCCTGGGACAGGAACCAAGTTTCCTTCCAAACTGATAGGGAACGAAGACACTTGTGCGTAACCCAAATCAGACGGAGAGGATTTCCCCTCGGGGAAAAAACCCTTGGTCCTTAGCCACCACTGCAGGGGTCTCATGTGCAGCAGTCCAGATGGTATTACGCTGGACGCAGCCGCCAGGAGACCCAACACTCGTTGAAAGTGTTTTATAGTGATGGCGTGGCCTAACTTCACCCCTTTCAAAAGCAAATATGGTGTCGACACGTGCAGGAGACAATTGTGCCCGCATCGTTGTCGAATCCCATACTAGCCCTAGGAACGTAGTCCGTTGGGTGGGCGCCAGCACACTCTTCTTTGCCTCAGCCCTAAACGCCGCAGATGGGCCTAAAGGGCGCAGCCCTCCATCCTTCTTGGGGACTATAAAGTACCGGCTGTAGAACCGTCTGTCTGGGGGGGGGGGGACGGAGAAAGACTCCGGGACTGGATGATGGTCCTCAGATCACGCCTCTCAGAAGGCTGAGGGTGAGAGCGCCGTCTCGCTGCCCCAGTTCCTCGGGGGGACCGCCCGAGAAGCGACACTCTGCTTCCTCTCCTCTCCGTAGGAGCTCGTAGAGGGAAGGGACCTACGCCTGGCAGCCGACGCTGCCTTGGGTCCAGACCAGTGAGGGAGGTACTGGCAGAACGCTCTGCGTCTAACGCTCATCATGTAAATCATGATGTAATGTTGCAGTGGGAGTTTACCTGAGTTTCCAGCTCTGCCTGTTCTCCCTGTCAGATAGCCGCTGTCACTCTGCCTTTTTTTAGGAGTATTGTGCCCATATGTGGCTCGCTGCACTGAATGAAAGGTACAGCGCCGGTGTTGATCTGCCTCTGAGAGGGGAACATTGAAGTAACAGAGCGGGTGAGTGGGTTGGTGGTGGCATGCAGTTGAGTTGATTATGTTGTCAACTGGCATTTGGGTCAGGATCTTCCGCGTTTGCATCGCGGTGCATCTGGGAATCTTTGGTTTTTTTTGATTGATTTATTCTTTTTCTTTCTCCCACCCATATTGGCTACTGGGGTTCTTGCCTGCCTGTTACAGTCGTGGCGTCCCACTCTCACTAACAACTACATTCTTTAACAGGCTTATGTGCACACACATGTACACACACACATACAGACACATACAGACACATTCACCCACACGCACGCACACAATCAGTCTCACACATAGACAACAAACAAATGTAGGTTTTCCCTGGTAGAATTATTCCTGATGCTTTTCTTTCAGTTACTTATTTAAATTAATTATTATTCCAGCTCTTGTGGCTGTGCTGTGTTGCTTATTTAGTGTGCTGGACTGTTTCTTGTTTTCATTTTTCTCTCTTACTATGTCAGCTGTTTATTGCTGCTGTTCGGCTGGTTGTCTTTTACTATTATTATTATTTTTATTGTTTGTTTTTGTTTGTGTTTGTTTGTTGTTGTTTTTCTCCTCCCCAAGCCCCCCTCTCTGTTCTATTGCAGGTTTCGTTGCTTTCTGCAATTGGTGTTTCCCACAGCTTTTCCCTGTTGTCCCCACCCTCCATCCCCCTTCTCTTACAGGTCTTGTCCTTTCTCTGTGCTGTCTGTTTGTGCCCCCCCATCTCCATGTCTGCCCCCCTGTCCGGCCCGGTGACAAATCAATACATTATTAAATAAATAATAAAACAGAGAAAGGAGTATATTAATACTCTCTTGTTAAAGTAAAATCTGTCTGGCACAATATGGTATCCAGGTCATTATACTCTATACCAGGCTGCTGGGCAGGACAGGTTTAAAAAAAATTAAATAAAAAACAGAGGTCAACTTCTACTAAACAGGAATTTAAGGTTTTATCAAATGTTTGGAGTGAGATTACATCTGTAAGGGGAGGAGCCACTCAAATATTTGCAGCGGCGGCCCCTCGGCCCCACCCTAATCCTTCTCATTGCCTACACAATGTGGCTATTTAGAAAGCACTAACATTCAATATTGTTCACTCAGGTCAACACAGCTTGAGCTTAATTAGCACACAAGTACCCAGAAGGAAACACAAAAAGTCATAATTGATAACACACCAATCAGAAGCCTTAATAGGTACTGTAGATTTAAGGGTCTGAGTCAGTTCATTTAGTTTGGGAATAATGGATCCAGAGAGACACGAAGGAGAATGTAGAGGACGCCGGTGAGAAGGAGAAGGAACAGTAGGAGTTGGAGGAGGAGTAGGGGGAGGAGGAGGTGGAAGAGAAATAGGGAGAAGAGGAGGAGGAGTTTGACCATGTCCTTGAATGAGGGAGGCAGGGCAACAAGTACTGCCAAACTTTCACCATTGCCTCGATCATAAGAACATTCAGAGAGGAAAACAGGCAGGTGTACTTCAGACTACTCTATACTGTAACTTTTGAGTGCTATTTTGTTTGATGTTACAAGACCTACGTGTACTGTAGCTGTTCCACAACAGGTATTACTATAATGTATGTAATAAATTGAGATGCATCAAAATGCCTCACATGTAAAAAGGATGTGATACAGTAATCAGTACTTCTATTTTTGTAGGACACAGAGACGACCACCAGGTGGAGGCCGGCAGAGGCTTTTGTCAGAGGAGCAAGAGAGGGAGGTGGTAAATATGGTCCTTGCCAACAATGTAATTCAAAGGAGAGTGATTGAAGACAGCCACCAGTTCTGAGGGATAAATACCAACAGCCTCTCCACAGCTGATCACATCCTGCGGATGAAGCAGATCTACCACGTCCCTTTCGAACGAAACTCTGACAGAGTGAAAGAACAATGTGTGGAATGTTGAAGTATGAGTTTTTATATTGTATGACATATTGAGTACCATAACAATATAGTAGTACAGCAGTTTATACTGTAGCACAAAATACATATGGTGGTCTTTGTGACACCCTGTGGGGTCATGTCTCTCTCTCTCTCTCTCTTCCTTGTAGAGGAAGAGCTGATTGTAGTAACTCTGGGTACCTGGGCTAATTGCCCTGTAGAGTATTTAACGCTTTATTCTCATTCTTAGGGGCTGAGGTCGCTGCTGGTCAGAGGACGGGCGGCCCTCTCTGCTAACTTGCTACCATCTGTTTCCCTGCACAGGTTCCCCCCTTGGTTTCTGGACATGCTGTTATTATTTCTCGCATATTACAACAACCTCACACACATTTTCCATGCATCCATCATCCTGCCCTGACTGAAACCACTGATGCTCATACCCCATACTTGTTCACTTTTACTTTGGCACCAGCCTTAATTTGGTTAATTTTGGTTTAATAAACATGTTTTGTTAAACTTCTACCATGGTGTGTCTCCCTTGGGCCTTTTGTGCCATCTTAAACTGTCTTTCAGGATAGTCATTTACTCTACTGTGTTTCATATGTTTTGCAGAGAATCTTCTATGCCCATGGCCAACAGGCAACAAAGGGTACTCCACCGCTACCCTATTCTTGGACCCTATAACACTATGCTCCTCCTTGGTTTCCTTGATGGTCTAAGAGTGTGTGTTCTAGCGTATCACCTTCCCTTTTACAATTCTTCTGTACCACTGAGCATTCATTAAAACCCTTCTTCTAACCCAAAACCTTCAAGTTGGTGTACGCCCTTGAGTCCAGACCTAGCACACATAACAAGAAGAACCATTGTTACGTCCCAAGGTCTAGGGGTGTCCTGGATGTAACATAAATGTGTGGCCTCCCACTCTTCCCATTCCCAAACAAGGCCAGCACACAACAAATACAATTTAGCAGTTTTTATTATACATCGGAGATGAGCAGTGCCCAAAACAACAACCAAAACACTAAGAAAACCTAAATCTTTCCTAAACCCAAAACCAAAAGGTAAAGAAAAGACAAAGCTCTAAAACTAGGCTTCTAAGTCCAAAAACTGGAGAAAACGGTGCAAACAAAAGAAAGGGATTCTCACTCCTACTCACTGCTAGTAGCTGACACAATATAGCTATGACAAAGGAAATTGCTTCATAGCAACAAAAATGGCAAAGCCAACAAAACCAGGTTGTCATAAGACAATCAGAAGGACTACGATAAACTACTTACAATCTAAGTAGTATATAGTCACAACCGTTCACTATGTACAATAAACACAGACATAACACACAGTCCTCAGGCAGGTTGGGAATGGCAGAGAGAGGGGGAGAGTTCCTGTCAGTAGGGCTTAAAATGGCTGCTGTCATCCAGATGCCCAATCAGGAGGCTCCAATCAGCTCAACCAGACCAATCCAGTGTGTCCACCTGTTCTCCAGTACCTGCATACACTCACACTCTAATGGAGGAGAACAGCTGACAGTGCCAGGAGAGATAAACAAACAAAAAAATATGACCCCAGGGTCATAACACCATATATCCGTTTTCACCTTCTCCAGGCTATGGAGGAAGCCTGCCTAGACATTTCAGTTATTGCATGCCAGGGGTGGATCAGGCCCCTGCTTTTGTTGTTGTATGGTGTATTGTACACTACATGTTCAGATGTTCACATCTGTTGTGTCTTTTGTTGTGTTCATCTTGTGAAAAGGTTTTTGAAGGAGCGAACCACACGACATTAGCCTACTTCTTATCTTAAAGCTTTCTGCTTTCTTACAGTGCAGACGCTTTGCTGCTTGCTCGAAATTTGCTAGAAATCAACAGCTCTTGGATACTTTTAAATTACTGGGACTGTCAGATACTTTAAAAACTTTTATGATCTTAGTGCTACGTGAGTGCGGCCTATCAATAGCACTAGCCTGTACTGCAGTGACTGGAGTTATAGCTAATGCTAATTAGCAACAAAATGCCCCCCTTCTCCACGGACGACTTCTACAAACTTCTACAGAAAATTACTGTACTGGAAACCA
The DNA here is from genome assembly GCF_014851395.1 of Micropterus salmoides. NCBI lineage: Eukaryota > Metazoa > Chordata > Actinopteri > Centrarchiformes > Centrarchidae > Micropterus > Micropterus salmoides. The sequence continues at coordinate 1,960,547 of NW_024040596.1, read as the reverse complement.
AGATCCACAGGTTAGAGGTGAATGTGGAAGTGAATGGACTATGTGCGAATGACTTTACCGTTGACCCAAAACAATGAACAAGAGCATGCTAACACACAGCTAATTAGCACCAACAAGACTACCAAGAAGCAGGAGTCCCGTGTACTGGGTAATAAATCTAAAAGTGAGAGTCCTCCCTGGAACACTCTTGGTGCAAATCCTAGGAGTAAATCATTTTCTGTGGAAAAGAGAGGACGAGTAACAGGCAGAGCCCAGCGCCCTGAGATTTGTGATGCGACTGGCTGGCCTGCATTATCATCCAGGCAGAGCGCCTCTTCAACCCCTGTTCTTGGTAGGACACAGCTGTGGACAGCTGCGAAAGGGAGAATTAGCAACAAACCTCCCCAACAACCAAGTGTGCAACAGCAGAACAGATTTTCACCACTATTGCAGGACCCTGGATCTCAGTCTGATGACCTGGATAACATTCCATCCTCACACAGAAGGGTAAGGACTGTAATTTGTAATTTGTAAATCTGAAAGTATAAGGCTGCAGGGAAAGCTAACGACTGGGCCTCAAACTCTGATTACGGGTGACTCTGCTGTAAACGATGTAAGAAGCATGTGCAGTAAGAACACCAAAATACTCTGCTTTCCGAAAGATACGGTGTCAGAAAGAATCCTACATATCGTGGCTGAACATCCTACTGTGAAAAACATCATACTGCACATCAGGACCAATGATGTTGTGAAGCAACAGTCAGAAGTGTTGAAAAAGGACTGAATGCTGAGGTGTTTATCAGTGGCCCTATACCGCCAATCCAAAGAGGAGGCAGATGGACTTCACCTTAACTAGCTAGAGTGCATAAGAGAGGACGTGGAGTTGCCATTTTGTTTAATGACTCCCTCCAATGCGAAAAGAAGTCTTATGGGACTAAAGAACTGTGTTGTGTTCTTGATAATTATGGACTGACTCAACATGAGGAGTGTGCCCGTTATTGTGTGCGGAGCCCGCACACACCCGCCCTCTCACGGATCTCAGTGAATGAGCTTGTAGATAATTTCAGTTCTAAAATTACAAATGTTATTGATGCCATTGCATCAGCCAAGGTGAAGATGGTCTCTGGTAAGAGAAGATCTCCATGGAGAAATGCCACGCTGGTTAGAACTCTAAAAAGAGAGCACAGGTGGCGGAAAACTCCAGATTCAAATCTCCAGGTTCATTATGACATCTATAAAGAGAGACTTTGAATTTATAATTTAGAACTGAGAAATGCAAGGCGGTCCTTCTTCTCTGACATCATCACCAAAAACACTAATAATGGACGTGCCCTGTTTGCTACTGTCGACAGGCTAACCAACCCTCCTGTGTCTGTAGCCTCTGAACTTCTATCCACCAGGGCCTGCAATGAATTTGCTTTCTTCTTCACAGACAAAATTCAAACAATTAGACAAGCAATCAGTACCTCCATGTCAGTAACATGGATATGGATATGTCTTGTCCCTGTGTCCACTTAAACAAATCATATAGCATGAGACAATTTGATTCTATTAATCATAAAAACCTGGAGGACATAATACAACATCTGAAATCCTCCTCATGCTGCCTTGATATTCTGCCAACAGGTTTTTTCTAAAATGTGCAGTCATTAAGCCACTCTTAAAAAGGAGCAATCTAGACAGGTCACTAATGAGCAATTATAGGCCCATATCAAATCTCCCATTTTTAAGTAAAATCATTGATAAAGATGTTTTTCAACAGCTTAGTGCTTTCTTGGCACTAAATAACTGTTTTGATGTCTTCCAGTCAGGTTTTCAACCACACCACAGCACTGAGCAGCTGAGACAGCTCTTGTTAACGTCTTCAATGACATCCATTTAAACACTGACAGTGGCAGAATTTCAGTCTTAGTATTATTGGATCTCAGTGCTGCATTCGACACGGTCGACCACAACATATTACTAGACAGACTTGAAAACTGGGTTGGACTTTCTGGCACAGTACTAAACTGGTTTGAATCCTACTTAAAGGATAGGGACTACTTTGTGTCTATAGATAATCACACATCTGAGCTGACAAAAATGACATGTGGAGTTCCCCAAGGCTCGATTCTGGGACCTCTTTTGTTTAACATTTACATGCTTCCACTGGCTCAGATTATGAAACAATACAAAATATGTTACCATAATTATGCAGATGACACACAGATTTACATAACCATTTCACCAGGGGACTATGATCCCATACGGGTGCTGAGTGACTGTATTGAGCAGGTCAACGATTGGATGTGCCAGAATTTTCTTCAATTGAACAAAGATAAAACTGAAGTTATTGTTTTTGGAGCCAGGGAGGAACGATTGAAAGTCAGTGCTAAGCTTCAATCTGTAATGTTAAGAACCACAAATCAAGCCAGAAGTCTTGGTGTAGTCATGGACTTACACCTGAATCTGAGGAGCCACATGAAATTCTGGATGGGCGAGTAGATGCTTCTGGCTTTAACTAAGGTCGGGTGTTTTTCTATGACCGTTCCTTTTTTACACCGTTGTTTGCAAACCAATAAATCACAATTAACAGTCAGATAGCCACAGGAGTCTCACCGACGTCGCCTGAGATCAAACGTTGGCATTAAATGTGTCGCTCGAAAACAGCAGCCAGCGTGCAGCAGTGTGTTTACAGCGAACAGCTGATTGCAGCAGGTAATAAAGCTCGTTAAAAATCCCGTTCCTCCAACGCTCAGGTGACACAGATGTGATGCTTCAGCTGATCTGCAGCACTTGTCAGCTGGAAATGTTTTAATAACATTCCAAACTGTCGCAATTTTATGTTTGTGTTGCTTTTTCTGTGCTGGAGTGTCTCTTCATTATACTCCCACACAAAAAAGCTGCTTTAATGGTCAAGCATAACCTGGTTAATTTGCCTTATCTTCGCAGGTCTTTGGACCATGGTGGAAACGCACACAACAGTGGGCTGAAGGAACCTTTTTAGTTAAGAGATTTGGTGACTCAAAAGTCCCCGGTACTTTTGGTCAAAAAGAGGCTTTATTGTTTTTGTATTATTTGAATTTATCTCACTAGTGTGTAAGTTGTTGTAGAGTTTGTGTTTTTGATGGCTAGCGTGTCCTGTCTGAGGGGAAAGTGTTAAAGCAATCGAGAAACTATCAGTGTCATGGTGCAGAGTAGCGCTTATTACTGGATGCAAGTTAGCGCTGTGATGTTGAAAAACTACAGGGGATATATCAGTAAAGGAATGGCTGGATGAAATGACCAAAATCTCCTCCTATGAAAGACTTTGTTACAAGATAGTAGACAGGCCTGGGACCCCTATGTTAGGGCTACTTGAAGTGATGAGGAGTTGCACCTGCTCTAACGATGACACTTGATTCTCCTTGCTCTTCCTCCTCTACACTAACGACACGTCAGGACTGCAGAAAAGATCATTTGTGCCAACCTGCCCTCCATTCAGGACTTATACATTTCCAGAGTCAGGAAACGGACAGGAAACATCACTGCAGATCCATCTCACCCCGGTCACAACCTGTTCCAGCTTATCCCCTCTGATAGACGCTACAGAGCACTGTACGCCAAAACCAACAGACACAGAAGCAGTTTCTTCCCACAAGCCATCACTCTGATGAACAGCTGAATCTGACTCACAGTGTCAGGAACAATTCCTGTGCAATAACCCAGTAACTCTGTCTCTAATCAGCGCCTGTTTACTGGCTAACACTTATTGTTTATTCATTATTCCCTATGTCAGAGCTGTTCATATTCCATCCATCAGGGTCGCGGAGGGCTGGAGCCAATCCCAGCTCACATTGGGCGAAAGGCGGGGTACACCCTGGACAGGTCACCAGTCCATCGCAGGAGCTGTTCATATTGTTATATTGAATTCAATTTTATTTACATAACACCAAATCACAACAACAGTTATCTCAGAACGCTTTTCATTAAAACAGCTCTAGACCGTACTTGATGTGGTGCTAGTTAGCAGAGTTTCAGGAGCGGGACCACACATCGAGCACGTCATCGCCAGCATTTCGATAAATACCCACACGTCCTAAGTCCTCCCCTTCGCCCTCGTATCCTGCATAGCCCTCGCATTCCGCAGATGAACCGAGACCAAGCAACATCGCATCGAGCACGCTACGCTAACATCCCCTAACGCGAATTATTACCAGCTACTTCCATCCACTTACCTCTTCAAGAAGTGTCGGCACACCGCTATCCACATCGGACGATGAATTATTCGGACAGACTCGAGACATCATGTTCATGTCAGCAGACCCAGCACCAGAAGCCGAATTCTCTCTTCTGTCTCCACACTTGAGGCCCCGCTTTCTACAATCCTAAAGTTTGCCAGGGAGTGGGTCCAGCCTTAACGCCATCCACCTTCCACGGTCCACTTTCCTCAACAATCAGAAACATTGCACCCGATGAATCCCCTGCCTCTCATCAAACAGCTGATCACAGCGTTTCCACGCGCCAGCAAGGTCCCAGGTCACACAGTCTTCACGAACAATCAAGACACGAACGATAGCAGAAAACAGTTATAAATGTAACAATTCCGATTTAGAGAACAGACTTTTCAAGGTATGATGTCAGCGTGCCATGCTTTCAATTCTGTCAACACCAGCTCCTTTCCAGGTGGCGCATTACGCACGCTGTGTGTACCACTGTTAAAGGGACAGTTCGCATATTACCTCCATCTCAAGATAGCAGAGAAGTCGGTACCAAAGCAAAACAGGACGTGAACCAACCTCCACCAACCATCTCCAGCAGTTTTGAGTGAACAGCGTTTCTAGCGAACAATTGTTTCAAGCTAACATCCAGCTAACAGTTGTTTCCATTCATTTAAAACATGTCGTTCAGAGCCAATGTTGTCTCAACAGATAGTCGTTTCGATCGAACAGCCGTTTCAAAGCAAGTCATTTTCAATTTAAACTAAAGTTGTTTTGAACGAACGATCGTTTCAAATTAAAGGGCTTGGGCACCGGGATGCTGCTCACTCCCAGTCATCACCAATCTGACTGCATCAGTCAGTTCGTTACATAAAACCATCCAATTCGTGGTTGGAAACATTTTCGGGTTGGCTTAGTCGGGTCATTAGGCACCGGGATACAAAAACCCCTTGCAGCCCACATCCATCAGTCTCTGCAGGTCGCTCCAGTCTGGGATTCTGGCACCGGGATGCCAGGATCTCCAGCATCTCATTTTACCAGCCCTAACAGAACAAAGTTATTTCCATTTCTAATTTCGGTCTTTCCTCTTTACCCATTACGCCGCCATCAGCTAATCCTAATTCTTCATCTCCCGTTCTACATCTCCATCTCCCATTCTTCAGCTCACTAGTTTACTCAAACACATTTTAAACTACACGACGTCTCGTTCTTCCTATCATGCCTTTTCCTTACCAACCGCCAACTAAAAGATCCCTCGAAGCACACATCTATCCGAAAGGGAGAACATCCACCCGGTTGAGGGAACTCACTCCGAAAAGTTGCATCCACCTTCTCCATACACTAACATACATCTTCTGGCCATTATCCTAGATTCGGCCCCCAAGTCAGAGGCACAGGTTTACCAAAAATCCACACTGCTCCCAAGCCACAGCTTGCTTCACTGGTGTAACCAGGGCCCACTCGACCACGCAACCCTAACATGCCCCCCAAGCAGTTCCCGGTCTCATTCTAACCCATTGCCGCCGCTCCATACTCTCTGGTTTCTCCAACCTCCGGGTTCCAAGGTCTGCATAGAAACAGCAGGTCTTTCCAAGACTCTAGATTTCTAGGATTCACTCTCGACACAATTCATCTCACACATTAATCTGGATTGAAAGCCCATGCAATCAGCATTCGATTACCAATTCCTCCTCGCTTTGGCTCAACCTTCACCAACGGGACCGGTTCAACTTTTCACAAACAACCGTGACACCCCAAGATACCAATCGTTCACCGCCGCCACATATTCTGCAGGATTTTGGGGGTTCTACAAAGAAGACTAATTGCAGGAAAATGGTCCCCGAAACTCTACTACCAACAGCATAGCCCTCTCTCAGGTTACAGGCTTGCTTCAAAGAACTCAGCCACCGTCACAACAAGCACAACACGACCTCCCCGTCATTCAGTCTCATTACCACTTCTCATTTCACCAACACGCCCACAGTGGCAACAAAACACACACCACTGAAGTCCATCTTAGCAGAAGCACTGGCTTCCAAATGCATTCCTGGATAACCCAACTTTTTAGAGGCACTCAACATCAAGAGACATTTCAAGACCCCGGCAGCATTCTTCTTACAGCAGACTCTCCATCCGGTCTGCATCCACACCATCTGCCATCTTCAGTCAATCCTCCAGGATCTGAGCTAACATTCAGGCTACCGCAGAGTCATTCCCGAGCATCCGATACAATACACTAAGATCTCGAGATCCCAGATCACCCAATGTTCTCTCAAATAACTGGAAGCTTTTGCGGGTCCGTCGTGCCCGGGTGCTACAGCGGATTTCCCTATCGCAGCTTCCCCACAACGCTTTCTAATGTCTATTCAGCTACTGCAAGCTTCATACATCTTCCATAGCATTTCCTATACATTTCCAAAAATACCCACACGTCCTAAGTCCTCCCCTTCGCCCTCGTATCCTGCATCCCTCCCTTCCACCCCTTTCTCTGTCCTGCCTCCTGATCTCCTTCCTCCTCTCCATAGGTTTATAGGGGGTCCGTCGAGCCGGGTACTACGGTGGATTTCCCTATAGTAGCTTCCCCGCAACGCTTTCTAATGTCTATTCAGCTACTGCAAGCTTCATACATCTTCTGTTCGTTACTCAGTAAATCATCATACCTGTTGATTGTGGTCCTTGCTAGGGAAATTTACAGAAGCCCAACAACTGGCGACAGAGGCAAGGAAAGACTTCCATTAAGAGGCAGAAACCTCGAGCAGAGCCATGGCTCAGGGTGGGCGGCCATCTGCCTCCACCGGTTGGGAGAGAGAGAGGGGGACAGAGAGACAGGGATGGAAGGAACGCTCTGGCTCCTAGTCTACTTTTAGAGACTCTAGGAACCACAAGTAACCCTGAATTCTGGGAGCGCAGTGCTCTGGTGGAGTAGTAAGGTCATATTGCATATTGTATATACTGTATACCAAATCCACCTACATGTACATAACACATAATACATATTTATTCCAGCATATTTTGCACTATGCTCCATTGCACTGTGCATATACACATGTATGTATGTGTATATGCACCTGTATATCTCATCCAGCTCTGACGTGTACATAATAATAATGGTAATAACAATTTAACTCCTGCATCCTTTGCACTATTATCTCAATTTGTCTATATTGTTTTTGTTTATAGTGTGTATATGTGTTCTCTATACTGTAGCCTGTGTTTGATTTTATTATTGTATTGTAAGTAAGCACATCATGAGCAATGTGCAATGAGTCAAATTCCTCGTATGTGCACACATACCTGGCAATAAAAGCTGATTCTGATGTAGCCTACAGCTTTATATTTGGCTAGGATAACAAAGCATATTGCTTCACTTGCACTGGGGACCCGCATATCATGTTAATGTGTCCTGCATTCTTGTAACCTGAAAGGTGCAAAACACCAATTACTGGAAACATAAATTAATACTTTTAAAAGTCTGGACTGAAATATAATGATGCAACACTCGCACACGTAGACAGTTCGTGACACACTTTACCTCCCTTTGGACCCTGTTTGCACACGTGGCTGCTCTCAGTATAACAGTTAAAAAGGATGAAGGTTCAGCAGCTGCCTCAGTCTAGGGGAGGAGGCTGTGTATTTATCTAAAAGTTTTCAGTAATTGTTTTTTTTATGATGAATATTATCAGGTGAAATTGTTGAAATGTGCAACTTGTGCAACTTGCATGCAGGCTTAATTATGTGTCTTGTTGAAATAGTGTTAATTAGGCCATTTTAAGTTTTACCTTTTCCTCTCTCTCCCTCCATCACTCTCATTTCTCTTCTTCCAGCTCTGCTGTTGTGCAGACATGATGAGCAATAACAGCTTTACTCCTGAGTATTTTCAGCTGACTCTGTTTACAGACTCTGGGCCCCTCAGATATCTGTTCTTCTGTCTGTGTCTGTTGGTCTACATGACTATAATCTCTGCTAACGTTGTCATTATTCTGACAGTCTGCCTGGAGACGTCTCTGCATCAACCCATGTACATGTTTCTCTCCTGTCTGTGTTTAAACTCTCTGTACGGCTCAGCCGGCTTCTTCCCCAGGTTCCTGATGGACATTCTGTCTGACACTCATTTGATCTCACGTGCATCTTGTTTCATTCAGATGTATGTTATTTACACCTATGCATCATTTGAAATGACCATCCTCAGCATCATGGCCTATGATAGATTTGTTGCTATTTGCCAGCCTTTACACTATCACAGCAAAATGACCTTTAGGATGGTGAGACATCTTCTGATTTTTGCTCTGCTCTATCCTGCATTTACTATTGGCTTCTGTGTTTCTCTTACTGTTCGATTGCCTCTGTGTGGAAATAAACTGCACAGACTTTTCTGTTCTAACTGGCCCGTGGTTCGGCTCTCCTGTGTGGACACAACTCTGAACAACATTGTAACTCAGCTTTTTACGATAACAACCATCTTCATCCCCCTGTTCTTTGTCCTGTACACCTATCTACGGATTCTGCTTGTGTGCAGGAGAAGCTCGTCTGAATTCAGAGGAAAGGCGTTACAAACCTGCCTGCCCCACATAGTGACATTTGTGAACTATTCATTTTCTGTCTTCTGTGAGCTGTCACTGACCAAATTTGAGGGTGATAAACTGAATCCAATTGTCGTAGTTGTTTTATCTTTAGAGTATTTGATCATTCCCCCCATCAATAACCCTCTAGTTTATGGCCTGAATCTGCCTCAAATCAAAGGAGTGATTTTTAGATTTTTGAAGATACGCAAAATGGGTCCTGATGATAAAATGTAAAAGTCATGCACATACTGAGTAGAAAAAAATATGTTTTAAGCCTCTGGTTTTGACAAGATATGCCCCTGGAATAAGTGTGCAAAATATGTATTTGTCAAAAGATTTTTGCTATCATATTAATTTTAAGGAATTCTAAATATCTATGAATAGAATCAATGTAATATTAAAATGGATTCAACCTGAACCACAACAGTGAGCTGTATGTTGAACCATGCATATACAACATGTGCAATACATGTTGTATATGCATGGTTCAACATACAGCTCTTCAGATTAAAATACATCTGTGAAACTCACTACCTAGAATTGCATTTCATAGGATATGGGAATTTAGATTTTGGTGTCTCTTTTATATTAAATGTTTTGTAATTTTACACTTGAATGTTACTCTTCATTTATTCTGTATTTTGTATCTCTAATATATATATAAATATTTTTGTTGTGAACCATTTGTCAATTGTAATTAAAGTAACCATATATTTACAAATAATAAACAAATAATACTTAGAGTGTACAGCCATTATAGCTGTCCTTTGAGGCACAGGTGTGCTTTGACACCATGTCATGTAACATCAGTATGCTCACAGTGACAATGCTAACATGTGGCTGTTTACCAGGTTTGGGTCTGGACCAAAGTGGCTATTTTAGCCTTAATTTCATCTCATATATTTTTGTTCTGTCATTAGTAGTTTGTTTGTTTATCTATATAATACTGGAATAAAGTTTTTAATAATAAGTGTATTCCATAAGTCAAAAATGAACCTTGAAAAATAAAAATGATCCGACGCAGAACAGTTACAGATGAAGTCACTTGGATAAGTTACATTTGTGGAAACTCATTGTGGCCTTATGTCCCACAGGGGACAAAGAGGATGAAGCCAGTAATTAGGTGTATTGAGATCATCATATTGAGTGTAGCGGGGTTCTCTTCCAAACTCCTCAAAATAGGGAAAAACACTGGCGTAGTCGAAAAATTGTGGCGTGATTTTTATTATGCCGGCCTCCAAAGTGCAAACAGTGAAAAAACTTGCATAACAAAACTAGAAAAATAACTATTTGAAAAAATAAATAATTTACTCAATAATAAAGTTACACACACACACAAAAAAATCTTCCATAACTCTATTTCTCTCTCCCCACAAAAATACAAACCACTAGTTACCTCCTCTGTAACCAGGCCAAGACTGACCTCACAGGCCCAAAGCTGCGACTTTTAAAGCCAGTAGCCCCTCCCACTAGGTTTAACCATTATTTACACAATATAATAAACAGATTTTACTAACTCCAGAAAAGGATTTATATCTATTACACTTCGACATATTTTCAACAATTATTATATCCATGCATATAACAGTTATTTACATCACAATTTATTACTACAACTAAAAACCATAATTGTGCAGTTCACGTGACCATGAAAGCGCGCGAGATGGACACGCGGAAAATGTTACGCTCTTGTTTTGCCAAACTGGATGGGAAACAGAGCAAACCTGCGATGCATCTCGACACACAGTATGGATCCATACTTTGTGTCCATCACAAACAGCTCCCTGATATCTGGTTTTGTCCCAGCTTATTTTAAATATGCATTTCTGCAGCCATCCCTTCCCAAAAACTATATGCTTATTTCTATGCTGCCTTTCATCTCAGAAATTCTAGAGGTCACAGCTCACTGCCCCAGTGACTGCACACAACAATTTAGATAAATTCTAATATGGTGTCCATCAGAAGCATTTCTCTCTTCTCAGGTCTCCAATGACATAATTATTTCTGATTCGGGTGAACGCTCTGTTCTGGTGCTGCCGGAACTTAGTGCAACTTTTGTCACACTGTGGATTGAGGAACGGCTTGACCAAGCTCAGTGATGGTCAACGATGTGGTAGGTTGACCAACTCAGAGGTTGTGTCTAAAGTTGAGACACAACTGTTATACCTCACTGTAGAACAGCGAAATGACGTAATATCATTAATCACCTCGCATCTTTCTTTGTTCAGTGATGTATTAACCCGAACCACTGTAATTCAGCAAGACATTGGTTTAGCCAAGCCAAGCTGTAGCCAAGCTTTTGGCTTGCGAAACACGCCTGCCACCTAAGAGTAGATGATGCATCTGGTATTAATGAATGATCCTAACTGTAACTTTTACGTTGACGATGTTGTAGTGTACACAGATGATTGGGCCAGCCACATTTCTATTCTAACAGATGTGTTTCAGGAGTCAGGTTGTCAAGTGTGAATTTAGGCCACTGTTACATATCTAGGGAAGGAGGTGGGCCAAAGGCAGCTCTATCCTGTAGATGTTAACGTATCAGTGGTGTTATCTTACCCAGTTCCTATGACTAGACGTAAACTTCACTGTTTCCTAGGCATGGTGGTTATTATTGGTGCTTCTGTGGTGGCGGCCCCTCTTACCAGCTTGTGTAGCCCTGCCATTCCTTTTGTGTGACTTCAAGTTGGCCTAAGTCTAGGCTTTTGTCCCCCAACAACTTACTAGCGGTTACTCAAGCTCAACTAAAAACAAAAGGTTATCGTGCCTTTTAAGTGGTGGCTCCCATGCTATGGAGCACTCTTCTAGGGTGGCTATGGCTCAGGGGGTAGAGCGGTCATCCACTAAGCGGAGGGTTGGTGGTTCACTCCCCTGCCTCCCCAGGCCTTATGTCGAAGAACCCCAAATTGTTTTGAATGTGTATAAATGTAACTTCCTTTCTGATGTGCAGTTGGCAACTTCGCTCTGCCATGACAGTGTGAATGTAACATAATGTGATGTGCTTTGAGTGGTGAAAAAGACTAGATAGATGCTATACAAAATACCGATCATTGTCCCTTGGACATACGTTCTGTTGACGCATATAAAAAGAAGACTCTTTTATCCAAAATCAAAAACAAGTCACCGCACACTGAAATGATTTTACAATATTTATTGTGAACAATGCATTTCGCCTATGGCTTCTTCAGGTTCACACAGTGAAATTGCAAAAGCACTCACAGGTGCGCTAAATAGGCAGTGTTAAAAATGTCTGTGCGGTTTAAATTTATTGGCATGAAAGAGTGAGACCCAATCCAAGAGGGGATAAAAGGATTGAACAACTTTTAAGAAGGGAAAGTTTTTGGATTTATGAATTAAACACGACTGAGACTAATGGAGGCCGGTGCGGTGGTGCAGTGGTTAGCACTCGCCTCATAGTAAAAAGCTTGTGGGTTCAAACCCCGGTTGCCCCGGCCTTTCTGTGTGGAGTTTGCATGTTCTTGTCCGTGTAAGAAGTGAGACCCGAGAGCATAGGCGGAGCAGGGGGGGTGGCTAATTGGGCTTAAGCCCCGAATGTTTTGTCAAAAGCCCCGGATCTTTTAGGTTTTTAAAATAAGTTCAACTAGGTTTCATTTCCCCTCAGTCTTTCTGACTGGAGTGGAAAAACAATGGAGCAAAAGCTCTTTTACCATGGTGGCAATAATGCATCTCTCAGCCAGTTTGCCGACTGCTAAGAACAAAAATAGAACTCTTCTTCTTTGTTGTCATGATAGGGGGCTGTTGTCAAACATCTGCTAACCAGCTGATGTTATGGACAAAGTTTTTTACACGGAGAGGTAAACCTGACCGGCCGTTCACAGAGAAGCAGCGTGTTTCAGGTTTGTGAGTCCGCAGCTCTAACACTTGAGTTAAGTGACTGTATTGCTGGCTAGTTAGATGTTAATAGGTGATATTATCTCGCTATTAGAGATTTTGGGCTGATTCCGAGGCTCGTTTCCCTCCTGTGAAGCGCACAGTTACAATACATTGTGCCTGAGCTTGTATCAAATGATCATCTCAGGGGGATAAGAAGAGAGAATGATTAAGAAATATGGCGATAAAGATTAAGAAGACATGAGAAAGTATGAGGACATTTCCTCCTGATGACAAATATAACAAATAGCCTATAGGTGCATCTACTTTAAAATAATCTAATACCTTGGAAAAGTTCATTTTCATCCATAATTTAATTCAAAAATATAATCTTATAAATATGCTTTAATCTTGATGATGAGGGCTTACAACTCATGGAATCAAAACTCTAGAATCCTAGATTTTAGAATAAATTATTTATTATAGAGAAATGTCGACCTGAGAAGAGCTCTTATCAGCTAATTAACTCAAAACACCTGCAAAAGTTTCTTAAGCCTTTAATCTCTCAGTCTGGTTCTGGTGCTCATAATTTGCTCATAATAACTTTTCCAAGAGATGAAAATGTGTTTAGAAGAAAGGAGTGAATAGAAGATGAGTAAAGGGAGCACAGATGCCAAAAGTGAAATTTAAAAGAATAAGCATTTAATATTTTTTGAATCATACATTTAGCATCAGTAGGAGCAAGAGAACAGCGGTGGTGATAAAAGAGCTGAAATTTGTAAACTAAGTTAGGGATGCAAACTAGTCCTTTTAATCTAATGAGGAGATGTTTTGTTTTGGATTTTAATGTGCGAAGGAAATGCTTAGTAATTATCACATAGTAAAAAAGATTATTCAAAGATTTTGTTTTATAATCGCATCGCAGCCCTCAGATCCGCAGTCAGATCTTCCAGCTCACAGATGCTTGTCGCTGTCGACGCCCTGTCAGATGAGTCGTATCTGCAGTAGTCCATTCTCACCGACGGGATTAGCCGGGTCTCCTGTTGACTCCAGTAAGGTCTCCTGCCCTGCCCAGCCCCCAGGGATCATCCTCAGGTCTTCTAGACCACTTCTGCCCAGCCTCCAGGCCATCTGCCTGCAGTCTCCTGCTCTGATGCTGTCTGGCTCCCAGGCGGTCCACCTTAGGTCCCACTCTGTTGCTCCCTATGGTCCCTGCTCAAAGTTCCGTGTTCTGTTCACCTACTATCCACCTCAACTCACCTCACTGTCAAGACTTTAGCCAACACCTGGTCGCAGATTCTTTCATCTGCTCTGCTTTCCATATTAACTCTCCTGTCATTTCAGATCCAGTCACTGCCTTCTGCCCTGCAGTATCACCTTTCCTACCATTCCACATCACCTGACCTCCCCCACCTACCTGCACACCTTTTCCCACTTCCCTCGTCAGCCCTGCAGTATATATACCATCCCACATTTCAACTCATTCCACTTCTAGATATTCTATTGTGCTTTCCAGCACTTTGTTCTGCCTGTCTGATCATCAAACCTCTGCCCTTCTGCTCCTTGTTTGATCTGTTTGCCTGGCCTGCTTTACTTGTTTTTGACCATAAGTAAACCTGAACTTTTGCCAGAACTGGTTCTCTGTGAGTCGTGCTTCTAGGGCTCAACGAGTCTTTATTATCCCCGGGGGGGCAATTTGTTGTGCAGCAGCATGTAACATAAATAACACACAGGTTATACAAAACAAGCCAACATCAATAAGAAACAAAAAAATACAAACTACACAGAAGTCCACATCTCACATTGAATTGAGGTACAAACCTGAATATTTTCTGGCGCCCTCATAGTACAAATTATTAAATTTTAACTGTTATTTCATAGCACTTTTCATATAGAGCAGGGGCCTGTACCACGAAGCGAGTTCAACATACCCAGGATATGTTTTCGTTATCTGGCTTAACTAACCCTAACAATCGTTTTCACAGAGTTGATCTCTTTTCCTTAACTGCTCCGGAGCAGGTTAGCCGCTCAGCATAAGTTACCATGGAGATCTACCCCACCTTCGTGGTACTGAAATCCGAGGATTAACCCCAAAGTTACCATGATAAGCTCAAATCCTGCTTTGTGGCATGCCTCAGGTCTATACAGTCAGCCTACACAATATATGTACAGACAGTGAAGGTGATGTTGCTATAGACTAAATGAAAAATGGTACAGATATTTATAATAGTGTTAATGATTATAATCGTAATGTTAATGATTATAATAACAACAATGACAATAGGTCTAGTAACAATAGTTTCTGCAGCAGAGGGTGTCGAGCAGGAACACAGGGGCAGCAGGTGACCCGCAACCACAGATCCAGACTCCACAGCTCCAGAGCCAGAAAACCTGCAGGAAGTGATAGGAGGAGAGAGGAGAGGGACGAGAAAGCACAAGAATGATTTTAAATTCTATTCTGGATTTTACTGGAAGCCAATGCAAAGAAGCTAAAACAGGAGAAATATGATCTCTTTTCCTGGTTCCTGTCAGAACACGTGCTGCAGCATTCTGGATCAGCTGAAGAGTCTTAACGGACTTTTTTGAGCAGCCTGATAATCAGCGTTGGGCAGTAATGCGATCCTGTAATTACTTTTCCCAGTAACTAAGTAGTGTAACAATTACTTTTCTAAAATGGTAATATTATTACTAGTTACTAAGGCAAGTAACGCTATGTTAAGAAACGTTAGGCCTAGGCTATATGCTTTGTAAAAACCACACTCCTTGCTGCTGTTATGAATATGATGTTAGTTAAAAAGTCGGGAGAGACTGCTTTGTATGGGAGTGAAAGGCGGTGGTAGGGAAAACAGTGTTTCCCTATAATTTGGATAATAATCAATATTTATATATAATATATAATATAATATGTATTTAAAATGATTTTTGATTAAGGAGCTGCATTGAAGAGCATATTCGCGCTGCACCTCTCTTGCTCTCTCAAGCACCGCTGCACAAACCTTAGAATGTTAGAATAACCCCCCATTCTCATTCTGTGGGAAATACTGGAAAGTAATATAGAACATTACTAATAACGGAACTAGCTAGTTTTATCACCCAGTAATAAGTAACTAGTAATATATTACAATTTAATTTGCCCCAAACTGCTGCTAATAAGGAATTGCAGTAATCCAGCCTAGAAGTAACAAATGCATGGACTAGTTTTTCTGCATCATTTTTAGACAGGATGTTCCTGATTTTTTCAATATTACGTAGGTGAAAAAAGGCGGTCCTTGAAATTTGCTTAATGTGAGACTTAAACGACATGTCCTGATCAAAGATACCTCCGAGACTCCTCACAGTGGTGCTGGAGGCCAGGGCGATGCCATCAAGGGAAACTATATCTATAGATAATGCGTCACGGAGGTGCTTAGGCCCCAGGACAATAACTACAGTTTTATCTGAGTTTAACATTAGAAAATTACATCATCCAGGTTTTAACATCCTGAAGGCATATTTGAAGTTTAGCTAAATGATGAGTTTCATCTGGTTTGATTGATAGATATAACTGAGTATCATCTGCATAACAGTGAAAGCTTATGGAATGTTTCCTGATAATATTGCCTAAAGGAAGCATATATAAAGTGAACAGGATTGGTCCGAGCACAGATCATTGTGGGACTCCATGACTAACTTTGGCGTGCACCCGCCAGCCAACCTGTCCGCCCTGAACAGCGCTTTAGAAGGCCATCATCGGATCCCCGCTGAGCCTGGAACTCTGATTCTGTACATTAAAAACAGGCAGCACAACTCAGTGCCATCCACCACCACAAGCAGAAGTTCACTTCAATTGCAGCGGTCCTGTGTAATGTAAGCCTTTACTAATCCCATGCATCCTCATTTTCAAGCTCAGTTTACAGTCTGAGTGGTCCCGGCCTACATCATTTCTCAGTTTAGTGACAGAGCCGGGGACTGGGCCACCTCCAAATGGGATAAACAATCTCTGGCCTGCTCAACTGCGACTTTAAGAAGGTGAATGATGTCTGTGAAGGTTCTCAGGTCCTAGATATCCAAAGCAGGTTATTGTCAAGGGCAACTGATCTTGGTTGAAGATACTACAAGACATTTCATCCCTCATCCAAGAGACTTCAGTTCTGAACTGACTAGTAGGGAAACTAAGCTATTTAACATCTGTGGGGGTCATGTTTGTTATGTGTATGATCACATAACTCTGGGAGGAGAGGCAGCTTGTGGCTTGTTCAACCTGAGTCAAAGGGGAAGAATGATGGCCAATAACTCCATCACATTTAGGACCGTTGCCTATGAAGTAGAATGCTCTCTCTCTTTGATGCCTTTTATCATGGACTTTCTGATAGACTTGTTTTTTCCAACGTTACTGTAAAAATAATACATGATTAGCACAATTATCAAAGTAATAAAGTGAAACATCTTTTGGCTTCATATGTTATCAGCCTTATGTAGCCTGTAGCTTTATATTTGGGGAGGATAATAAAACATATTGCTTCAAATTTCCACTTCAGACCCACATATCATGTTAATGTGTCCTGCACCCTTGTGGTCTGAAAGGTGTGCAACACCAATTACTGGAAAGCTCACAATACTTGTAATATTGGACACATTCAGAAGGCTGGATTCTAATGCAACTGAGCCAAAACAACCCTCACACACGTACAAAGTTTGACACACTTTACCTCCCTTTGGAACGTGTTTGCACACGTGGCTGCTCTCAGATTAACAGTTAAACAGGATAAATGTTCAGCAGCTGCCTCAGTCTAGGGGAGGAGGCTGAGTATTTTTCCTAAAATCTCATTTACATGCAGTGATGCAAAGATTGTGTCAAGCTTTCTTTATGATTTTATTAGCAGGATAAACCACATGACTCATATAAATTGTATGTAAAGCATAATTTGTTGGCTGATAGTTATTTTACAGCTATTATAAAGTTTTTTTTTTAATTGTAAAGGTTTCAGTTTTAAAAAAGGGCATTTTGAATCTTTGTCATCTGTGAGCCTTGATAACCTGGATATATCTCTTATTCTGTCATTGAACTGAGATATTGCTCAATGAGAAATGTTTATTTGCTTGTGCATTTAGTACATGTGACACACATTTTTCCAACCATGTGTATTTTTTGAACATGTCTGCTTAAACTACCTGAAATTTGTAATGCTGAATATTATCAGGTTAAATTGTTGAAATGTGCTACTTACATGCATGCAGACTTATGGTATGTGTCTTGTTGAAATAAGTGTTGAAATGAAATGAAAATGAAAATGAAATCTTATTCAGGCCAATAAAGCCCTGATTACTTTCCTTTTTGTCCTACTTCTCTTCTTCCAGCTCTGCTGTTGTGCAGACATGATGAGCAATAACAGCTTTACTCCTGAGTATTTTCAGCTGACTCTGTTTACAGACTCTGGGCCCCTCAGATATCTGTTCTTCTGTCTGTGTCTGTTGATCTACATGACTATAATCTCTGCTAACGTTGTCATTATTCTGACAGTCTACCTGGAGAAGTCTCTGCATCAACCCATGTACATGTTTCTCTCCTGTCTGTGTTTAAACTCTCTGTACGGCTCAGCCGGCTTCTTCCCCAGGTTCCTGATGGACATTCTGTCTGACACTCATTTGATCTCACGTGCATCTTGTTTCATTCAGATGTATGTTATTTACACCTATGCATCATGTGAAATGACCATCCTCAGCATCATGGCCTTTGATAGATTTGTTGCTATTTGCCAGCCTTTACACTATCACAGCAAAATGACCTTTAGGATGGTGAGACGTCTTCTGATTTTTGCTGTGCTCTACCCTGCTTTTGCTATTTGCTTCATTGCTTATCTTACTCTTCGATTGCCTTTGTGTGGAAATAAACTGCACAGGCTTTTCTGTTCTAACTGGCCTGTGGTTCGGCTCTCCTGTGTGGACACAACTCTGAACAACATTGTAGCTCTGTTTGTTTTGATATTAACCGTCTTCATCCCCCTGTTCTTTGTCCTGTACACCTATCTACGGATTCTGCTTGTTTGCAGGAGAAGCTCGTCTGAATTCAGAGGAAAGGCGTTACAAACCTGCCTGCCCCACATGGTGACATTTGTGACCTATTCGTTTTCTGTCTTCTGTGACCTGTCATTGACCAGATTTGACGGTGATAAACTGAATCCAATCATCACAGTTGGTTTTTCTTTAGAGTATTTGATCATTCCCCCCATAAACAACCCTCTAGTTTATGGCCTGAATCTGCCTCAAATCAAAGGAGTGATTTTTAGATGTTTGAAGATACACAAAATAGGTCCTGCGGCCAAAATGTAAAACTCATCATGCACAAACTGTATAGCAAACAATAAGTTGCGCATGTTGTATATGCATGTTTCAACTCACAGTTCCTCTGACTGAAATGCATACAACTCACAATTTAGAAATCAGTTTGATAGGATTTAAGACGTGCTTTTAACTTTGTGTGTAACTCTGCTTTCATTTTGTGAAGTTGCAACTGGTTCACAAAGTTTAAACTTTAATGATGAAGGATTCTCAACAAACAAGACTAAGAGTGTACAGAAAAGCCAGCTGTCAAGCTCACCATGTCATTTAATATCAAAATGCTCACAGTGACAATGCTAACATGATTATGTTTACCATGTTGTGCATCTTATTGTAGTGGACACATTCATTTTTTGACCTGATGATGGCACTAGATGAAAAGTCAGAGGATCAGCACAGGAATTGCAGTTGATAGAGACAATAATGTGTGTACTAGATTTCATGACAATCTGTTCAACAGGTGTTGAGATATGACTCTGGATTAAAATGCTATTTAAGTCTTAATTTCATCACATTTTGTGTTGTCTATGTTGAGTGATTTATATGTTGAGTCCTAAGATGTATTCCAAAAGTCTAAAAATGCTCTGGAAGAATAAAAATGACCTGAAGCAGAACTGAAACAGATGAGCTAGCCACCATGAAAAGATGAACTTTACTTGGGGAGACATCTTGCAAAGGATTGGGAACAATCGGAAAAAGCTTACTGTGGCATTAGTCCCACAGGGACAAAGAGGATGAATCCAGCAAGTCGGTTTCTTGGGAATCAACCCCGTCTCCTAGAGATTATGTTTATATGCTATTAATTTGCAAATACTTTATACAGAAAACGTAATGCAGTGGGGATACATTTTTTCACAACATATTAAGGAAACATTGTTAATTACATAAAGTCACAGAATGTACAATATCCAGCAACAAAAGCATGATTGAACTTCTTTATCTTTAGGCACTGAAAACCCTTAGGCCAGGGGTCGGCAAATAAGTCTGGGGTCTGAACTTTTTTCAAGCCATTATATGGCGGGCCAGAACAAAGTCAAATCCTTGTATACTCGTGCATGTTTAGCTCAGTAGGTACTGTGCAAGGCTCCCATTATGAAGATTGGAAGATCAATTCCAATTAACTGCATTTTTTCCCCCTTATTACTTGAAGGACACTTTTGCACATGCTCACAAGAATTTTTTTTTTTTTTCTGCTATCAAAGCACTCTGGCCATGGCTCACTTGACATCTTGAAGTTAGAGAGGGACGCCCCTGTTCTTATGGCATGTGGTAGCTCGTTCCACCACCGTGGTGTCACAGATGAGAACAGGGACTGAGAATGCTTTGTGTGTAGGGATGGCAGAGCCAGGCAGCGTTCGCTGGAGGAGAGCAATGGTATGTAAGCTTGGATTATGGAGTTTTAGGTAGATAGGTGCATCCCAGTTGTCACTCTGTATGCAGCCTTAGTGACTTGATTTTGATTCGGGAGGCAATGGGTAGCCAGTGGAGGTCACTAATGAAGGGACATGAGTCCTTTTCAGAAGAAACTTAAACAGGAATGAACCCAGAAGCACGACTCAGAGACAGAAATTACTTATGAGGCAAGTTCAGTTTATTCCCTTAACGCCTGAATTTTTTTACAATAAAAAAATCTTGGCTTGCAGTCTGCAAGGAAGAGGTATGATGCGAATTCGCGACAATCGGCGTCAAGGGGTTATAGAAGTAGTCAGGCAGGCGGGGTCACAATACCCGGTGAGCAGTCCAAGAGAAGGCAAACAAATCCAAATCCGATAGGCAGCAGACAGGTCTGGGGAATAGGCGAAAAGGGTCTAGACACAGTCAGGACAGAATAATCAAACTAAGCTATGGTACGCTAGAATGCTAGGCTGGAGACTCTAGACAATCTGGCAAGGAACTAGTGCAAGAGGCCGGTATAAGTACCACAGACCGATGAGGATGATGAGCTGCAAGTGAGTAGATAGGCGGGGACTACCAGCTGAAGGGAGTGAGGTGAGATCAAGCTAGAGGTGCAACTGGAATCTGAAATGACAGGAGAGTTAGTGAACTATCCAATCCAATCCATTTTATTTATATAGCACTGAAGTGACTGACAAACGTTTTTGAGGAGTCACCTGGACTCAGGTTGGGGAGTCGCCGACACACACACTTCAAAAGCATGCACGGAGATACTCTGTTCGTTTTAACTGATGTATTTATTTCTCTATACTCCGGTTGACTTTCCAACAACGAAAAACAAATAAAGAACCTAAATAAAAAGACCAACACATAATTTTCACAACTACTGTGAAGCTGAAACTGTTGGCCATCTAGCTCATCCTCAGGCTCTGCCAATAGTCTACTTAAGGGCAACCTATCAGCACCCCAGAGACACAGAATCAAGGATGAGCAGGTCAATAAGCAATGTGAACATTTCCTCCATCAAACATCAAAAATGAACTCAAAACATCCGTTTTCATATTTAAATTAAATAACTGGTGAAGCCTGAGCAAGACAATTACAATACTAACATTAAACAGAGCCAGAACACAAATCTGAAATATAAACATAAGATATCCTAACCCAAGAGTCACTTTGCATGAAAGCACATTACATTCATCAATATATTAACACATTTATCATATATCTCATAACCATGAATCTACCCCCATGAATCCCCCCAAAGTGTGGGGGAAGGGCATGTGTGAAAGAGTGTGCATCAGTCAGGGGTAAGTGTCAGATTTCTTTAAGCTCAGTTTTCGGCCTCGAGTAGTAAACAGAGCTTATCAACGGGTCTTTGCAGCACATTAGTTTTGGTTTGAACCAGAACACTGCGAACAAGGCCTTTGGGCCCTGGCAAGGTCTGTATCACACGGCCAAGAAACCATGAGTTCCTGGGTGCAGTGTCATCCACTATGACAGTAAGTCATTAATGTTGAAATGTCTTCTGGTGTAGCCCCACTTCTGCCATTGCTGCATAAGCGACAGATATTCTTTAGTCCATCTCTTCCAGAACAAGTCTGCAATATATTGCACCTGTCTCCATCTCTTTCTTGTGTAGAGGTCATCCTGGTGGCAAAAGGGTTTTAGCCTTTAGCTGCAGCAGGTGGTTTGGCGTTAGAGGTTCTAGATCATTGGGGTCAGTAGACACAGCAGTGATGGGCCTATCATTGAGAATGGTTTCAACCTCACATAGAGCTGTCTGTAGCATTTCGTCATCCATGGTTTGCTGCCTCAGGACGGAAAAGAGTACCTTTTTCACCAGCTTGATGAGTCTTTCCCAAACTCCTTCAAAGTGTGCTGCAAATGGGGGATTGAACAACCATTGACATGATCAGGCAGCAGTGCATCCTGAATCCTTTGGTGATCCAGCATGACCAAAGCATACTTTAATTCATTCTGTGCACCCACAAAGTTGGTACCACAGTCTGTTCTGATGGTGAATATTGGCCCTCTCCGACATAAAACCTTCGTATGGCGTTGATGCAGGAGTTTGTATCTAAGGTGCTCGCCATTTCCAGATGAACAGCTCAACACACTAGGCAGGTAAATATTACCCCCCATCATTTAACATGTGCCTGGCCTCTCTTAACCTCTATGGGTCCAAAATAATTAATGCCCACATGAGAAAAGGGAGGGAGATCCGGTGCCACCCGATCCTCTGGTAGATTGGCCATTTTCTGTTCCCCAACCTTGGCATGCATGCGTCTGCAAAACACACAGCATTTTATGATTTTCCTGGCAGAAGGCAGCCAGTATCTGTTACTTAATCTGGAGAGCATGTGGTTCCTTCCCGAGTGCCCAACTTGTTGGTGAATATCATGCAAGATCAATTTGGATACATGTGAGTCTCTGGGAAGGATAATCGGGTTTTTCAAGCTCACTGGCAGTGCTGATTTGCTTATCCGTCCTCCAACCCATAAGATGTCCTCATCAATCATAGGATCCAGTTTGCATAAAGAGCCCACTTTAACTGATTTTCCTTTCCTTAAGAGGGTAATTTCTGAGTTAAAGTAGCGCTGTTGTTCATAGCAAATGATTGACTTCTCTGCCTCCTTTAAATCATCCACAGTTAATCCATGCCCTGGTTGTCCATTTGTCGATTTGGGGTGGGTCGGATGAACCCTTGTCTTCCGAAGTCGAAGCAGCAGGAGTTTTTTCAGTTTCATCAGCCAACCCACAGCTCTCAGCAGTCTTCTCCAAGAAGAATAGTAGTTGATTGGTTGCTTGTGGCATTGTTTATGTCCAAGCAATCTGCAGTGATGTTCTTTTTTACCTCTAGGTCAGTTGGAGGTATGTGGGCAAGATTCTCTGGCATGTCAGGCCATTCAGTTTCCCCCTTTGACAGGGCTGTTTAACCATCTGGTGGAATCCAGGAGCGGTTCTATGTGTAATCCACGTGAGGCATCATCTGCCGGATTTTCTTTTGAACTCACATGCCTCCACTGACATTCTCGAGACAAGTTATGGATCACCGCAATCCTGTTGGCAACATCATTTGGTTCAGTTGTGTATGTATTTTAACTACATTTGTACACAAATACAAAGGAAACATGAATATCTTCCATGCCATTTGTGAACCGAAGATAACTTACAGTCCCATATCCTGATTCACTTGCGTCACAGAAATGATGCAGTTCCGCAGTCTTCACGAATCCAAAACCCTTAGGCTTAATGCATCTGTCGACCTCAAATCTACTCAGATGAGTAAGCTCTGTAATCCATCTTTGCCAGGGTCTTGACAATTCATCTGAGATCATTTCATCCCATCCACACTTTTCAATACAGAGGTTTCACAGGAATTGCTTGGCTTTGAGGATAAAGGGGGAAAGGAAACCCAAGGGGTTATAGATGGAACTGACGATGGAAAGGATTGTGCATCTGGTTGGAGCTCTGTTTTTGATATCAGCACTGAAGGTAAAGGTGTCCCTCTGGATGTTCCACTGGATACCTAATACTCGTTCAAGTGGTGGTTACTCTCTGTCACAGTCACGTTGCTTCACTAATTTGGCTCTGTGCTTTTCAGGAACGGTAGTGAGTACTTCCTGGCTGTTACTTACCCATTTAGTCAGAGTGAAACCCCCATGGGCACATGCTTCCCTGAGATCCTTGATGAGCTTGATTGCTTGCCTCTTAGAAGCCACTGACTTGAGACAGTCGTCCACATAGAAGTTATGCTTGATTGTATCGAGCACCTCCATGCTGTATTTGTCTGAGTTGTCTTTACCTGTTTGCTGCAGGGCAAAGTTAGTGATGCTTGGGGATGACACAGCACCAAAAAGGTGAACCTTCATCCTGAACACTTCCAGTGGCCTAATAACATCCCCTTCTGTCCACCACAAGAATCTGAGGAAGTCCGCATGCTTTTCATGTACCTTAACTTGGTAGTACATTGCTTCAATGTCTGCCATTATTGCGATATGCTCCTGATGGAACCTAAGCAGGACGCCTAAAAGGAGGTTGGTCAAATCGGGACCTTGGAGAAGTTCCGTATTAAGAGATTTGGTTTTTGTATGATGAGGAGCAGTCAAACACAACTGTCAGTTTCTTCTTTTGTTTGTGGTACACCCCATGATGAGGTATATACCACGCACGACCATTGTTCCTGAAGTTGCTCTTGCGGCATCTTTAATGCATATCCCTTACATAGTACATTATCCATGAAGGCCTTGTACTCAGAACCATATGCAGGATCCTTCTTGAATTTCTTGGCCAGGTTCAACGTACGTTGTGCTGCCACCTCATAGTTAGGCAAAACTACATCTTTATCCCGAAAAGGTAAGTCATAATGTCCATTTTTGAGAATGATTGAACTTGTAGCCTGGTCCATGAATCTCCTGTCTTCACATGACATTTCTCTCTCCTCGTCATATCCCTTTTCAGGAAAGTCCTGGTTGTATTGCCTCACAAGCAGATCCTTCAACTAGAGTTGAGTGGGCCATTGACCACCCATCCTAGTAGCGTCTTGACTGCATATGGTCCTTCCCTTAGCTGTTGATTATTTGCCAGGGTTCTATAGCTTTAGGAACATTGATTCCTATCAAGATTTAAATGTCAGCGTCAATCTATTTCAGCTGGATTCCACTGAGGTAAGGCCATTTTTCCAGATCAGACTGGGTTACTAGGTTTTCCTTTGAGACAGGTATCTTGGTTTGTGTGTATACTTCAGGTAGATTAATATATCCACTTCCATCCAATACCATGAGTCCTGTCAACTCATGACTTTTGACAAAACTTTCTTGTCCCATGGTTCGCAGGACAACCTCTGTTCTCTGTCCTTTTAGCATTCAGTTGATCCATGAGGTTCTCGGTGCATAACGTGGCCGAGCTGCCAGGATCCAGAAAGGCGTAGGTTAGCACAGATTTAGAAAATTTGGCAGCTTTAACTTGAACTGGAACAATTGCTAGTGCACAATCCTTACCAGCCTCTGTTAACTGATCTGCTGATACTAGTGCACGATTGATGGCCGTCTCCTTAAGTTCTGTTTGAACTGGATTTTGCATAGTGATGTGCTTTGAGTTTCCACCACTAATATGTAGCAATGTGGGATGTTTCCACTGACATATTTGGCAGTCCAGTTTCCTTTTGCAGTTTTTGCTGATGTGACCCTTCCTTAAGCATCCGAAACAATGGCGTTCCTTTTAAGCATTCAACTTTTCTCATGTGGCTCTGATTTGAATTGCATGCAATCCACTAAAGCGTGTTTGCCTTGACAGAAACTGCATGAGGCCAAGGTAGCAATGTTGGGGATTGCCTGTTGATATGATTTCAAAGCTGGTTGCTGTCTGGTACTGTGTTCTTCAGCTGTTGTCATAGTGGTAACAAAGCCCCTTTTCAGAGCCCTCATGTCGGTAGTTCTGTTCTTTGAGGTTAGTCTTTGAGTGGAAGTTGCATCTTTAATCTCCAAACATTGAATGTAATAAGATGTTAGACTGGGTCTCCAAGAACTCAACCAGATGTTTAAATCTAGCTCGTCGGTTTGTTTTCTGGAATGCTTCATAGGCTATGGTCCGCCATCTTTATCTGAGCTTATACGGGAGCTTGGAGACAATACCTTTCAAGGTAGATGTACCATCAAATTCATCCATGTAGTCCAAATCCTGCATGGCGTTGCAACACTCCCTCAAATATAAGGCATATGCATGAAGCGATTTACTGTCATCTACTTTAATGATGACCAGTTAAGTGCCTTATCCAGATAAGCATTTGCAATTTTCATTTCATCACCAAAATGTTTTTTCAGCAGTCGTGTGGCTTCTGAATGTCCTCTCTTCGCTTCCATGTGCAGACAGCTTCGAACCAAATCCCTGGCCTGACCAGATGTAAACTGCTCAAGAAAGTAGAGCCTGTCCTGGCTACTGCTAGTCTTGTCCTCTATTAAATGTTTCAATGCATGGATGAAGGATTGGTAAGATAATGGGTCACCATCAAACATTGGTACTTCTCTTTTAGGAAGGAGGGAAAGATTCTGCTGTTTGATTATCAGCTCTGCAATGTCATTTTGTCTTTGCACCACTGTGCTAAAGTCATCATTAGACACATTGCTGGTTTTAGGATCATTCATTCTGTGTTGGGGACTGGATGCCTGCTTAGCACTATTGCGGACATGTCCAACTGTTGTCTGGAGTGGAGTTTTAGGTACAGCAGCCACTTCAATAAATTCCAAAGCAGAAATTTCTGGCAATGAAGGACCCATCTCTGCCTTGATTGCTTCCTCATAATAGATATTCATAGCATATTATATTATATTCGCTGCGGTCAGAAAACTGTTGGCTCTCCGCCATCTAACTCATCCGCAGGCTCTGCCAATAATCTACTTAAGGGCAACCTATCAGCGCCCCAGAGATGCAGAATCAAGGAGGAGCAGGTCAATAAACAATGTGAACATTTCCTCCTAATTCATAAATCACAACATCAAAAATTTTCGTATTTAAATTAAATAATGGCTCCAACAAGCACATTTTAAAAAACAAAGGTTTACAAAGTGCTGGACAAGAAATAAAACACATAGAAACACATAAAACAACAAGACTACACAACTCTCATGCTGGGTTAAAAGTCAGGGAATGCAAGTGAGTTTTAAGATGGTATTAGGGGCGGCTGTGGCTCAGGAGGTAGAGCGGGTTGGCCGTTAATCGGAAGGTCGGCGGTTTGTTCCCTGGCTCCCCCTGGTTGCGTGTCGAAGTGTCCTTGGGCAAGGTACTGAACCCCGATTTGCCCCTGGCGGCTATTCCGTCAGTGTATGAATGAGTGTGAATGTTAGTTTCCGTTTGAGCACTTAGGCTCAGTGTATGAATGTGTGACTGGTGAATGCAGATGTAGTGTAAAAGCGCTTTGAGTGGTCGAAAAGACTAGAAAGGTTTGACCTGAGGAGGGGCTGCTGCAGAAAAAGCGCGGTCGCCCCTGGTTTTTAACCGGTTCTTTGGAGTGACCAGCCAAAGTTGATCAGTAGACCTAAGTGATCATGAGGGTGTAGATTTGTAAGAGGTCTGAGATGTAGCAAGGTGCTAATCCATTCAGTGACTTAAGAACAAACAATAAGATCTTAAAATGTATTCTAAAATGGACCGGGAGCCAGTGTAGCAAGGCCATCTGGTGTGATGTGTTCATGCTTTCGAGTTCTGGTCAAAAGACGAGCGACCAAGTTTTGTACTAACTGTAAGCATGAGAGAGAGGCTTGGTTAACGCCAATGTAAAGTGCATTACAGTAGTCCAGACGGGTTGAGATAAAAGCATGAATCACATGCTCTTAAAGTGCTTATGAGATAAAACAGGTTTGATTTTAGATAAAAGCCTCAAGTGATAAAAACCCTGTGGAACACCACAAAGAAGGGGGCAGTAGATGAACCTAAGTCCCCAAGTTAAACTGAAATGCATCTCCCAGACAAATAGGACTTAAACCACTGCAAAGCAGTGTCCCTGATACCAACTCAGTGCTCTAGACGAGAGATAAGAACCGCGTGGTCTACTGTGTCAAATGCGACAGTGATTTCTAAAAGCACTAGTATGGCAGAATTACCAGAGTCAGTGGTTAATAAGAGGTCATTAAAAACTCTTAAAAGTGCAGTTTCAGTGCTATGAAATGCTTTAAAACCCGATTGAAAAATCTCAAATACCATGTACATCTAAAAAGACTGCAGCTGTAGAAGTATAGCCTTCGAGATAGGTCTGTAGTTGGATAAAACTGAGGAATCCAGATTTCTTTTTTTAATTAGGGGTTCCACAACTGCTTTTTTGAAATATGTTGGAATGACACCTTCGAGCCAATTGTCTCCCAGGCTTCCTTAAAGAGGTGAGGGGGCACAGTGTCATATGAGGCTTTTAGTTGGGAGATGATTTTAGTGAGATTTAAAAGTGACACAAGCTCAAACTGGTTGAGGACAGTTGAGCGAGTGCTAACTATAGAAGGGTCAAAAGCAGGGGATGAGATATGGGCTCTGATAGTGGCAACCTTGCCTAAAAAGAAGTTGAGAAAAGGAGGATTGAGGAGAGTTTAATAAATCATCAATAGTTTTAAAAAGGCACAAGGTTTGTTAAGTTTTTGGGAGATAATGTCTGAAAAATATCTAGTTTTTTCGCCTTTGACCATTTTCTGATATTTTCTCAAGCTGTCCTTAAGGACTTCATATGATACAGGGAGCTTGTCCTTTTTCCATCACCTGCACTCAACTCGCCCAGCCTCATGGGTGGCGTCACTTAGCCATGGCTCGGATTTAGATCTGAGGAACCTAACGTTTTGTGGTGCAACAGTATTAAGAATGTCGGCACAGGTGGAAAGGAAGGAAGAAGGTAATTGCTCTGTGTCAAGGTTAGCCAGATAACTATTACCAGACTGAGTTATATTAATAAAAGCAGAAGTAAACTGAGCAGCAGTGGAGGGCTTAAACACACGACACAGGTGCGTAGGAGCAGGCCGATTGAGACTAAGAGAGGGCAGAGTAAGATCAAATAAGACAGGCATGTGATCAGAAAAAACAGCATTTTGTACTTGGATGTTAGAAATGGGCAACCCATAAGATAAAACAAGATCTAAAGTATGGCCTGTGTTGGTCCAGTAACATGTTGTGAAAGATTAAAACCATCAGTCATATCTAAAAAGTCTTTAGCAAGAAGTTTTGAAGGACAGCAGACATGTATGTTAAAATCTCCAGCAATTAAAATCTTGTCATAATCTGTCATGATCCCAGCCAGGAAATCGGAAAAGTCTCTTAGAAAATGTTTGTTATATTTAGGCGGGCGGTAGATTACAGCACATAGTACCGGATTCGACCAAACTAATACAAACAAGCTGAGTTCAAAAGAAGAAAATGAAGGTGACAGGGGCCTACAAAACAAGGTATTCTTAGAAACTGTCGCTATTCATCCTCCACCTAGTAGTCCTAGGAGAGTTGAAGAATGTACAGTTTGGAGGTGAAAGCTCAATGAGAGCATCGGACTCACCGGTACTTATCCAGGTTTCCATCAACAGGAGTATATCCACAGCATGTGAAGTGAAGAAATCATTGAGGATAAATGTATTGTTAATGACAGACCTGACGTTAATTAACGCAGATCTAGTTGGCGAAATCGGGTTGTCCGCGCTAGCTGATCAGACCAGCGGCTGAAGGGCATGACACTCCTCATACGGGCCAACAACAGGTACTAACCAGATGCCGACAGGAACGAGGGCATGACGAGAGACATGGCAGCGGAGATACTGTACATATTCGGGTGCAATGCGGGGAGGAAACCAAGCCAGCTCAGGAGAGAGAGCCATTTGTAGGGGTGTCCAGGGGAAAAGTATTCCTGTGGCCTTCTTATTGGCATGTGCCCATAGTTATATGGGTTATTGTGAATGGTGTGCGGAGAATGTGGAGGCATATGAGGGGTAGGGCCTAACAGAACCCACAATATGCTGTACCACCAGTATTTCTCCATCACCTGCATGTTAAAAGTAACTTCTACCCGCTGTGGCCGCGAATGAGCGAGAATCTAACATTACAGACATCTGTGACTGACTGCACAGTCTGTGAATCGTTTCAGTTGTTTTCTTTGCCACACCCTGATGCAGAAATACATATGAAAGTAAAGTAGCCTGATCAAATGACTGTTATTGTTATTATCATGTGATGTGATAATAACAAAAAATCCTTAGTAAATACATTTTAACTTTGGACTATGTGTCCATGTACTGATTCTGTGCCATACTTGTGTGGAGACAAAAAGTAATCACATATTTGTGGACAGCAGTTGTGCTGCAGTGAAGCTATTTCCAGTTCACAGATCTCACGGAGCAGCACGTTGTTGAGTGTCTGTCTAAAATACTCCCAAACTTTAGATGGTCGAAGGGGCAGTGTTGTAGCTTGAGCTTGTCCTGGGGAATCCCACTAACGCCGGATGCAGCAACGCTTCAACCCACGTAATGTGTGTCGATGTATTTATGTAATCGATTACATCGATTGCCCCAGCCCTAACACACACAGTATCCCGCATTCATTGATCCTCCACACTAACGTTAGTTAACTAGTTCTAGATGCAATTTATTATACTAACAATCCTCTGCAGTGATGTGGAAATTGGATTAATTTTAAGATATGCTGCTATTGTCATTATTCTAATGTGCTTCATCAGGATGATTGAATAAAAAATGTATTTATTGATTAGACATGTTTGAGTTAATCGAGTAATAGGCAACTTGTTTTTCTTTAGCACAAAATTAGTCGCTAGATTAATCAATTTGAAAAATAATTGTTATGTACAGCTCTTGTGTTTGCTCATGCATTTCAGCTGATACAATATGCTACATAACCTAAGTTTTTGGAAGATAAGTGTGCTTGAGAAGATGTGGACCACTTTTTGTGTCCTCACTGTTAATAATATTCTGTAATGAATGAGTTTTGGTGATAGAATTGCACAAATGTTCATTGTTACTACTGCTAAGCCTCGGCTTTCCATTGTTGTTAATAATAGTTGCAACTTGCACTCTTAAATGTGCATTGAAAATTGCCAACTGATAAAACCTGTGCTCCAGGGACCAGATTCATAAAACATGCTTCATGCTGCAGGCTTCATGTAGCTCCTAACTGGCTGAGTTAGATGGCGATTAACACTAAACGTTAGAAAATCTGTCTATTCTCCCCACCTGCATAGGTGTCATTTACACTGGGGATGCTGGGAACATGTCCCCACCGCTATTTGAAGGGATTTGTTAAAAGTTTTCTGAAAAATAGCTTGCAACAATAAATGTTAAATAACAAATGTAATGTGTTCCCTTTTATATAAATAAAGACATTTCCACCATAAATTGGTGCAGAAAATGTCCAGAATGCAGGAATAAAACATTTAATGCCAAAGATCTTATGGGGGAGGACCCCCATACCCCCCAATCATATATTTTATCAATGTAAATTTCTTTTCAACAGTATTAAAATATATTCTGGTTTTGTTCACGTGACCCCAGTATCACCTGTAGCTGTCATTGGCTGTTAGAGTCTTTGCAGTGTTGATAACCTAACCTAGCCTAAGCAGTCCTTCAGAATGCTCTCTATTTGTCACATTCTGCCTGTTGGCTTTGTTTAGTTTAGCTCTCTGTGAGTTTCAGTTACTTGGTCAGTTCAGTATCTGTGATTTAGTCTGTTGGGTTTTGGGTTTCAGTCCTGTCTATCTGTTGTCTTGTATCCAGTCTTCTCGGTGTGTGTTTGTATTGTGATTTCGTCCTGTCTGTTTTGTCTTGTGGAGTTTGTCTATGTTGTGCTGTCTTGTTATTAGCTTCCGTACCATCGTGCTTGGGTTCTGTCTGTCTGCTAGGTGTCGATTTATGTTCCCGGCCAGTTCCATTATTTAATCTGATTATAATCATTCTGTTTTAATCTGTTCTGTTCTATTATCTTGGTCTGTTGTTGAGTTTGTCAGTGTTGTTCTGTTATCTTGTCTACCTTATCCACTCTGTGTTATTAGTTCGGTCCCTGTTTGATTTGTTGCTAACGCCTCGTGTTTAGACTCCCTGTTATTGTCCTGTTTAGTTAAGACTTAAGCGGCTAAAACGCTGGTGTTGATGGAGATTTTAAAACGAAAACGCAGTAGTGTGGATGGGGCCTTAATTTCCAACAAATGCTACTGTGAATGAATATGCCTCTTTCGAATATCATGCCATATTGGTATCGACTCTGGTAAAAGTCTCTGTTATTGTCATATAACATCCAGCAGGACAAATGGGTAACTTTGTGGAGGAGCTCGACACTCTCAGAGCATGGCTGTCTGTTAATTGTCCTCTGGGACATTAACATTTACTTAGACAAATTCAGTTCAGCAGACTTCCTGTTTCTGATTCAGTCCTTTCATCTGGAATGTGCTCTCAGCCCCCCGATCCACACACCTCACACCGCCACAAGCTCCACAACATCTCTTCTACTCACTTTGCCTCAGTAGTAGCTTCCATTATACCTCCTCTCGACACATATTTCTCATTCAAGGTCAGTTATGCCACAAAATCTCTGTACTCTACACTGTGCTCCTCCCAAATGCTCCTATCCTCCTTCTCAATCAGCATTGGTGCTGCCAAAAGTATGTTCTATAATGACAGAATAAGCAGTGCCACTGACTCAAGAAAACTGTTTTTCTTTATATCTCTTTGATGATGCTTGAGGAGACAATTTGTAGTATGATGTCATGGTGGATAGATTGCATGGCTGGGATGACCAAAAGTTTATTCTTAGGTTTAGTTGAAGGTGGCAAGCCTTCATCCATGCAGATGTGTCTGAGAGACAGTCCGTGATCCGTGCTAAGATGGTGGGGTTTTCTGGTAGGAACGGTAGAGTTGCGTGTCATCTGCATAGCAAAATCTTGCCTTCTCAACCTGTTACAAACATCCCCCCTTGAGCTGCTTTTCTTCCTTTACCTGCAAAGGACTTTTCTATGAGGGGTTGATGATACATGTTTGAAGTCCACAGGCATGGCTTTATCCCGTAGGGCAAGGAGAAAATCCCTCAAGTATGTAATCAATGGCGACGTACACTTCTTCCATTGTTCCCGGTTTGGGCAAAGTTCTCTCTTATGACAGCATACAGAATGAATAAAATCACCACTGCACGCAAGTAATCCATTTTCATGTTGCTTGACGTGAACGACACAGAAGCTGACAACACGATTAACGCCAAAAATTCACACTATTCACTACATTCGCTATTTATTCACTTGTCCTTTTTGGTTCACCATAATAAGTCTTAATAATGTAAATATTGTACATACCCACACCCTATATATTTGTCTTTATTTATTAATATTTATTTATTTTACTACTATTTATATTCTTTATCTATCTACCTTTGACAAGTGAAGAATTTCCCCTCGGGGATCAGTAATGTATTCCGATTCTGATTCTATGTCAGAGGTCGAACACCTCTGGAGCAACTAGGGGTTGAGTGTCTTGCACAGGGACACAGTGGTGGACGTGTCACAGTGGGGAGTTGAAACCCTGTCTTGCACACCAAATGCATACGTTTTATCCACTGCCCCATCACGACCCCATAGCTGCACTTACTAGTATCTATTGTCACTTGTAGATC